>NC_090928.1:1023543966-1023859557 GCF_040938575.1 Ambystoma mexicanum
GGAGGGATAGAAACACACGGGGCATGAGCAGGGGGTGGGGGGATAGAGACACACGGGGCATGAGCGGGGGTGGTGGGGAGGGAGAGACACACACGGGGCATGAGCGGGGGTGGGGGGAGGGCAAGACACACACGGGGCATGAGCGGGGATGGGGGGGAGGGCGAGAAACACACAGGGCATGAGCGGGGGGTGGGGGGAGGGAGAGAGACACATGGGGCATGAGCAGGGGTGGGGGGGAGGGAGAGAGACACATGGGGCATGAGCGGGGGTGGAGGGGAGGGAGAGAGACACACAGGGCATGAGCAGGGGGTGGGGGGAGAGACAAACGGGGCATGAGCAGGGGGTGGGTGGGATGGGAGAGACACACGGGGCGTGAGCAGGGGGTGGGGGGGAGGGGAGAGACACACGGGGCATGTGCCGGGGTGGGGGGGAGGGAGAGAGACACACGGGGCATGAGCGGGTGGTGTAGGGGAGTCAGAGAGACACATGGGGCATGAGCAGGGGTGGGGGAGGGAGAGAGACACACGGGGCATGAGCAGGGGGTGGGTGGGAGGGGAGAGACACACAGGGCATGAGCAGTGGGTGGGGGGAGAGACACACGGGGCATGAGCAGGGGGTGGGGGGAGGACAGAGACACACAGGGCATGAGGAGGGGGTGATGGGAGGGGAGGGACACACGGGGCATGAGCAGGGGGTGGGTGGGAGGGATAGAGACACACGGGGCATGAGCAGGGGGTGGGTGGGAGGGGAGAGACACACAGGGCATGAGGAGGGGGTGATGGGAGGGGAGAGACACACGGGGCATGAGCAGGGGGTGGGGGGAGGACAGAGACACACAGGGCATGAGGAGGGGGTGATGGGAGGGGAGGGACACACGGGGCATGAGCAGGGGGTGGGTGGGAGGGATAGAGACACACAGGGCATGAGCAGGGGGTGGGTGGGAGGGGAGAGACACACAGGGCATGAGCAGGGGGTGGGTGGGAGGGGAGAGACACACGGGGCATGAGCAGGGGGTGGGGGGAGAGACACACAGGGCATGAGCGGGGGTGGGGGGGAGCTAAGAGACACACGGGGCATCAGCGGGGGGTGGGGGGAGCGGAGAGACACACGGGGCTTGAGCGGTGGTGGGGGGAGGGAGAGAGACACATGGGGCATGAGCGGGGGTTGGGTGGGAGGGCTAGAGACACAAGGGGCATGAGCGGGCGGTGGGTGGGGGGGCTAGAGACACACGGGGCATGAGTAGGGGGTGGTTGGGAGGGCTAGAGACACACGAGGCATGAGCGGGGGGTGGGGGGAAGGAGAGAGACACACGAGGCATGAGCAGGGGGTGGGCGGGAGGGATAGAGACACACGTCGCATGAGCGGGGGTGGGGGGAGCGAGAGAAACACACGGGGCATGAGCGGGGGTGGGGGGAGGGAGAGAGACACATGGGGCATGAGCAGGGGTGGGGGGAGGTCGAGAGACATACGGGGCATGAGCAGGGGGTGGGTGGGAAGGGAGAGACACACGGGGCATGAGCAGGGGGTGGGGGGAGAGACACACGGGGCATGAGCAGGGGGTGGGTGGGAGGGGAGAGACACACGGGGCATGAACAGGGGGTGGGGAGGAGGGGAGAGACACACGGGGCATGAGCAGGGGGTGGGGGAGGACAGAGACACACGGGGCATGAGGAGGGGGTAGGGGGAGGGGAGGGACACACGGGGCATGAGCAGGGGGTGGGTGGGAGGGATAGAGACACACGGGGCATGAGCGGGGGGTGGGTGGGAGCGGAGAGACACACGGGGCATGAGCAGGGGGTGGGGGAGAGACACACAGGGCATGAGCAGGTTGAGAGACACACGGGGCATGAGCAGGGGGTGGGGGGAGAGACACACAGGGCATGAGCGGGGGGGGGGAGAGACACACGGGGCATGAGCGGCTGGTGGGGGGAGGGGAGAGACACACGGGGCATGAGCGGGGGTGGGGGGAGACATAGAGACACACGGGGCATGAGCGGGGGTTGGGTGGGAGACCTAGAGACACAAGGGGCATGAGCGGGCGGTGGGTGGGGGGGCTAGAGACACACGGGGCATGAGCAGGGGGTGGGTGGGAGGGCTAGAGACACACGTGGCATGAGCAGGGGGTGGGGGGAAGGAGAGAGACACACGAGGCATGAGCGGGGGGTGGGCGGGAGGGATAGAGACACACGGGGCATGAGCGGGGGTGGGGGGAGCGAGAGAAACACACAGGGCATGAGCGGCGTTGGGGCGAGGGAGAGAAACACATGGGGCATGAGCGGGAGTGGGGGGAGGGAGAGAAACACACGGGGCGTGAGCGGGGGAGGGGGGGAGGGAGAGAGACACACGGGGCATGAGCGGGGGTGGAGAGGAGGGAGAGAAACACACGGGGCATGAGCGGGGGGTGGGTGGGAGGGCTAGAGACACAGGGGGCATGAGCGGGGGGTGGGTGGGAGGGCTAGAGACACACGGGGCATGAGCAGGGGGTGGGTGGGAGGGGAGAGGCACACGGGGCATGAGCAGGGGGTGGGGGAGAGACACACAGGGCATGAGCAGGGGGTGGGTGGGAGGGGTTAGAGACACACGGGGCATGAGCGGGGGGTGGGGGGAGGGAGAGAGACACACGGGGAATGAGCAGGGGTGGGGGGAGGGAGAGAGACACACGAGGCATGAGCGGGGGGTGGGGGGAGGGATAGAGACACACGGGCCATGAGCAGGGGGTGGGGGAGGGATAGCGACACACGGGGCATGAGCGGGGGTGGGGGGGAGGGAGAGAAACACACGGGGCATGAGCAGGGGTGGGGGTGAGAGAGAGAGACACACGGGGCATGAGCGGGGGTGGGGGGGAGGGAGAGAAACACACGGGGCATGAGCGGGGGTGGGGGGGAGGGAGAGAGACACACGGGGCATGAGCGGGGCTGGGGGGGAGTATGAGAGGCACACAGGGCATGAGCGGGTGTGGGTGGGAGCTAGAGAGACACACGGGGCATGAGCGGGGGTGGGGGTGAGGGAGAGAGACACACGGGGCATGAGCGGGGGTGGGCGGGAGGGAGAGAGACACACGGGGCATGAGCGGGGGTGGGGGGAGGGAGAGAGACACACGGGGCATGAGCGGGGGTGGGGGGGGAGAGAGAGACACACGGGGCATGAGCGGGTGTGGGGGGGAGCTAGAGAGACACACGGGGCATGAGCGGGGAGTGGGTGCTAGGGGAGAGACACAAGGGGCATGAGCGGGGGGTGGGTGGAGGGATAGAGACACACGGGGCATGAGCAGGGAGTGGGGGGGAGGGATAGAGACACACGGGGCTTGAGCAGGGGGTGAGGGGGAGGGATAGAGACACACGGGGCATGAGCAGGGGGTGGGGGGGAGGGATAGAGACACACGGCAATGAGCGGGGGGTGGGCGGGAGGGAGAGAGACACACGGGGCATGAGCGGGGGTGGGGGGAGGGAGAGAGACACACGGGGCATGAGCGGGGGTGGGGGGGAGGGAGAGACACACACGGGGCATGAGTGGGGGTGGGGGGCAGGGAGAGAAACACACGGGGCATGAGCGGGGGTGGGGGTGAGGGAGAGAGACACACGGGGCATGAGCGGGGGTGGGGGGGAGGGAAAGAGACACACGGGGCATGAGCAGGGGGTGGGGGGAGGGATAGAGCGGGGGGTGGGGGGGAGGGGAGAGACACATGGGCCATGAGCAGGGGTTAGGGGGGAGGGGAGAGACACACGCGCCATGAGCAGGGGGTGGGGGGAAGGGATAGAGACACACGGGGCTTGAGCGGGGGTGGGGGGAGGGAGAGAGACACACGGGGCATGAGCGGGGGTGGGGGGAGGGAGAGAGACACACGGGGCATGTGCGGGTGTGGGGGGGAGCTAGAGAGACACACGGGGCATGAGCGGGGGTATGAGGGAGGGAGAGAGACACACGAGGCATGAGTGGGGGGTGGGCAGGAGGAGAGAGACACACGGGGCATGAGCAGGGGGTGGGTGGGAGGGGAGAGACACACGCGGCATGAACAAGGGGTTGGGTGGGAGGGTAGAGACACACGGGGCATGAGCGGGGGGTGGGGGGAGGGAGAGAGACACACGAGGCATGAGCGGGGGTGGATGGGAGGGGATAGAGACACACGGGGCATGAGCGGGTGGTGGGGAGGGAGAGAGACACACGAGGCATGAGCGGGCGGAGGGCGGGAGGGAGAGAGACACACGGGGCATGAGCGGGAGGTGGGTGGGAGGGGAGAGACACACGAGTCATGAGCAGAGGGTGGGGGGAGGGGAGAAACACATGGGGCATGAGCGGGGGTGGGGGGGAGGGAGAGAGACACACGGGGTATGAGCGTGGGTGGGGGGGAGGGAGAGAGACACACGGGTCATGAGCGGGGGGTGGGGGAGGGAGAGAGACACACAGGGCATGAGCGGGGGGTGGGGGAGGGGAAAGACACACGGGGCATGAGCGGGGGTGGGGGGAGGGGGAGAGACACACGGGGCATGAGCGGGGGTGAGGGGGAGGGAGAGAGACACACAAGGCATGAGCGGGGGTGGAGGGAGGAAGAGAGACACACAGGGCATGAGCGGGGTGTGGGGGGGACAAACAAAAACACGGACATGCCGCATGGACATGAGTTCGTGTGGCAGATCCCGCTCCTCGGCCCTCCGCTGGCCACCGTGTGTGATGGTGTGAGCGGGGGGCTGGAGGAACAAGGGACACACGGAGCATGAGCGGGGGTGGGGGGGACAGGAAGGACACACGGGACATGAGCGGGGGTGGGGGGGACAGAAAGGACACACGGGGAATGAGCGGGGGTGGGTCAGGCACGGGCATGAATGGGGGTGGGAGGAACACGAGACAGACACGCTCCTGCTGACCTGACAAAGCCTCTCATGCGGGAAAGAAAGATGGCAGGCGTCTCTGAAGCCAGACGCACTGCACGCTTTCACCGCATCCAATGAGAGAGCACGTCAGATGTCGCGGACATCATGCAAGCTGCTGGCCCAATCACCGTCCTGTCCGCAGAGCGAACAGGGAAGTCCGTCCGCGGACCGAACACAGATATCACTAATTTTTTTTGCCCTACTTTTTGGTCATTTTAAAAAAAACTACTGGATGGATTTTCACCAAATTTGCAAAAGCACGCTTTCGGGACAAAGCCGCTGCTCCTGGTCCAAATTTGGTGAAAATCCGTCCAGCGGTTTGGGCTGTAGGCGCGAGCAAACATTTTTTCCCATTCAGTCTCTGGGAAAAAACAGAAATTTTGGGACCCCCCCTATAACTTTTCCCCCCCTGCACGAATCCTCACCAAACTTGCAAAAAAATTCAGAGTGGGCCATATACTTTTTTTGCAAAGTTTGGTGAGGGTTCGTCCAGGGGGAGTGAAGTTATAAGCCGCCCAAAAAGTGCTCTTCCTATGGAAACAGCAATTTAACCATAACTACACTATCGTGGCAGTGTAATATATATATATATATATATATATTCAGTAAAAAAACTTTGGTAAAGGGACGTTATGGTTAAGTTGCGCTACTAAAAACCTATGAAATTCAGTGAAAAAACATTGTTGAAGGGACGTTATGGTTCAAAGTAAAACCGAAAAACCCCTGAAATACGGCAGTTATGGTAAAATAAGTACTATAACTCGCGCCGCCACCGTGCACTGCTAACACTAACACCCAGGACATCAAAGATTACATCACAAATGTCATTGATGACATCACTGATGACATCACGTGGCTGGCTCTCCCTTTTTTTCCTTTCCTGACATATCTTGGCCACATGATTTTCTTCAGTAACAGTCAGGAACTAAAAATTGTAAATTACTATATTCGTAGACTTATCCTTCAAGTATGTTCTTAGAATAATTGCCTCATGGTCCAGTCATATCATATGAAACATATACATAGGAGAAGTCACAACCTTGAAAGACAGCAATCCTTTTTGTGCATTAAAATGATCAGTAGATTTATCAGCACTTTCTGATACTTTTGATGTTTTTTTATTACTGTACTTTCCCTGTATATGCTCATATTTTTATATGTTGTACTCACACTATTTTCCTTAGGGTCCAGACACATCATGTGATATATATAGATAGGGTAAGTAACAGCTTTGAAACAGAGCAATCATTTCTCTGCATAAAGGTAATCAGTTAGGTTATGAACACTTTCTGCTACTATTGCTGTTTCTTTTTCCTACTTCAATTCCCTTGTATATATTCATATTTGTATGTGGTGTTGTCTCTTTGTGATTTGTGTATAATAATGCAATTATGCAGTAAGTGGGTTTTATTACCTACTTATCACAAGTTTCACTGTACGCAAAACTCTAATATGAAAACAGTTATCATTTCAATATTCAACATGGCAAGCTTATGAATATTGCACCTCCATCATGTATGCTGCACACAATGCCTATGTTTGTACATGAGTACCTTAGTATACTGGATTGAAGTTAATAATAGAATGCTATTTATATCAATGCATAGCTTAATGCACTGATTAGCACTTGATATTTATTCCAGTAATCTTTGACACTTTTTTTATTAACATTACACTAAGAATCCCTTGTACAGACTTTTCATGAAAGGTAAATGCACATGTGATGTTATCAGTGATGTCATCAATGACATTTGTGATGTCCTGGGTGTTAGTGTTAGCAGTGCACGGTGGCGGCGCGAGTTATGGTTGCTTATTTTACCATAACTGCCGAATTTCAGGGGGTTTTCGGTTTTACTTTGAACCATAACGTCCCTTTAACAAAGTTTTTTCACTGAATTTCATAGGTTTTTAGTAGCGCAACTTAACCATAACGTCCCTTTAACAAAGTTTTTTTACTGAATTTCATAGGTTTTTAGTAGCGCAACTTAACCATAACGTCCCTTTAACAACGTTTTTTTACTGAATTTCATAGATTTTTAGTAGCACAACTTAACAATAATAACTTTGACTTTATGTAAATATAATATGGAACATACTGGACCCTTTCTACTGAATTTGACGGTCCGCAGACATGTTTGGACAACAGTACCACCACCTAAAAACTCTGGGGAGGTATGTGTAATAGTTATATCATAACATAGGAACATTTAACAAATTCACAAAGCAGCACACATACAAAGTATATGTACTAATACTTAAAAAATGCTACCCATATATGTAACACACTAACCATTCATGTAAATACAATATGTTTTAAAATGGAATATACCAAAAGAAGATAAAGTGGCTTCCACCATCATTACCTCACAGACGCTCCACAACCAACAGCAAGACCAGACGTATACACTACTGATTACATATCTAACCAGACATAGTAAGTGCACTTCTTTTTACTCATATATTTATAAACTTTCTATATTAGAAAAAAAAACATATTACTTTTTTGTTTTCTCACTGAAATGTGTAGTACTCTCGACTGGCTAGAGGAGCATTTCCCACGAGAGGAAATGTTAGAAAATAGTCCACCTAATGGTACACACTTTACTATATAAACCAATTAATAAATATTATTTTGTATACATTTAACATATACATTTCTTTTTATTACAGACCATACGAAAATTCCAAGCATCTCACAACAACAATCAGAGGATATCACTCTACAGCAGATTAATAAAAAAATGGACGACCTTATGCAAAATTTTATGGATTTGAAAAACTTTGTGGAAAATTATGTGAAACCCCCAACAGCACACCATTGTCCAACCTGCACGTGTCCCCCCTCACCCTATCCCAAGCAGTTAACCCCAAACCCTGTCTATGGACCAAAGCGTTTCAATGAGATATCCTTCCCTTCTTCACCTGATCCCAGTTATCTAGAAATCCCTAATTCTCCTGTTTTTGTTTCCGTTTCTGCCCCACCTTCCCAGTCATAATTGTATATATATATGAAATAAAGTTACTTTTCTTATATTGTGTTGTAATCACTTTTAGTTCCTTGTGATAAAACCAATTTAGGTGTCCATGGACACCGTGGTTGTTCGGAAATGTTCGTAAAGAAACGAAAATGTAACTGTCCTGAGGACACTACATCTATCCGTAATGTTCTCATGCAAGTTGAAAATGTTCTAAGAACACTCGTAGTGTCCTGAAATGTTCGTAAATAAACGGAAATGGAGGTGTCCTTAAGAACAGTATGCCTATTTGTAGTGTTCGATAGCAAGCAGAAACTGTTCTTAGAACACTCGTGGGGTCCTGAATTGTTCGTAAATAAACGAAAATGGAGGTGTGCTTGAAACGCTATGTCTGTCCGTATTGTTAGCAAATAAATTAAACTGTGCTAAGAACAAACGGCTGTCCATAACTGTTCGTTTTACATGTGACGCACTTTAAATTAGTTCAGGACCCGAACACTGTCCGCAGAACATCAACACGCATGCGCAAAACAATGTCCGTACAATGGGTGTCCTGCGGACGACCGCTACCTTAGCGAACATGCTCACAAAACAATCATGTGACCGCGCCCATGCTCATCTCGTGCTCTAAATGCGGACACTGTTCGTGTCCCCAACCAGTTTAAAAGTACATTTCCAAGTAATCCACAATATTTCTCATTAAAAAATCACCATACCACAAATCCCACATACTAATCCTAACTTTCCACATAGTTTTTGAACCTTTTTTGATGTTCGATCTGTCTAGCGGACGGCGCGCATGTCCGCGACCAGCGCACAAGCACCACGATATAAGACCACACCCTAGAGCGCATTCTCATTGTGTTTCTGACTATTCCACAGAGCACACTGCATTTTGCTGCATACTTTGCAGATTTTGAGATTTCCATTTCCAAGCCTTTGACATCCATGACTCGACTATTACCACATGGTGCTACATCTGCCTCACCACTACCCCCACATCCTCCACCACCACCATTTCCCCAAGGGCCTGAAGAGGGGAACAGGAGTGAGGATACAGAGGAGGAAGAAGAGGATGACGAGAATGAGGTAGAGGAAATCCCTACTACCCGCCGTCGGCGTGAATCTTGGGTGTGGCGGTTGTTTACCGTTCATGGAAACGGTCCTAAGTCTCATGCGAACCGTGTCACCTGTAATGAGTGCAAAATGGTACTCAGTCGCGGGAAGTATGGTTCGTATAGCTTAGGGACCACTACCATTAAGCGACACCTGCGCTCATTGCACACTGGGGCCATTCGCAAGGTTGTACCTTGCGAGAAGCGTAGTAGGTTGATTGCCTCTACTTCATCCTCCGTTCTTGATCCTGTCACCACAAGGAACACCTCTGTGGGACAGCGTCTTCCGCAAGCTGCCTCACAGGCCATACAGAATTCTGATGACCCTTACCTTTCGAGGGTCACAGTTGTATGTGTGTAAAACCCACTCTACATCTTCCTCTCTCAGCTCGCCCTTTCTTGTCCCTTTGGTTGGTGTCCCCTCCTTTTACCCTCCTTTCCCTCCTCTCCTAGTGTGTCGTGTATAAAAAAGAACAAAAAAAATACAAAATAACAAAAATCAAAAAAAAAAATAAGGCTCTTTTCAGAGCCACCTTTCAAAGTTAAAAAATAGAAGTGAAGATACATAAAGCATAGCCATTTCCATTTCGTGAAAGTCTGCAGACGGTCCGCGAACAGAAAAACAATTGCATTGCTACCCTATTGAAACCAATGCATTTTTCTCTAACAGGAAGTGGTGGCTCTGAAAAGAGCCTTTGGGAGGTTTTTGAATGTAAAACATTTTAACTACGTAAGACATACTTCAAAACGAATGCTGTATTTCTAAAAAAGGTCGCAATGCATTTTGTACATTTCTCAGAAAAATCTGATTGCCAGCATAAGTAAGATGGACTCCATCTTTGCGAAAAATGTATGTACTACGAAACAAAATATTTTCGTTGTTAAAAGAGGACATGCCAAAATCTCTTAGGAAGGCACAAACAGCCTTATTAACATTACGCCTTGCTTTCTCCATTTGTGAACCACATGAGAAAGAACGAAGCCACACTTGTCTCTGCGCAATCCGTGAAAAAATTATTTTAGAGTTTGGAAACATGTCCATTATCTTCTGAAGTCCTTCTTTCATTGCAAATTGCAAAGAAATTCCAGACACATGTCCTAAACTGTTCCGTCCACAATGAATTACAATTATGTCTGGATGAATCTCTGTCTCCAAAGTTGCACAGAGAGGTAGCAAGTCCAACCACTTCATTCTACGCACTCCATGCCAGTGCACTTCCACATGTGGGAATCCAAGATCTATAGATACTCCACAGCTTTCTGCATGCACCTTCAACCAATGAATCCACGAGTCTCCCAAAATCCATACAATCTGTGTTTTGAAACACTCAGCCATAGCTATCTATTCTTCTCTCTGCAAAAACAATATCTGAGAAAACCTCTCCTAGCACAACACACTCACTAAACTTTACTGACCGATCCCTTGCTTCATCCAATCTCATTTCCATACCTCCCCTCCCCAAATTCCCTGGATGTAATACACGGTGTCCTAGAACTACCGGCATGTCCGCGAACGTATCGTATCATGTACAGCCCTTCTACCATTTCGATTTCACTCTCTGTGCCATTCCCTCATTGGATGTAGCTAAGCAATCACATGACCATCCACCAATCAAATCCAATAACTCTACATGTAACTGCATCATCATAGAGCAGCACTACAAATGTACGGTGTATCTCTCGGAGTACAAGTCTCATACCATTGACAACCACGATCTACGAGAAATACTATACAAATCTCCAATATTTCTACTTGCAGCTTGGTCCATATCCATATACATGAACAGAAAGTGCAGGTATGCATATTTTCTACACAGTGCGTGAACACATTTCCTAACCGACTTTTACCTTCTATAATCTGAAAAATGAATGGACGATCATTGTTTCATTGTCCTAAAATGACCTGTCACTTACAAACCTTTATATCGTTTCATTTCTTCATACACACACACACATGCAAATACTATTAAACTAACATTTTTTAAATAAAATATATACACAACATATAATCACACAAAATAACATACACATTCTATGATCAAATCTCAAACAATAATATTTGTACAAACACATAATTGGTTTTAATTTATTTTGTTTATATAAGTACTTACATACATTTATATAGGACAAGCAGACTATGACATTCACTCACTGTTACGTGCAAAAGCAGGCTATGACACATAGCTCTCAACTCACACGCTTTTGGCGGGTGTCACCCGCCTTGTAAAGGACTGACTCACCCGCCAAGCCTCCTGCACGCCCATTCATTCCAATGGGCGTCTCACCCGCCAAAAACAAAATCAGGTGATTTCACCCGCCTTTGCGACACACATGGTTGAGAGCTATGATGACAATGACTCACTATTACGTGGAAAAGCTTAGTTACAAGAATAGTGGTATACGTTGGTAGATTATGAATTCCACAAACCATAGTAAAGATATTTTCTTTCCTACTCTTAGTCATAATATAGTTTTAATGGTTTTCAGGAAGGCGCTGAGCATTTCAATTAAAATAAATCTATGTCTAAAATGAAAACAGTGCTATATAGCAACCAAATTACTAATTTCTTTCTTTTACAATTGCAGTGAAGCCCATTCTCCTGAATAGAAGCAGCCGATTTTGATTTACAAAGCACAACTAAGAAGCAAACTACTCATTTTTGAAAAAAAAGTAAGTAGATTGTTACCATAATATTTGATTTATAACTCACACGCACTATACGGTGCATTCATGGTATTTCTGTGCCTAAAAATAGATGATTCTGCACCATTCTGACCAAAAATCCCCCCGTCTTAAACAGCGATCTCCTGTCAGAATGGCCCTCAATTTCCTATTTTTCGGCACACAAATTACCCAACTCAGCCGCTAGAATGTAGATGTTGTAGAACAAACAACTGTTTTAATTGTATAGCTTTACCTACATTATTTATTCTTCTCCACACCACCGGCTTGCTTTTTTCTGTCATCTGAACCCCAGTTTAGTAACACATTAATTGAAGAATACCCATCCCTAGTAGTTCAACTTCCCAATTCACAATCACACACATTACATACATCTTTATCATCTTACTCAAACAATCATGCACACAACACACATGCATTGCAGAAAACCCCAACCCATACCTTCTGTATTTTTTTCAACAGACGCTAAAGAATGCCCACCAAAAAGCAACTCTGTAGAAAGGGACGCAGAAGTAGAGCAAATGAAAAGAAAAGTCTCCAACATAAACACCCATCTATAGCAGAATTTGTAAAAAACGTTGAAACACAACAGCTAATACAGTCATGTTGTGAAACAGAAGAAGTTTCTAGTGCAAAAACTTTGCCTCCTCTATCACAAAGTAAAACGACCCAAAAACTATTAACAGAAAATCAACTATCACTACAAATAAAACGTCTTCTATAAATCTTGATATAGTACAAAGTAAGCATACCAAGAAAAGTATATTAGCCAAAATGTTCCGTCACAAAGTCCTTCAAAATCTGATAAAAACAGGAGAGAAACCAGGTTGAACACTTCAAACCTATCGTAGGAAAGTAATCTTAGAAGCGTTGATAGACAGTGCAATTCTTCTCAAAAGAAACTTATTTATTGTTGTGTTAAACAGAATTAAACCACTAACAAAACTAATAACTAAATTTCAAAAAAGACTTCTCAATAAACGAAATGTGAACAGAAATAACTTCTTAAATATCTGTGGAGGTGAATGGAGTCACACTACAAGCACAGAACCATACTTTAATGAAGAAGCGTACAAACAAAAGCAAACAAATACAATTGCCATACATAGCAGTGGTCGAGGTTATGAAAAAGTTAATAATACCATAATGGAACAAGAAGTACTCCTTACAAAAATATGCCCTGAAAACTTAGATTTACCCCTCCATTCGACTGAATCAGAACATCTAATTTACACATGGCATGCACGTCAATGTGTAACATTCCCAAAAAATGTTCAAATCTTTACGCCTATTCCTCAATCAATATGTGAAAAGCAAAGACAAAATCAAAATTAAAATACTGCAAAGTATGGATGCTTGTCCAGTACGCAAGCACACAGGACTGCAAGGACATTCGTTGGCCTGCATATCAGGAGCTACTTGCAAAACAACCTTCCATGATATCAAAAGGATATCAACACATCATGCAAGTATAAAAAATATAGTTTATAAACTGTATTATGCAAAAAGTCCTGCTTTAGCACTAGCCAATTTAAATAACATTCTTCTACATGGTACACCAAAAGACCTACTAGAAGAAATCGAGTATATACAGAAAACAAAATTTATTTTGGAAATGAAACCCACTTACAAGATGAATTAGCTGTCAACCAACTTCGTAACAAATCTGCACATGGCAACCTTTCACTACACACATACAAAAAAGAAATACTAAAATTTCAAAGCACTTCAGCTGAAGTACCAAACCACGTGTGTGTATGTTGCCGCAGAACGTGTTATAAAAGTAACACAAAAACTATAGACCTTTCATACAAAATAGAAGACAATGAAGATTCTAAATGGTTTGAATTAGCTCTCTACCTTATAGCAGAAAACAAATTCGAAATAACTGACCCCATAATACTTTGCAGTTACTGCACTACCAAACTTGACAACAACCAAACTCCTTCACGTGCTATCTCAAATAACATGGAATTACATCCACTACCAAAATTCCTTCAACAACTAAGGGGCCGATTCATGGAACAAACGTGCGCCGAAAATCTTGGCGCAAGCAGGCGCAAGCGGAAAAAAACAGGCGCACGCGCACGCGTGCGATTCATGGAAGTCCCTGCGCGTGTTTACCATGGGATGTGCGCCAAACCCGTGCATGGCGCACACGTCACTGCAACATCCCAAAAGACGTGCGCGATGCGCACAGTGAAAGCGCACAACCTGGGCGCATACACCAGAAAGTGGGCGGAACACGGGGCGTAACGCACGGAATGGGGAACAACTCGCGAAAACAAGGGCGTAACTGGGGATGTACTGCAGGGAAGCAGACGGAACGCCCACACACACCCGAACCACACGTATTCATGGAATCGAATAGGGCAAAGCCACGCACAGCGAAAGACACGCACAAGCCGATACACGTCCGCCACATGAAGGCAGGCGGTAGCGTCCCTGCGCATCACAAAAGTGGCAACATACAGCAATTGTGCGAGCGGGGCACGTGTATTTCGGGTTTGCGGGGGAAGTTACACACGCGATTGAGCGGGATACGTGTATTCCGGGGGTTCGCGGGAAGTCACACACGCGATCTGGCCTGGGGGAGCGTGCTACGTGTATTTCAGGGGTTCGCGTGAAGTTCCTCACGCGATCGGGCCTGGGGGAGCGGGCTACGTGTATTTCAGGGATTCGCTTGAACTTACTCACGCGATCGGGCCTGGGGGAGCGGGGTACGTGTATTTCAGGGGTTCACGTGAAGTTTCTCACGCGATCGGGCCTGGGGGAGCGGGCTACGTGTATTTCAGGGGTTCGCGTGAAGTTTCTCACGCGATCGGGCCTGGGGGAGCGGGCTACGTGTATTTCAGGGGTTCGCGTGAAGTTTCTCACGCGATCGGGCCTGGGGGAGCGGGCTACGTGTATTTCAGGGGTTCGCGTGAACTTTCTCACGCGATCGGGCCTGGGGGAGCGGGGTACGTGTATTTCAGGGGTTCGCGTGAAGTTCCTCACGCGATCGGGCCTGGGGGAGCGGGCTACGTGTATTTCAGGGGTTCACGTGAACTTTCTCACGCGATCGGGCCTGGGGGAGCGGGCTACGTGTATTTCAGGGGTTCGCGTGAAGTTTCTCACGCGATCGGGCCTGGGGGAGCGGGGTACCACTCACCGTCTGCCTTGCGTGTAGAAGAACGCGTAGCCAACACCCGCTGTGAAGTAATAGCGTGTGAACCCCAACGGATGGAAAACACACGCACCGCACGAAAAGCACGTACAGAACATAAATGCACGCGGGATCACCAAGCCCTGCCAGGGCAACGCCTGTGTGCAAAACGTCACAGACGCGCTTACGCTGCAAGGGCCTTTGGTCCAATGAAATCGCGTACGCGTGCTGACGCGCTTACGCGCTAAGGGCCTTTCCTCGATTTTCACGCTGACGTGCAGGATTTTCACGTGCCAAATCACTCCGTATCAAGCTGGCCACGCGAAAACACACGGAAGACCACGCTCCTGCCCAGAAGGCCGAATCACTGCCCCCCAGTGCCCCGAGCAGCCTCCCACGTGCCATCTGCTGCTGCCTGCCTGCCTGCCTGCCTGCTGCCACCGTGCCCTGCCATTTGGTGCCTGCACATCAGCCATCTGCAGGGGTCCAGTTGCCGTGTCCACCCCTGCTGGAACAGAAGACTCCCGACTCGGATAACATCGCTCCACAGCCCAGCCCCAGGACCCAGTTGCCCACCCACTCCTGCCCCTGGGGTTGCCATGTCGGGCACATCAACATCTGGCACCAGTGGCAACCCCCGGCCAGAGGGGCAGAGGGGCACCAGCTTCACTGCCACCGAAGTTGGTGTCCTGGTGGAGCAAGTCCTGGGGCAGTATGATGCCCTCTTCGGATCGTCCCGCGCCAACAGGGAAGGACGGGAGGGGGTCTGGGCCGACTGTGTGGTTGCCAACAACGCGGAGGGGGTGGCAACCCGCACCATCCAGAAGGTCAAGAAGCGCTGGGAGGACTTGAGGTCGAGGACCCTCATGAAGGCCCGGCGCCTCCTGGAGGGGGGCCGGGGCCGCATGAGTTCCATCCAGTTGAGGGTCCTGGAACGCGCACACCCAGCGCTCCACGCCCAGGTCCTTGAGAGGAAGACCCGTCTGGAGTTGAGCGGTAAGTGGCCAAGCATTGCTGTGTGAGACAGGGCATGTTGCAGTGTGCTGGTTGTCTGATACTTGCCTGCATGTGTGACATAGGCCATGTACGCATGTATGTGTGCGGGGACATAATGGGAATGCATGTGCGACCTGTAATGTGTGAACCGCACGGTTGTTGCATGTGTTTGAATGCGACATGGGGAGCCCTGTGCAGATTGCACACATGAGAGCATGGCAGTCTCTGTTCCTGGACATGGGTGGGGGCGAGGGATGGGTGCTGATGCCAGATACTAATGTGGTATCCATGTCTGTGTGCCTGACCTGCGTGTCTGTGACTTGTGAGTGCCATGGATGCATGACACATGTCTGTGACAATGTACAGATTCACTGATGCAGCCTAGTCATCCTTGTATGCACTGTGATTGGGGTGTACGGGGCCAGATGGATCTGACTGGGGTGAAGTGTGTGCATGTGATAGGCATGACCCATGATGCATGTGAGTCCCATTACATTGTATGATTCGAGAGTCCATTGGACATGCATTGAAATGTCCATGGCACGCACCATGACTGTCACTGTGTGTGTTTTGCCTGGACTGACACATGTGTTGTGGTGTGACATAATGGAAGTGTACTTTGACAGTGGCACTCATCTGCTATTGCTTCCTGTCTAGGGGACCATTGTACAGTACCCTGATGCTTGTGTTCTATGTCTCCCTCTGCGCAGCGGCTAGTGAAGGAGAGGGCGGAGACGGCGCTGTGGAGCAAGGCAGCGGGGATGCCCCCACGGCTGCAGCGGAAGGGGTGGGTGTGCCCCCACAGGGGCCTGCTACGGCGGTAGATGGCGAGGAGCCATCCAGGTTGGTGGTTTCCACAGAGGAGGAGGAGGCCGCCACTGAGGCGCACATGGGGCCTGGTGGGGGCATCCCTGCTGGTGGAAGTGGTGCAGTCCAGGGGCAGGGGCAGGAGGCAGCACAGGTCACCGTGGAGGGGCCTGTGCATGTAGCTGTCCCTGAACCTGTGGGTGCACCACCTTGCACCAGCAGGGATGCCCCGTCCCAGGCCCGTCCGCAGGTAGAGGGGATGTCCATGTCATCTGACTCCCCTCCACCTGCGGACGAGGGGACCCCTGGCCGTGTGGAGAAGGTCCTGATTGGGGTCGCGATGCGCACGGCTGTGATTCGTGATGCCGTGCGTGCTTCCCAGGAGGAGCACGCACGTCATCACGAAGAGCACCGTGCCGACGTGGCCCAATTGGGATCGCCCATGTTCGGGGGTTTCCTGCATGTGTCGGCCAATCTGGCGGCCCTCTCCTCCTCTGTGGAGACTATACGCCAGTCGTTCTCCTTGCCGTCTTCCGGCCCAGATGCCACCATGGCCCCCTGTGGACCTGCCCTGACCAATGCAGCCAGCTCGGTGGGGATCCCATCCCTGCCACAGTCGGGAGTCAGAGGTCCAGCAGGGGTGGACAACACAGCAACTGGACCCCAGCAGATGGAGGATGTGACAGCATCATCGGGCAGGGCACGTGCACGACGGCGCCGGTGGTTTCCATCATCCTGGATGCCGTCGTGCTGGCAGAGGCAGTGGCGTCGGAGGCAGCAGCAGGCTCGACGTGGGAGGCATCATGGCTCGGGGCCATCAAGATCAGAGGGGCAGGCATCGGCCGGAGGGCAGGAGAACCCTGGGATGGTAGTGTCTTCCGTGTGGGAGCAGTTGGTCCAGCGGATAGGTGCGGAGCGGTAGCGGGCGGAAGAGGAGCGGCTCACCATGGTCAGGGCGGAGTTCTCCATGCGTCGGGCGTTGCGGCGGGCTGAGTGCCTTGAGGAAGCTCGCAGGGAGTTTGAGGTGAACATGGGGTTATCCCTGCGAGACCTCGGGGCCAGGACAGAGTCCCGCCTCCAGGACATCGACATGGAGTTCGATGATGCCCTGGCCGGCAACATCACAGAGTGAGCCGCAGGACTTGCCCGCTGCCATTGTATATAGTTATATAGTTAGTGGTAGGTTTCCTTTAAATTATTATTTTTTTTTTTGGTTGCGATTGGACAATGCGCCACTTTTTTGTATATAGTTCAGTTTTTAGTTAGTTGACATAGTTAGGTTTCATTTGGTTGGGCTCATGGACCCGGGATTGTCTTGTAAATAGTTCTTCTATGGATTTTTTGATTTTTTGGATTTTTTTCATGGACATTCATCTTCTTTTTGTTGTTTTGCTTTGTGGTTTTTCTAATTTCATTTCCATTCTAGTTGATTTTCAATACATTTTTATTTTCATCCTTCAATGTGTCGTATCATCTCATTACTTTCATGCATGTCATGTTAGGTGTTTTGACATTCACTTGCAGCCATTGTGTGTGACAGACATGTGTTCATTTGCATTATTTACATTGGGTGTGTAACATGTAATTGCCTTTGATATGTGGGTGGATGTGATAGTTGGTTGGGCCTTTTGGCAGGGGAGGATGGCCATTACGGACATGATTGGGGATTGTTGGGACCCAGGTGCAGGGGGGCATGGATGGGACATGGGTGAGGGCCTGGTGGAGGGTGCCCCACAGTGCTGGGGGGTGGGGGTGGTGGGGGACATGTGTTGGACATGGGTGGGGGCCTGCTGGCAGGTGCCCCACAGTGCTGGGGGGTGGGGGTGGTGGGGGACATGAGTTGGACATGGGTGGGGGCCTGCTGGCAGGTGCCCCACAGTGCTGGGGGGTGGGGGTGGTGGGGGACATGAGTTGGACATGGGTGGGGGCCTGCTGGCAGGTGCCTCACAGTGCTGGGGGGTGGGGGTGGTGGGGGACATGAGTTGGACATGGGTGGGGGCCTGCTGGCAGGTGCCCCACAGTGCTGGGGGGTGGGGGTGGTGGGGGACATGAGTTGGACATGGGTGGGGGCCTGCTGGCAGGTGCCCCACAGTGCTGGGGGGTGGGGGTGGTGGGGGACATGAGTTGGACATGGGTGGGGGCCTGCTGGCAGGTGCCCCACAGTGCTGGGGGGTGGGGGTGGTGGGGGACATGAGTTGGTGTTCATTAGTTCAAGGAGACATGTGCCTTTGCTGGGGGGCATGCCCATGTTGGGTGGGCTGCTTGCGGGACATGACCAGGGATGCAGGGTAGTCCCCTGTGGTGTGGGCTGCCTGCAGGGGCCGTGGAGGGTGTACAGGGAACACCTGGGAGGACCCACACTGTCAAATCACATGTAGGACTCCCCGGCACCCCTGAAATACACATACCCTGCTGAAATCGCGTGTAAAACTTCCCGCGCACCCCTGAAATACACGCGCCCAGGCTATTCGCATGTAAAACTTCCCGCGCACCCCTGAAATACAAACGCCCAGGCTATTCGCGTGTGGAACTTTCCGCGCACCCCTGAAATACACGTACCCTGCTGAAATTGCGTGTAAAACTTCCCGCGCACCCCTGAAATACACGCGCCCAGGCTATTCGCGTGTAAAACTTCCCGCGCACCCCTGAAATACACGCGCCCAGGCTATTCGCGTGTGGAACTTCCCGCGCACTCCTGAAATACACGTACCATGCTGAAATCGCGTGTAAAACTTCCCGCGCACCCCTGAAATACACGCGCCCAGGCTATTTGCGTGTAAAACTTCCCGCGCACCCCTGAAATACACGCGCCCAGGCTATTCGCGTGTGGAACTTCCCGTGCACCCCTGAAATACACGTACCCTGCTGAAATCGCGTGTAAAACTTCCCGCGCACCCCTGAAATACACGCGCCCAGGCTATTCGCGTGTGGAACTTCCCACGCACCCCTGAAATACACGCGCCCAGGCTATTCGCGTGTGGAACTTCCCGCGCACCCCTGAAATACACGTACCTTGCTGAAATCGCGTGTAAAACTTCCCGCGCACCCCTGAAATACACGCGCCCAGGCTATTCGCGTGTAGAACTTCCCGCGCACCCCTGAAATACACGCGCCCGGGCTATTCGCGTGTGGAACTTCCCGCGCACCCCTGAAATACACGCGCCCAGGCTATTCGCGTGTGGAACTTCCCGCGCACCCCTGAAATACACGCGCCCAGGCTATTCGCGTGTGGAACTTCCCGCACACCCCTGAAATACACGCGCCCAGGCTATTCGCGTGTGGAACTTCCCGCGCACCCCTGAAATACACGCGCCCAGGCCAATCGCGTGTGGAACTTCTCACGCACCCCTGGAATACACGTAGCCCGCTCCCCCAGGCCCGATCGCGTGAGAAACTTCACGCGAACCCCTGAAATACACGTAGCCCGCTCCCCCAGGCCCGATCGCGTGAGAAACTTCACGCGAACCCCTGAAATACACGTAGCCCGCTCCCCCAGGCCCGATCGCGTGAGAAACTTCATGCGAACCCCTGAAATACACGTAGCCCGCTCCCCCAGGCCCGATCGCGTGAAAAAGTTCACGCAAACCCCTGAAATACACGTAGCCCTTTCCCTCAGGCCCGATCGCGTGATAAAGTTCACACGAACCCCTGAAATACACGTAGCTCGCTCCCCCAGGCCCGATTGCGTGAAAAAGTTCACGCGAACCCCTGAAATACACGTAGCCCGCTCCCCCAGGCCCGATCGCGTGAAAAAGTTCACGCGAACCCCTGAAATACACGTAGCACGCTCCCCCAGGCCCGATCGCGTGAGAAACTTCACGTGAACCCCTGAAATACACGTAGCCCGCTTGCCGTGCTGGTACAGGTTTAGCGCAGCCCTTTGCGCTGGATTGGGGATTTTGATGGCTTTTCCCTGCGCGGAAGGCGTTCTTGGGGGCGTAACTGGCGCTGCTGCAAGGTCGCTGCGCCACTGTGCGCCACGGCTGGTTTTGGTGGCTGGAATCCATGAATACGCTGTGCGCGGAAATGGGTTTTGGCGCACGCGGCTGGCGCAGGGATTCGCACGCGCACACTGTGCCCCAGCCGCGTGCGCCACTTGTGCGCTGAATTCTATGAATTACCCCCTAAATTTATATGAGAGCATCATAATTCAAACAGTTCATCCATTTCAAGCAATAGTACGCCTTCAACCAAAAACTGCAAAATTACCTCCCTCTGAATTAGTGAAAGGTATTTGTGGAAAAGTAGTCTATTTACCATTAGATCTAAAAGAAAATGTGCACACTCTGGGAGTGCAACGTCCAATGCAACAATCTTTAATTATCTTGGTAAATGGAATACCTACAAAAGACAAAACAATTTGGCAACAACTGGTAGATTTACATAAAGTTAGAGAAGCCCTGCAATATCTCAAAGAGAATAATGATTATTACAAAGAAATTAATATCGAAGAAAACTTGAAAGATACAACTGAAATAATTCAAGAGACACAAGAAACTGGTCAATTCGAGCTCCTAGATCCCGCTACAATAGCAAACACTTTAGACCATTATACAATTCACCCATTGCACTCTAATCAGCATATGGGAAAAAAGTATAGAAGCACATGCTTTTCCTCTACTCTTTCCTACTGGCAAAGGAGGAAGATACAATGATAGACCTGTTCAAATATCAGCATCAGAATATTGCTCATTACGAATGTATTCTGAAGATCCCAGGTTTTGACAAAATGTGGAATACATATTCCACCTACTCTTTGAAAGTGAACTAGCAACTTTATGTTACGGAGTTGCACACATATTAAAAGTTCATAATAATCTAACTTGTTTTGGTGTTCTACTGGCAGGAGTAGTAATCGGTGTAAAGTGACACCACCTATGTTGTAGGCAGCTAAACCTGTGGGGGCAGTGACAACAGCTGACAGTTGTCAATTGTTGAAGGAACTTACTGATGATTTTGATTAGGAATGTTTTGCCAGAACCAGCTTCACCACTGACATACAATAGTATAGGTTTGTAATTTTAGCAGGTGCATTCTTTGTTTTCATATTGCACACCATGTGCAATTTCTTTTGTTATTTCTTGAAAAATGCTACGTTGCTCTTTGTTTAGTTTTGATTGTAGTGTAGTTAAGTCTTCTTTATCTTCATACTGACACATGGTGTTTTCTACTTATATCATAGCTAATTCTGCCTCATTTGTTATTAGTGGTTCTCCCAGTGGTTCTTGGCTTCCTGTGACAGAAGGTTGACTACTGTCAGGAGTGTCCTTATCTAGTTGGGCCTGGAGTTCCTCTTCGTGTTGCTGTTCATTGTGCAACATTGTTTTGTACTGTGCAAAGTTTACATCAGTTATACTGCTTTCATTGGCTTTGAAAGCGTCTTCATATGAGTCTTAGGTATCTAGTATTTCTTCTTCTTTTCTCCATGGTTTGAAGAGTTGTAGCAGGGACATGTAATATATTTCTTTATGTTGAGGAGTCTTTAATGACAATTTGATATGATTAATTAAATTTGGTTCGGTGAGTTTTACTAAGCTGCCTTCACAGTTTGTCACTCTATATTTACCTTTTTTTCATCAGGTTTCATATTATTTTTGTATGCATAATTTTGGGCTATGTGGTATAGACACATGGTTTCCAAAGTGGTACTCCTATTTGGGTAGTATGTGTCCAATAAATTGTTTTTTAAAATGTCTTGGCTGTTGGGATCATGTTTGGCTATTGTTTCTATATCTTCGTATGATTTTAGAACTCTTTTTCTAGATTTATCTGGACCAAGACTTAGCCATACTATATTTGCAGATTTACCATACAATGCAGTACCAGTACTGTATAATTTCTGAGACACTGTTTTATCTGATGACAGGTCATTCCAGCGGTCTTGGAGCTCTGTCTTTTCTGCTTTAGTTAAGTATGCTGTGACATATCGTGCAACTGCAGTAGAATTGTCTGCAATGTACTGCACATCTATGTTTGCATTCCACAAGTGGGCAATGATTGCATTGTAATCATTGATATATTTTTCTTCTTCTTTTCTTTTTATGCAATATGTATTTTTAGGTGATTTACCTTTAACACTATGTCTAACTGAAGACATGAGGTTGTTCACTTGACCTGTATTTGTAACTGGTCTAGGGAAACCAAATCGGCATTTGGTGTAGTATTTCCCTTTGTTTTTGTATTTGCGATGACAATATTTGCCACATTTGTGTCTTTGGAATTGTAAGATTTTTGCATGAAGATCACTATTTGTGGATTCTGACGGAATTTCACAAGTGACATATTTTTCAATAAACTGTAAAACAGTGGCATCACTGTCTTGACCAAATTTAGGAGCATCTTTAATCCATAAAAGCATGTGGACATGTGGCGCTCCTCTGGCTTGGTATTCTTTTCTCCAAAAGAAGTGTTGCACTTCTCCAAGGGGAGGAACAGTTTTATTACAAATAAAATGTAGCATAGCAATGAAGCGATGGTGAAAATATCTAGAAACATTAACAGGATCCTGAGAACAAAGTTCTCCAGGTGTTAGTATATCTATGCTTGTTTTGTTTTCGTTTGATATGCGTAGGAAAGCATGTAAATCTTCCCATGCATATTCTGCGCATCTTAATGTAACAAACCAAGTTGGTGGGCCAAGGTTTCTGATCATACAACGTACATCCCCATGGCGTCGAAACCAGTACTCTTTAGTACCTCGCATTTTTGCTAATAGATTTGTAAGATTTGCCTGTAAAACCTCATCTTTTTGTTGAACTTTTTGTAATAATTGTGTGGCTGTCATATTTTGAAAGTGTGATCCTAATTTTAATATGTGTGCAACTCCGTAAGAAGCTGCAATGGAAGTACGCAGAGTATTGAAACAAATGAAAATGCTACTAATAGATGAAGTGAGCATGGTGTCCAACCTAATGTTGGCTTTGATTCACCTCAGATTACAAGAAGTACTCAAAACAAACTATGAAGAGCTCTTTGCAGGAAAACACAACATTGTTTTCGGAGATCTTCTTCAATTGACACCTGTAAAAGGTGAGCCTATTTTTAAAACATTAGGACACAAACTCTGCCGTAAAACTGTTGGCAGCATTGGAAATGTCAACCTTTGGCAACATTTCCAATACAGAGAATTAACAGAAAACTTGCGCCAATCTGCAGATCTCACTTATGCCAACATCTTAAAAAGTATCAGAGTTGGTATACTTTCTAGAGAAGCAGAAGCAATATTGAAAACCCGGCACATTCATGCACTTTATGATGATAATGCATGTGCTACAGATGTTATGGAACAATTAGCCCACAAAAATGTCAATTGTATGGCCTTAATGCCAACTCTTGCAAGCTGTTTCAAATTCAATGCAATAATGTTAAGCAAATAAATGCAACCAATTATGGAAATTAGCGCCACAGACAAACTAGATGTACATGGAATGACACTACCCATGTGTGACCAAGCCACAGCAAGACTAAATAGTTTAGAAAAATCAATCTCAAACACAGCAGGCTTGGAAAAGATATTAAAATTATCCTTAAATTGCAGAGTAATGCTTAAACATAACCTTGACATGGACCAATGACTAGTTAATGGAGCACTGGGTACAGTTGTTGGCTTTCAAACATACCCACGTGACAACAAAATTCAGTTTGTCAATATTCTCTTTGACAAACTTTCAGAAGTAAAAAGAATAGGACGCTCAACAGCTCGATTCCTTCTCTTCAAAGACATGTATGTACGCAGAGAACAATTTTCTCTAACTCTTGCATACGCAGTCACCATTCATAAATCACAAGGTCTTACTCTAGACAAAGCAATGATAGATATTGGTAACACAGTCTTTAAAGAAGGCATGAGCTACGTAGCACTGTCACGCCTACATACAATTGACAGTCTATTTCTAATAAACTTTGATGCAAGTAAAGTAAACGCTGATATTCCTTGCATTTAAGAATACAATAGACTTCGTTCACTATACACCCCCCATCTACACACATATCATGTTCCACAAAAAGGAAAATGTTCTAAAAGAAAACTAAATCAAACAGAAATGCAACAGGATGTCACTGCAAATCCTCCAAAGAAACTAAAAGAAACTAAAACTTCATCAAGTCCCACAGGCAAAAAAGAACCAATTAGGGAAAGTAAACCAAGTACTTCATCAAAGAAGGAAGACAAACTCAAAAAAAATCACTCAGATACAGAACTACCTGGTCCATTTAAACTTATAAATGAAATAGGTTTAAGTTGCTATGCAAATGTAGCAATCAATATTCTATTTCAAATACCAGCAATTGTTGACAACATTTACTTACACTTTAGAAACCCATTGTATATGCAAATGTTAGTACTTCATAGAAACGCAAAAAACAATCCTGACACCCCATATACTGTTCATGGAATAAGACAAGAATTGGACTACTGTGCTGGAATGGTGAAATTCACTATAAACTCACAGGAAGATCCACACGAATTTCTAATGTACTTACTATTATTACTGGAAAACAAAAACATACCTGTAAATGAAATCTTCCAGATTTCATACATGTGGAAACATACATGCACTCTCTGCAACAATGTGACACAAGAGCAAATCCCCAATGAGCGCTTTGTCTATATATCAATACCTAATTGTGAATCCGTTCCATTTCAGCAACTTGTACAAAATGCAAACCACGGTAGATTATGTTCTACCTGCACTTCGGATAATCGCTCCACATTACTAATACAAACACATACTAAATACGTAATACTAATGCTTCTACGTTATAATGCAGATGGTACGAAAAACAACTGCAAGCTGACTGGATTCACACATGGTCAAATATCACTTGGTAGGAAAACCTTCACAACAATAGGTATAATCTACCACGCAAGAGCCACAACCAACTCAGTGCACTACACTGCATATATAAAAAAAAAATGTGGATGGTTTGAATGTAATGATAGTACCGTTACTCTAAAGCAGAGATTACCAGCTAATCTTACAAATGCGTATTTAATGTTCTTAAAACCAAAATTTGATAACTGAACTGTACTTAAACTTTAAGTACACTTGTAGTAAAAAAATATAAACTGTCACAATATTTCAAAACCTATCTAACTGCCCAAAGAGTCTACAACAATTAATCAGATAAATTAATACCACTACGTTCGCGAATGGATCATATGACCGCGCCCATGCTCATCGTGTGTCCTGAAATGCGGACACTGTTCGTGTCCCCAAACAATTTAAAAGTACATTTTCAGTTAATCCATAATATTTTTCAATAAAATCTCACCATGGCACAAGTCCCACATAGCAATCTTGAGTTTCTATATACCTTTTGAAACTTTCCGATCCTTTTTTTGTGTTCGATCTGTCCGCGGACAGTGCGCATGTCCGTGAACCGCGCACAAGCACCCCTATAAAATACCACGCCCAAGAGCTTATTCCCATTGTGTTTCTGGCTATTCTTCAGAACACAGTGATTTTTGCTGCCACCTGCAGACTACACCATCATCGAGATGGCATCCTTGGCTGCTGAACTGCCACTTGGTGCTGCACCTGCTTCAGTACCACCCCCACCCCCTCCACCACCACCACCTCCCCAAGGGCCTGAAGAGGGGAACAGGAGTGAGGATGCGGAGGAGGAAGAAGAGGATGATGAGAATGAGGTAGAGGAAAACCCTACTACCCGCACTAGGCGTGAGTCTTGGGTGTGGCGGTTATTTACCATTCATGGTAATGTTCCTAAGGCTCGTGCGAACCGTGTTACCTGCAATGAGTGCAAAATGATACTCAGTCGTGGGAAGCACGGTAAGTACAGCTTTGGGACCACTACTATGAAGCGACACCTGAGGTCATTTCACTCTGGGGCTATTCGCAGGGTTGTACCTTTACGAAGAACGTAGCAGGTTGATTTCCTCTACTTCATCCTCTGTTTCTGATCCTGTCACCACAAGGACCACCTCTGTGGGACAGCGTCTTCCTCAAGCTGCCTCACAGGCCATACAGAATGCTGATGACCCTTACCTTTCGAGGGTCACAGTTGTATCTATGTACTGTGACACAGTACTCTGCAGGGGGGAGCGACTTCGGAGTGCTTTAGAGACTATCGTCTCAGAGCACGAGAAGACCTGCTCACTACCCAAATAAAACCCACTCTACATCTTCCTCTCTCACCCTTTCTTATTCCTGTGGTTGGTGTCCCCCCCTTTACCCTCCTTTACCCTCCTCTCCTAGTGTGTCGTGTCTGAAAAACCAAAAAAAATACAAAATTACAAAAATAAAAAAAAAATAAGGCTCTTTTCAGAGCCGCCTTTCCCAGTTAAAAAATAGAAGTGAAAATAAATGAAGCAGGGCTCTTTGTATTTTTTAGAAGTCCGCGGACAGTTCGCGAACATTAAAAAAATTGGGTTGCTACTCCATCACAAACATTGTAATTTTCTCTGGAAAGAAGTGGTGGCTCTGAAAAGAGCCTTTGGGTGGTGTTTGTAAGTCAAAAATTGTAAATGCTTAACATCTACTTCAAAATCGTTGTTGTAATTACAAAAAAGGTTGCAATGCATTTTGTACATTTCTCAGCAAAATCTGATTGCCAATATAAGTAAGATGGACTCCATCTCTGCGAAAAATGTATGTACTACAAAACATAATTTTTTCATTGTGAAAAGAAGACATGCCAAAATCTCTTAGAAAGCCACAAACAGCCTTATTAACATTGCGCCTTGCTTTTTCCATTTGTGGACCAAATGAAGAAGAACGAAGCCACATTTGTCTCTGCGCAATCCGTGAAAATATCACTTGAGAATTAGGAAACATGTCGATAACCTTCCTAAGTCCTTCTTTCATAGCAAATTGCAAAAAAATTCCAGTCACATGTCCTAAACTGTTCCCTCCACAATGAATTACAATTATGTCTGGATGTTGCTCTGTCTCCAAAGTAGCACAGAGAGGTAGCAAGTCCAACCACTTCATTCCACGTACTCCATGCCAGTGTACTTCCACATGTGGGAATCCAAGATCTACAGCTACTCCACAGCTTTCTGCATGCACCTTCAACCAATGTATCCACAAATCTCCTAAAATCCAAACAATCAGTTTTCTGAAACACACAGCCATAGCTATCTTTTGTTCTCTCAGCAAAAAGAGTATCTGAGAAAATCTCTCCTGGCAGAACACACCCACCAAACTTTCCTGACCAATCCCTTTCAGTGCTTATTCTCATTTGCATGACTTCTGAACCCAAAAATCCCCGGATGTAACTCCCGATGTCCGCGAACTACCGCCATGTCCGCGGACATATCGTAACATGAACAGCCCTTCTACCATTTCCACTACACTCTCTCTGTCATTCCCTCATTGGATGTACCTCAAAAATCACATGACCATGCACCAATCACATTCAATACCTCTACATCTAACTGCATCATCATAGATCAGCACTGCAAATGTACTCTGAATCTCTCTGAGTACAAGTGTCATATCATTGGCAAGCACCATCTACCAGAAATACTGTACAAGTCTTCAAGATTTCTACTTGCAGCTCCATGCATATCCATATGCATGAACACAAACTTCAGGTATGCATATTTTCTGTATAGTAGATGAACACATTTTCAAACATACTTTTACCTTGTAAAATCTGTAAAATGAATTTACTGTACTTTTTTCAATTTCCTAAAATCAACTATCACTTATAAACCTTTATACTATTTACTTTCTTTATGCACACACACTCAAATCATGTTAAACTAACATTTTTTAAATGAAATATATAGACTACATATATTCAAACAAAATTGCATGCAAACACAATCTATGTTTAAACCTTTATAAAAATACTTATACAATTTCATATTTTTTGTTTTTATTTATTTATTTACTTAATTACTTTAAATTAGACATGACATTGAGGCGCTATTACCTAGAACAGTTTACTTACAGAAATAGTGGTATTCACTAATATATTATAAATTTCACAAGACATAGTAAAGATATTTTTTTTTTGCTACAGTTAGTCATTCAATACAATTTGTTCATTAAGAACATATCATATGTACTGAACTGATGCAATGTATCTTATGTAAATAAATTAGTTTAATGGTTTTACAGAAGGCACTGAGGATTTCAATTAAAAGAATCAATATCTAAATTAAAAACAGTGCTATATACAAACAAAGTTACTAATTTGAAGCTTTTACAATTGCAGTGAAGACCAGTTTCCTGAAAAGAAGCAGCAAATTCGAAGAAGAAAGAAAAACTAAGAAGTTACCTGTTAATTTAAAAAAAGTAAGTAAAATATCACCATAATATTTGTATTATTAATCAAATATACTATAACGTTAATACGAGCTATTTTGGTTTCTAAAAATAGAGATTTTGTACCATTTTGGCCAAAAATTTCCATGTCTTAAACAGCGATTTACAGCCAGAATGGCCCACAAATTTCTATTTTTGGACACACAAATTACCCAACTGAACCACTACAATTTTCATATTATAGAACAAACAACTGTTTTAATTGTATACATTAGATTTACTATTTGTACTTTTCCACACCACTAGCTTACTTTTTTTTGTCATCTGAACCCCAGTTTAGTAACACATAAATTCAAAAATACCTACCCCTACTAGTTTTAGTTCCCAATGCACAATCAGACACCATTACATACATCTTTATCATCTTACTCAAACACTCATGCACACAGCACACATACATTCCAGAACACCCCAACCCATATCTTCTTTATTTTTTTCAACAGACCCTAAAGAATGCCTACCAAAAGTCAAGTCCGTAGAAAGCAACACAAAAGTAGAGAAAATAAAAATAAAGGTGTCCAACATAAGCATCCATCTCTATCAGAATTTGTAAAAAAAAGTTGAAACAAAACAGCTAATACAATCATTTAGTGAAACACAAGAAGTTTCAAGTACAACAACTTTGCTTCCTCTATCAAAATGTAAAACAAACCAAAAAACAATTAACAGAAAATCAGCTATCAGTACAGATAAAACTACTTCTTCAAATTTTAATATAGTGCAAAGTAAGCATACCAAGAAAAGTATTTTAGCCAAAATATACCATCACAATGTCCTTCAAAATCTTATAAAAACAGGAGAGAAATCAGGTTCAAAGCTTAAAACCTATCGTAGGAAATTAATCTTAGAAGCATTGATGGACAGTGCAATTCTTCTCAAAAGAAATTTATTTATTTTACTGTTAAACAAAATGAAACCACTAACAAAACTAATAACTAAATTACAAAAAAGACTTCTCAATAAGCGAAATGTCAACAGAACTTCTTAAGTATCTGCGAAGGTGAATGGAATCACACTACGAGCACAGAACCATATTTTAATTAAGAAGCGTACAAACAAAAGCAAACAAATACAATTGCCATAAATAGCAGTGGTCGAGGTTATGAAAAAGTGAATAATACCATAATGGAACAAGAAGTACTCCTTACAAAAATATGCCCTGAAAACTTAGAATTACCCCACCATTCAACTGAATCAGGACGTCTAGTGTACAAATGGCCATGCACGTCAATGTGTAACATTCCCAAACAATGTTTCAAATCTTTACGCCAATTCCTCAATAAATATGTAAAAAGCAAAGACAAAATCAAAATTAAATTACTGCAAAATATAGATACCTGTCCAGTGCGCAAGTACAGAGGACTACAAGGACATTCATTGGCCTGCATTACAGGACCTACTTGTAAAACCACTTTCCATGAGATCAAAAGGATATCAACACATCATTCAACTATAAGAAATCTAGTCTATAAACTGTACTATGCTAAAAGTCCTGCTTTAGCACTAGCAAAGTTAAATAACATCCTTCTACATGGTACAGCAAAAGACCTACTTGAAGAAATTCACTATATCCAGAAAAAATATTTTGGAAGTGAAAGCCATTTACAGAATGAAATAGCTTTAAACCAATTAAGCAACAATTCTACACATGGCAACCTTTTGCTAAACACATACAAAAAAGAAATACTAAAATTTAAAAGTACATCAGCTGAAGTACCAAACCATGTATGTGTATGTTGCCGTAGAATTTTTTATAAAAGTAACACAAAAACTGTGGACCTATCATACAAAATAGAAGACAATGAAGATTCTAAATGGTTTGAATTAGCTCTCTACCTTGTAGCAGAAAACAAATATGAAATAACTGAGCCCTTAATACTTTGCAGTTATTGCACTACAAAACTTGACAACAACCAAACTCCTTCACGTTCTATCACAAATAATTTGGAATTATACCCAGTACCAAAACCTCTACAACAACTTAATTTATATGAGAGCATCATAATTCAAACAGTACACCCATTTCAAGCAATAATACACCTTCAACCAAAAACAGCAAAATTACCTCCCTCTGAATTGGTAAAAGGCATTCGTGGAAAAGTAGTTTATTTACCATTAAATCTAAAAGAAAATGTGCATATCTAGGAGTGCAACGTCCAATGCAGCAATCTTTAATTATATTAGTAAATGGAGTACCTACAAAAGACAAAAAAATATGGCAACAGCTGGTAGATTTATATAAAGTTAGACAAGCCTTCCAATATCTTAAAGAGAATAATGAATATTACAAAGAAATTAATATTGAAGAAAACTTGAAAGATACAACTGAAATAATTCAAGAAACACAAGAAGCTGGTCAATTTGAGCTACTAGATCCTGCTACAATATCAAATACTTTAGACCATTATAAAATTCATCATTTGCACTGTAATGACACCGTACAAGATGTAATGGAAACTTACCAAATGCGTCAAACAAAAGGATTGCCAATCAGTATATGGGAAAAAAGTATAGAAGCACATGCTTTTCCTCTACTCTTTCCTACTGGCAAAGGAGGAAGGTATGATGATAGACCTATTCAAATATCAGCCTCAGAATACCGCTCATTACGGATGTATTCTGAAGATCCCAGATTTAGACAAAATGTGGAATACATATTCCACCTACTCTTTGAAAGTGAACTAGCAACTTTATGTTACGGAGTTGCACACATATTAAAATCAGGATCACACTTTCAAAATATGACAGCTACACAATTATTAGAGAAAGTGCAACAAAAGGATGAGGTTTTACAATCAAATATTACAAATCTATTAGGAAATATGCATGGTACTAAAGAGTACTGGTTTCGACGTCATGGAGATGTACGTTGTATGATCAGAAACCTTGGCCCACCCACTTGGTTTGTTACATTAAGTTGTGCAGAATATGCATGGGAACATTTACATGATTTCCTACGCATATCAAATAAAAACAAAACAAACATAGATATTCTAACACCTGGAGAACTTTGTTCTTTGGATCCTGTTAATGTTTCAAGATATTTTCACCATCGCTTCATTGCTATGCTACATTTTATTTGTAATAAAATTGTTCCTCCCCTTGGAGAAGTGCAACACTTCTTTTGGAGAAAAGAATACCAAGCCAGAGGAGCACCACATATCCACATGCTTTTATGGATTAAAGATGCTCCTAAATTTGGTCAAGACAGTGATGCCACTGTTTTACAGTTTATTGAAAAATATGTAACTTGTGAAATTCCATCAGAAGCCACAAATAGTGATCTTCATGCACAAATTTTACAATTTCAAAGACACAAATGTGGAAAATATTTTCGTCACAAATACAAAAACAAAGGCAAATACTAAACCAAATGCCGATTTGGTTTCCCTAGACCAGTTACAAATACAGGTCAAGTAAACAACCTCATGTCTTCAGTTAGACATAGTGTTAAAGGTAAGTCACCTAAAAGTACATATTACATAAAAAGAAAAAAAGAAGAAAAATATATCAATGATTATAATGCAATCATTGCCCACTTATGGAATGCAAACATAGATGTGCAGTACATTGCAGACAATTCTACTGCAGTTGCACGATATGTCACAGCATACTTAACTAAAGCAGAAAAGACAGAATTCCAAGACCTCTGGAATGACCTGTCATCAGATAAAACAGTATCTCAGAAAAAATACAGCTTGGGCATAAAAATGCTCACCCATAGAGAATGTGGATCTTATGAAGCAGCTGATCGTTTAACTGGTACTTCATTGTATGGTAAATCTGAAAATATAGTATGGCTAACTCTTGGTCCAGCTAAATCTAGAAAAAGAGTTCTAAAATCATATGAAGATATAGAAACAATAGCCAAACATGATCCCAACAGCCAAGACATTTTAAAAAACAATTTATTGGACACATACTACCCAAACAGAAGTAATACTTTGGAAAACATGTGTCTATACCAAATAGCCCAAAACTACACATACAAAAATAATATGAAACCTGATGAAAAAAAAGGTAAATATAGAGTGACAGACTGTGAAGGCAGCTTAGTTAAACTCACTAAACCAAATTTAATTAATCATATCAAATTGTCATTGAAGACTCCTCAACATAAAGAAGTATATTACATGTCCCTGCTACAACTCTTCAAACCATGGAGAAAAGAAGAACAATTACTAGATAACTATGACTCACATGAGGATGCTTTCAAAGCAAATGAAAGCACTATAACTGATGTAAACTTTACACAGTACAAAACAATGTTGCACAATGAACAGCAACATGAAGAAGAACTCCAAGCCCAACTAGATAAGGATACTCCTGACAGTAGTCAACCTTCTGTAACAGGAAGCCAAGAACCACTGGGAGAACCACTAATAACAAATGAGGCAGAATTAGCTATGATAGAAGTAGAAAATACCATGTGTCAGTATGAAGATAAGGAAGACTTAACTATACTACAATCAAAACTAAACAATGAGCAAAGTCGCATTTTTCAAGAAGTAACAAAACAAATTGCACATGGTGTAAAACATGAAAATAAAGAATGTTCCTGCCATAAATATAAACCTATACTACTGTACGTCAGTGGTGAAGCTGGTTCTGGCAAAACATTCCTAATCAAAATCATTAGTAAGTTCCTTCAACAATTGACAAACAACAAACTGTCAGCTGGTGTCACTGCCCCCACAGGTTTAGCTGCCTACAACATAGGTGGTGTTACATTACACCGATTACTACTATTAGCAGTAGAACACCAGAACAAATTAGACTATTACAAACTTTCTGCAGAAGCTGCAATGGAATTACGCAGAGTATTGAAACAAATCAAAATGCTACTAATAGATGAAGTGAGCATGGTCTCCAACCTGATGTTAGCTTTGATTCACCTCAGATTACAAGAAGTACTCAAAAAGGACTATGAAGAGCTCTTTGCAGGAAAACACATTATTGTTTTTGGAGATCTGCTATTTTTAAAACATTAGGGCACAAACTCTGCCGAAAAACTGTTGGCAGCATTGGAAATGTCAACCTTTGGCAACATTTCCAATACAGAGAATTAACAGAAAACATGCGCCAATCTGCAGATCTAACTTATGCCAACATTTTAAAAAGTTTGAGAGTTGGTATACTTTCTAAAGAAGCAGAAGCAATATTGAAAACCCGGCACATTAATGCACTTTATGGCGATAATGCATGTGCTACAGATGTTATGGAACAATTAGCCCACAAAAATGTCAATTGTATGGCCTTAATGCCAACTCTTGCAAGCTGTCTCAAATTCAATGAAATAAGGTTAAGTAAAGAAATGCAACCAATAATGGAAATTAGCGCCACAGACAAACTAGATGTACATGGTATGACACTACCCATGTGTGACCAAGCCACAACAAGACTAAATAATTTAGAAAAATCAATCTCAAACACAGCAGGCTTAGAAAAGATGTTAAAATTATCCTTAAATTGCAGAGTAATGCTTAAACGTAACCTTGACGTGGACCAAGGACTAGTTAATGGAGCACTGGGTACAGTTGTTGGCTTTCAAACATACCCACGTGACAACAAAATTCAGTTTGTCAATATACTCTTTGACAAACTTTTAGAAGTAAAACGGATAGGACGCTCAACAGCTAGATTCCTTCTCTTCAAAGATATGTATGTACGCAGAGAACAATTTTCTCTAACTCTTGCATACGCAGTCACGATTCATAAGTCACAAGGTCTTACCCTAGACAAAGCAAAGATAGATATTGGTAACACAGTCTTTAAAGAAGGCATGAGCTACGTAGCACTATCACGCTTACGTACACTTGACGGTCTATTTCTAATCAACTTTGATGCAAGTAAAGTAAACGCTGATATTCCTTGCATTTTAGAATATAATAGACTTCGCTCACTATACACTCCCCATCTAAACACATATTCTGTTCCACAAAAACTAAAATGTTGTAAAAGAAAACTAAATCAAACAGAAATGCAACAGGACGTCACTGCAAATCCTCCAAAGAGAGTAAAAGAAACTAATACTTCATCAAGTACCACAAACAAAAAAGAATCAATTAGAGAAAGTAAACCGGGTACTTCTTTAAAGAAGGAAGACAAACTCCAAAAAAGCAGTTAGATACAGAACTACCTGGACCATTTAAATTCTCAAATATAGTTGGTGTAAGTTGCTATGCAAATGTAGCAATGAATATTCTATTTCAATTACCACCAATTGTTGACAACATTTACTTACACAGTACAGACCCTTTGTGTTTGCAAATGTTAGTACTTCACAGAAATGCAGCAAACAATCCTGACAACACATATAGTGTTTTTGGAATAAGATGACAATTGGACTACTGTGCTGGAATGGTGAAATTCACTATAAACTCACAGGAAGATCCACAAGAATTTGTAATGTACTTACTATTAGTACTGGAAAACAAAAACATACCTATAAATGAAATCTTTCAGATTTCATACATGTGGAAACATACATGCACTCTGTGCAACAATGTGACACAAGAAGAAATTCCCAATGAACGCTTCATATATATATCAATACCAAATTGTGAATCCATTCCATTTCAGCAACTTGTACAAAATGCAAACCATGGTAGATTATGCTCTACCTGCAATTCAGATAATCGCTCCACGTTAGTAATACAAACACATAGTAAATACGTAATACTAATGCTTCTACGTTACAATGCAGATGGTACCAAAAACAACTGCAAGCTGACTGGATTCACACATAGTCAAATATCACTTGGTAAGAAAACCTTCACAACAATAGGTATAATCTACCACGCAGGAGCCACAACCAATTCAGGGCACTACACGGCATATATAAAAAAGAAATGTGGATGGTTTGAATGTAATGATAGTACCATTACTCTAAAGCAGAGATTACCAGCAAATCTTACAAACGCTTATTTGATGTTCTTAAAACCAAAATTTGATAAATAAACTGTGTTTAAACCTTTAAGTAAATTTGTGTTAAAAAAATATAAACTGTTAGAATACTCCAAAAGCTATCTAACTGCTCAAAGATTCTACAACAACTAATCAGATAAATAAATACCACTAAATTAGACCAAAAAATACACAGTTAGAATACGCCAATTGGTATCTAACTGTCCCAAAATTATAAATTTGTGTTAAAATAATATAAACTGTTAGAATACTCCAAAAGCTATCTAACAGCTCAAAGATTCTACAACAACTAATCAGATAAATGAATACCACTAAATTAGGCCAAAAAATACTCAGTTAGAATACGCCAATTGGTATCTAACTGTCCCAAAATTTAACAATATCCAAATAGATAAATCAAAACCACTAAAATTTATTAAAAAAAATAGACAGTTAGAATACGCCAATTGGTATCTAACTGCTCCAACATTTTATAATATCAAAACAAATGAAGAATCTGTTACTGCTCCAAAAAAATACAACAAAGCAAAGTATAAAGCATTAGCCAGAAACAAAAAGTGAACATTGAAAACAAACAAACAAATAAACTGTAGCATAACAGAAAAAGGTTTTTTTTTTAATCCAACATGGATTTTTTTTTCTCCCACAGACCCAATGATTTTAGCAACAAATACAGAAACTGAGCAAATTGCACAGTACTCTGATTTGTACTCTACTAAATATGAGGGTCGAAAAAAAATAAAAGTATATTGCTTATACAATGTAATAAGTCATTACAAAATACTAATACTAACATGCTATTTTCTTTTATCACAGAAATTAAAAAGAAAAACATGGACTCCTATTACTAGACCAAACAGTAAGTATACAATAATAAGGACAACCATAGCAGCATATCACATCCATAGTATCTAATACCTTTGTTCCTTATGCATTTGTTTTTCACCCAAAGTTATAAGCAAATATGAATGTGATATGCTGCGGTGGTTGTTGCCAGGGCATAGAGTCTTGGGTGCATGGCCAAGTGGCCAAGTGGCCATGCACCCAAGACTCTATGCCCTGGCAACAACCACCGCAGCATATCACATCCATAGAGTCAAACATTTCAACTATGATCTATGGGAAACTTTTAATGTCCGCGAACAATGTGAGTGTTCTTAGAACACTTTGAACTTGCCAGCGAACAATACGGACACCATTTTCAGGACACCCCCTACGAACATTTCAGAACAACGCGATAGTTCTTAGAACACTTTCAACTTAACAACAAACAATACGGACAGCGTCCTAAGGACACCCCCTACGAACATTCCAGGACACCGGGAGTGTTCTCAAAAACGTCTTCAGAACACCCCCATTTTGTTTATTTGCGAAGATTTCAGGACACCGCGGGTGTTCTTAGAACACATTCAACTTGACAGAGAACAATACGGACAGCGTCCTCAGGACACCCCCTATGAACACTCCCCGGACACCGCAAGTGTTCTTAGAAGCGTCTTCAGAACACCACCATCTTGTTTATTTGCGAACATTTCAGGACACCACGAGTGTTCTTAGGACACATTCAACTTGACAGAGAACAATACGGACAGCGTCCTCAGGACACCCCCTACGAACATTCCAATACACCAGGAGTGTTCTTAGAAGCTTCTTCAGAACACCACCATCTTGTTTATTTGCAAACATTTCAGGACACCGCGAGTGTTCTTAGAACACATTCAACTTGACAGAGAACAATACGGACAGCGTCCTCAGGACACCCCCTATGAACACTCCCTGGACACCGCGAGTATTCTTAGAAGCGTCTTCAGAACACCACCATCTTGTTTTTTTGCGAACATTTCAGGACACCACGAGTGTTCTTAGGACACATTCAACTTGACAGAGAACAATACGGACAGCGTCCTCAGGACACCCCCTACGGACACTCCCCAGACACCGCGAGTGTTCTTAGAAGCGTCTTCAGAACACCCCCATTTTGTTTATTTGCGAACATTTCAGGACACCGCGAGTGTTCTTAGGACACATTCAACTTGACAGAGAACAATACGGACAGCGTCCTCAGGACACCCCCTACGAACACTCCCCGAACACCGCGAATGTTCTTAGAAGCATCTTCAGAACACCCCCATTTTGTTTGTTTGCGAACATTTCAGGACACCGCGGGTGTTCTTAGAACACATGCAACTTGACAGAGAACAATACGGACAGCGTCCTCAGGACACCCCCTACGAACACTCCCCGGACACCGCGAGTGTTCTTAGAACAGTTTCACTTTGCTTGCGAACAAAACGGACACATATTGAGTCCATAGAACACCCCCCAGTCAGTTTATTTAGAACATTTCAGAACGCCTGTGATGTCCGCAAACAAATCGAACACAAAAAGAACGTCTAACACATAAAAAACACAACTTTCACCCTATCTCATACACTCCCACCCTCCCCAAACACTCCTACACACCAACACACTCTACAAAATACACATATTGAACAAAGTTCACCGCGCTGTCCGCGGACGTCCGCGAATCCAAGATGGCGGGCGCTACCGAAAAATCTGACGCGCTTCACGCTCCACGCCGTCCAATCAGCGAACACGTTGCATGTCCGCGAACATCACGCAAGACGATTGGCCAATCAGGACACTATCCGCGGAGCGAACAGGGAAGTGTGTCCGCGAACCGAACACAGATATCACTAATTTTTTTGGACCTACTTTTTGGTCATTTTAAAAAAAAATACTGGACGGATTTTCACCAAATTTGCAAAAGCACGGTTTCACGACCAAGCCGCTGCTCCTGGTCCAAATTTGGTGGAAATCCGTCCAGCGGTTTGGGCTGTAGGCGCGAGCAACATTTTTTTCCCATTCAGTCTATGGGGAAAAAAAAAGTGTTGGGACCCCCCTATAACTTTGCCCCCCCTGGACGAATCCTCACCAAACTTTGCAATAAAATTCAGAGTGACCCAAATACTTTTTTTGCAAAGTTTGGTGAGGATCCGTCCAGGGAGAGCAAAGTTATAAGCCACCCAAAAAGTGCTCTTCCTATGGAAACAGCAACTTAACCATAACTACATGGCCACTACCATGGCCATGTAATACAGGAGGAATCCACTTTAAACCTATCATAATTATATAGTTCCTGCTCCTCAGACCTCTTGTACCTGCTCAGAAAAACTTCAAACAGCTGATCTGTGGCTACATTTTATGCCTACGTAGCGATTCCCTCCCAACATCTAGATGTTCCTCGAATTGTCTGAGATTATGGGGGTAATTCATAGAATTCAGCGTTGCTTGGTTTTCTGTGCAGAGGGGACCTCGCTAGCAGTTCGGGCTGAGCTGCTTCCTTCGGTGGCAGCAGCTGCTGACTGATTTGCACATGGCTGGTCCCCTTTTGCAATGGTACAGACGGGCTAAAAAACGGTGGTGTGGAAGGTTGCCCAGAGCAATTGCCAGTGGTTTAGATTCATTCGAAACCTTCCACCCATCCCTTTTGTGGTCACTTTATAGGTAACCCCTGTAAATCACATTCTCCTACCATTATTATAGGAGACCTCAATTTATGGGCAAATGACTCATCAGATGGACCCTCTACTTCCTTTGCTGAGTCCTTATCATCTCTTCTTTTTGCTCAGCATATCAAGGTTCCCACTCACATTGGTGGTAACACACTAGACTGGGTCTTATCCAAGAATGTGCCCATTACTAATTTTGTAGTGGATAAGTGCATCTGGTCAGATCATCACTTAATATGTTTTGAGATAGATCACCACAATACTGTCAGTATTGATAAACAATCACATACACCATGTATGACCAGGAATGTTCGCAAAATTATGCAAGATGTTTTCCGTGATGCAGTTCTTCCCTTGCTGCCATCAGTTGAAGAACCATTGTCTCTTGAAGTCTTCGTATCTAATATTAGATCTGCAGTTGATGTAGCATTTGATGCTCTCGCTACTCTCAAACCTTCTGTAAAAAGGGAAATAATCTCTCATATGTCCCTTTTTCAGCTGAGATAACTGAAGCCCGTGCAAAAGAACGTCAGCTAGAACAATCATGGTGAAAGCACCCGACTGAGACAAGCCTTACTTTATACAGGCTTGCCGTTAGACATTACAAAGCTCTTATCCTTCTTACTAAAGAATCACATCTGAATTCTCGGATCTCTAAAGCTAAATCAAGCTCAAAGGAGCTTTTTTCCATCCTCCAGGAACTGAAGGGCTCTTCTACAACTACTGCACCCCATGCTGATAGTCTCTGGTGTCAATATATTCATAGTAGCTTCACTAACAAAACCTCTACTCACCAAAACAATATTAACGCCCAGGTCAAACTTATTTCCAATCAAACAATCCCGTTAGCAGATATCATAGAACCTGTCAAGGATCACCCTGTCTTTTAGTTCAGTCTCTATAGAAGCTGTAATTGAGACAGTTTCTCAGCTTAAACCTACCTCATACAAAGGAGATGTATTTCCTGCTACACTATTCAAAGAATACATTACCATTCTCGCCCCTTGGGTGACTACCTTTATTAACCGTCTTTTCACAAGTCATTTGTACCTGAAAACATAAAGGAAGCGTGGGTTACACCCTTGCTTAAAAAGGAAAATCTAGATCCAGCAGAGGCTGGTAACTATCGGCCGATTACAAATGCTCCCTTTATCTCGAAGATTTTGGATAACATCGCTTATAGTCAATAGCAGATGTTTGTTGAGGAACATGATATTTTAGCTACACAACAGTCTGGATTTCTGCCCAATCATGGAACCGAGACGGCACTGCTAGATTTAAAATCCTATATTGCTGGCATAGTTGATGAGGGCAATACGGCCTTGCTGTTGCTTTTGGATCTGTCCGCCGCATTTGATCTTGTTGATCACCAACTCTTGGCGGAGAGGTTAATGTCAGTTGCAAATGCACCAAAGAAGCAACGACCTGGTTCAAATCTTTCCTAGGCCCACGAAATATGAGAGTAACTAAAGATAGTGCCTTCTCTATTGCATTGCCCTACTATGTCCCTCAGGGGTCGTGTTTGTCGCCCCTTCTCTTTAACATATACTCACGTCTTCTCTGTGTTCTTTTTTCGGCCATGGGCATGTATTTTGCCAATTATGCTGACGAAGCGCAGATTGTCATCAAGTTTACGGGCGAGTATCAAAAAGATCTTGATCGTATTAACCACATCTTTAGGGAAATTCAGAATTGGATGGCCTTGAATTCGTTGGCCCTCAATAATGCCAAAACCGAGTTGCTCATTTTGGGCACTCAGCAGCGGCTAAAGAAATTGGATGTGAAATATTATAACTTCCTGATTTGTCAGCATGTTATTTACGTATCCAAAAACGTAAAAACTCTTGGGGTCTTGTTTGACCCTCAGCTGTCTTTTTTTCAGCAGACCAATTACCTTAAGTCTTCATGCTATTTTTACATCCAACTCCTATGGCAGATTCGTCCCTATCTATCTAAAGAAAATCTTGCACTGATAGCGGCTGCAATTGTGAACTGCAAGCTGGATTACTGCAATAGTCTTCTGATTGGTACATCTCAGGCAAATCTTAGAACATTGTAGGTGATCCAGAACAGTGCAGTGCGAGCTGTGCTTGGACTTGGGCGCAATATGCATGTTTCTCAAGCAAGACGCAGTCTGCATTGGCTGCCCGTCCAACAACGGCTGCATCACAAGGGGCTATCTATTGTGCATAGATGTCTGCATGGTAAGGCCCCATCATACCTCAAGACCAGGTTAAAAAAGAAACCTGTTCGTCGTTTATTACGATCCAACAACAATACCTCTTTGTTCCAACCCATGTCCATGCTGAAGGGGTTTGGAGGAGCCAGTTTTAATTCCTGGGCTCCAACTTTATGGAATTCCATGCCAAAACATCTGGCTAATATCAGCTCAGTAACTGTTTTTAAGAAACAACTGAAAACGTTCCTGTTTGATCTAGGCCATGGGTAAAGTCTGCTCTCCTCCTGCTACTGACACTACCTTTATTGTGTCTGTCCTTTAACATCTCATGACTCCTTGTTTTTCTTGTAGAGTCTGGCTTGCTTCCACCATGTTTTACCCTCTTCTTATTCTACGTTCTCTGTTGCCTGTTTCTTTTTTTCTCCTGTATGCGCCCTGAGGCCTTAGGGTTAGTGGCGCAATACAAGAACACAGAAAGATAGATAGATAGATAGATAGATAGATAGATAGATAGATAGATAGATAGATAGATAGATAGATAGATAGATAAGCATTCTGATGGTTTAGCTCTAGATAAGAGAAGTGCTATCAATTTTGAATGCACTAGATGCCAGTCCACTCACCCAAAATAGCAAAATGATTGTGCGATTACAAGGATAAGCACCCATTCCAATTCATGTTTCAAACCCGATCACTGAGCAATTCCAAGAGAGGGAAAAGGGTACATTTATATTGTGATTATTTTCCATGAGATAGCATTAAGAAGGCTAACTCCCTTTCACCTCCCCATTATTTATTTATATCTATGGCTCTCACATACATTATCAAGCATTTCATCATTAGGGTATGATGCAGGGCCCCAGAACTACGTCCCAATGTGGACTATGTCAGTGAAACCGCATAAGAGTACTTTTTAAATATAAATTATTAAATGTTCCACCCTCAGCACTTGGACGTGTTCCCTGTTTTACACAGCACGCTAAATCCAGAGAAGGCAAATGTGTATTTATTTGAATGTAATATTCTTCAGCTTTAAGTTAAATGAAAAATCAGGATATAACTCACACTAGAAAACTAGAATATGACATTCTCTTTTTACGAATAATAATTTGTCAACCCCTAAATTCTGTCTACAGAATTGTTTTTTTTATATGCAATCAAATATCACTAGGCTTTAAATATAACATGAAGCACGGTTTAATTTCACAGAAAATACTAGGATTTTTCTTTTTGGGATGAACACCCTGTAGTGTAAATGACCACCCAAGTCCCTAGCACTGCAGTAACTTGGCAGTGATTCTAGGGGGTATATCTATTTACATTTGGGGAGTTTTCATAGTCACTTTGAATATTTCTTTTAGGCACAACGTAGAATGGGCCCTCATGAATTTCCAAAATAACTCACAGTCAGGCTATCCTCAGTCTTGGAAAACAAGTCCATAGTCTGAATCCCTTTCTTCTCTGCTCCTGCTTTAAAAAGAAAATGTACAATATTTCTATGATTAGTTCATGATTAGGTAACAGTTGTTCTTAGGTCATGTTCTTCCATTGGCAAGGCCAACATTCAGACACTGCCAGAGAAGACAATCCCCCTATCATGATTGGCTATTCATATGCATGAACATGAAAAAGGTGAGGGACAATTTGCTCAGAGTAATATTTATATCTGAATCAGGTATTCTTTTCTAGCTAAACACAGCAATATAGAAACACAAATTTCGGTAATTCTTTGGTCTTGACAAATGTCTGAACACAGGAGTCTTTTGTGCAATTGTGTTTCATGACCTTAAACTAAACTAAACTAAACTAAACTTATTAAAATGTAATATTTGAATACTGTAAAATCAATGTCAAAAATTCTAATTTTAACTGGTTAGATAATGTTGTGATCTCATGATCGCAACATACCCAGCAACATGTTTTTATGTCACTTGGCTGAAATGTTATAGACCAAATTTGTTTCTGTATGTGAAATGTAATATTTTAATCATGGCCTGTATTTAACCTGTGGACAGGATCTCCTGCTTCACCAAAATGACTCATGTAAAAAAGCTTATGTACTTGCTTCAGAGAAGGATTGATTGAAATGTCAGGTCTTCTTTGTCATATAGTCCCATGAATGGGTCTCACTTAATTGGGAGTTCAAAAAATTCAAGCCAAGTTTTACTCCCTGCTAAGTGCTAACTCCCTCATCGACTAGTTCAATTTGAAAATACACTTCATCAGGCAAGCCCTCCCCTTGCTCTCCCACCCCAAAACCCAGACATATCAACAAATTGGATATCTTCCACTCCATCAGCCTTACTGCCATAATGAAATCTGCACACTTCCTAGATGATACATGCCCATCTCAAGGTGCATCCAACTCTAATGGCACTATTACCTCTGTACTCAAAACTGAACAAATTCCACCAATTCTAAAAAAAAGTCTCTCAACCCCATGCTCCTTAAAATTACAGTCCCAACACTATCCTGCCATATATCCCCAGAATCATTAAACATTTTGTCACCTACCAACTGCAACACATCACAGCAAACTACTCAACCTCTAACACAGCACAGACACTGCTACACTTCACACCCTTGATTACCTCAACATTTTCACTGACAAAGGACACGCAGCACTACTCATACTCCTCGACCTCTCTGCAGCCATCGCCAATATCGACCACACTATTCTACTATTTGTCACAGGATACAACTCTCGGGGTTCATCCTCAATGGGTCACCTCCTTCCTTACTGACAGGACACACTTTGTCTCCATGCCCCTTTTCAATCTGACCTCACCCCACCCCATTAACTGCTGTACACTGCAAGGTGCCTATCCCCACTCTTCTTCAATTTATATGTTGAATCCCTTGAACAGACCCTTAACAAACACATCTATCTCCATCAATAAGGTGACAGCACACAAACGTACTTCCACATCTCATCCCCCCACAACTCCACATCCTCAAAATCTGTCTTTCCAATATGACCACTATCACTATGACCACCTGGATGGCCACCCACTTCCTCAAGACCAATCCTTCAAAAACAGAATACATCCTCATCTTCCCCCTTGACACAAGCCCAAATCACAATGGACAACCCACACATATCCCTTTCCACAACTGGCAAATACATTGCCTTCACCATCAATGCCCCACCATTCCTGTGCACACCACATAGCTGCTGTCAACAAAATATGCAACCTACAACTGTACCTCCTATGAAAGATCAGGCATTTCCTTCCTTCTGATGTCTTCGACACTGCAGTCCAATCACTTGTTCTCTCCAACTACATATATAGAAAACGCAACAGCTAGACTCATTCTCCACCTACCCAAACATTCACACATCACTGATGCTCTCACCCAGCTCCACTGCCTCATTGTACCCCAGATAATTGCCTTAAAATGATTCTGCATTATTTTGAAAACCATCCACCACAAAACCCCATTGTACCTTCATGACGTACTCAAACCTGTGATGAATTGACACCTGCACTGCAGTACAAGGATGAGAAGAGGCTAAAAGGCCCACTCAGCCCTCACATTTCTACAAGCTAAGAGACAAAAAAAGCATAAAGGTAAAAAAGATACAGTGAAGAGATATACCTCCTTCACGTTTTGTGGAGATATTGACAGAGGGAAGGCTATATTCTTAAGAGGGGTGTGAATGTGGTTCAGTAGCAACCCAAACAGCAAAGTATAACAGTCGAAAGTCGAAATGAGTGTCCAATCAAGGTTCTATAAAAATATATACTTTAATTATATACACCATGTACAACACTAACTAACTAGAAAACACTGTAAAAACCCAATCCTGTAGAAGAAACACAGAATATGCAGAGACAGAGTAGATGTTGCACTCTGGGCAATGAGACAAGGGGAGAAAGGCCTTCAAAAGGCCACAATGTTCAAAAGGATATTTCTTCAATTTGCCAAGAGGGACAAAATGAACTTGCCAGTATCTAGGTACAGACTTGGCCAGGGGGTCTTTTAGATATCAGTCAATACTACCTTGCACAAATGTCTTGTGGGTTAAACAGCATCAAACCAGGCTTATCAACAATCAACCAGGGTGTTGGCTTGGGTCGCAGATGTGGCTGATGCGATGGTCCAGCGGCAAGCTAGCATCAAGGAGGGTTGAATGGAAATGAAGCTTCAGTCTCGAAGCGTCTTCTCAAGCTGTGTGGATCGAGTGGTTACCAGGTCTGGTTCAGCGGTTGATGATGGACAGCGGTAGAGCTGGTACCAAGATGTGCAGGCAAGCTGGTTTGATGCAAAGGCTTGGAGATTGTGGTGCAAGAACATCAGTGCCAGGTCAATCGACTCATAGGAGCGGCAAAGAAGAAGCTGGCTTTTTGGACTGCAACTTAAACCAGGCAAGTCAGTGGTACTTCGGAGTTTAAGCCAGGGAAACAATGCACTTTTGCTGGCACCTTAGCCACAGCGACTGGGGATCAACAGCCGATGGCAGTCCAGAGAGCAACAGACACTAAAGGGCAGCATCAATGGGTCCTGCTGGATCACTCGGAACCGAGGCAAACTGAAATCACGGTTTGGAGCGGGTCATCGACACAATCTTAGCTGTTCTGGCTTCCAGGTGCTGTGAGTGCCACTCCAGGATCTCGAGGGCCAATATCAATTCATTTTACAGGCTTCCAAACACTGGGGAGGCTTGCACAAAATTTCAGGGTACCTGTAGCATGGTGAGGTCATAGGCACAGCATGGCTGGAAGAGAGGCAGGCTTATGGTGAAACAGCAGTGGTCATCCCCAGTGGTCCCTGCTGATGGTTGGGGGACAGATCTTGCTTCTTCTTTGGACCACCTGCTTTAAACTCATAACTGGAGGACTTTAGAAAGGACTGCTCTCTCAGGAGGGTCCAATTGCATCTCCTCAAGTGATGATCCAAAGATGCTTCAGGGTGACTTCAAGGTGGCTCCCAAGATTATTCAAACAAGTGGTGGGAAACCCCTTATTTTATAGGTACAAATCTCAAAATGATTGGATTATGAAGCTAGCCTGCTTTACGGGTCCAATTGCTGCCCTTTAAATGAGTGGACCTTGCCCTTCTGATGTCACACCCAATGTGCTTTGCTCCAGAGGAAGTGGAGTAGACATGAAGGAGAAAGAGAGGCAGGATGATTCAAGATGGCACGATCCCTCTGTGGCTACCATAACTCTGCCCCCTCCTTCTCAATAGGATCAACAGCCTTTAGAAATGCAGAAACATGGTGTGAGGCCTGGCTATCTGTGAATGGCTGTGCCTCTTGGTTTCTGTTCCTAGGCCAGTGTCCTGTGGAGTGGCTGTCCTGGGCAAAAGGGTGTTACCTGCCCTTACAAAGAAACAAAGAGAAGCAATCACTCAAGACTACAGTCTTGTCAGTGGACAGGGGTGGTCCTTGTCTGGGAGGAATACACATAATCATATCACATCCAAATTGGGCCCACAGGGCTGACACTTGTGTGAAATCAATTTAATGTGGCTGGGAGAACTCTGAGAGATGTGGTAAACCCTACCCTAACTCAGGTATGGCTTCTATTTACAGTTTTATATGCCACCAGGACATGATCTCCATAGTTATGCAGTTTTTGGAACAGTGGAGAATTATTTAAATGCAGACTCTGTGCTACAGAGACCTGGGTGTCACTGAAGCTGTCAAGAGGGTGCTTTGAATCAGGATACTGATGCAGTAAGGCACACGTACATACTATGCGTTTGGCATGGAGCTTATGAAATGGGAATCTCATTAACCTATTTCCCTTTCTGAGATGCAATTATCCACATCATGTTATTATTTAATAACAATAAAAATACAAGGCTTTCAAACCCTTGCCAGATGGCAATTCATCACTAAACCCATCACCCATCACCCACACAAACACCAGACAAGTAAGTTAGAATCTCCTACACATTACACTCTGCAAACAAACAAGCACACAAAAGAAACCATTCACCCAGTGGGCACCCAGAGCCTGGAACACAGTACTTCTTCCCATCCACACTACACCCTCCATCACCACAGCCAGGAAGACACGCAATACATATTTGTTTCCCCCACATAATCCTGCCCCTCCACCTCGCACCACTTGTCTATCATAATGTTCCTATCCTATCCTGAAATCATTTTGGAACTTCCCACCTTTTCAACCTTTAAACCTTGTAAAGTGATCTGAGGCCTTCTGGTTAGGGCCAGTGCTGAGCAAAGAAATGAATAAAAATAGGAAATAATAATACAAATAATAATAGTAATGATAACTGCAATAAGATGTTTGAAGCACAGCTAAAGGAAATAACAGGCTTTTACCAGCAGCTGCTAACCCCAAACACACAGGAAATTTCAAGTTGTTGCTATTTTAACTTATTTTTTTATTAGGAATCCCCTTGAAAGATGCTCCCAAAGGTGGGGGTTAGTTTTTTCTGTATTGAAACTATGGCCAACTTGAAGTCAGCACAATATAGGGCTGAGATGAGCACACATCGTATTCAAACCAATACAAAAGAACCACAGTTTTTCGACATATCGTACAATAAGATACTATGCAAAAGCTAACATGCTGTTATAAACTTTGTACAATAATCTGATGGTGGATTGGAAAAGAAATAACATGTTACATCAGAAAGCCATTGAAGAAAATCATGGTTCATTTTGGCTTCCCTTTTAGGACAGGAGGGAAACAACATAAGCATGCCATTTAGAATACTTGACAACATCCTATTACTTTACTTTTGTCATTTTAAAATGAATGTCCCTGTAGCACCAGCTGCATTCTCTTGCTAGCCGGACCACATTTTTGATTCTCTCAGACCTCTTTGCACTTTCACTTCCATTTAAAACTTGTGCTTTCTGTATCTCCTGTTTTCACATAAGATTGGTTAAAAACAATATTTGTGTAAAATAAGCGCAAGGGCCAATATGGTTCCTCGGACTGTGTATTTTACCATAAAATCAAGACCGTGTATCAGTTGTTGTCTCTTAGGAGTGCAGGTGTCTGTTCATGTCACATAGGCACTATGACTGCAACTCTCAATTTAAATTTAGGCTGTCTTCATTTGCCTTTGATATTCTCCTACACATTGTGCTGCTGTGCACACTGGTAATGAATGGAGGAATCAATGGAGGGCTGGTGGTTTCAACTGCCCTAGGGATGTGGTGACAGGGTTGGGGATTGTAGTCCTGCCAATGGGACTTCTCTGTGCAGAGATGGAAGAAGTAGACATTTCTCCAGTACTTTTCCTTGGAAGAGTGAAGTGAGATTTGTGCCGTCATGTCCCAGAAATTGGTCCTGTGTCCATATCCCATACATTTCACCCTACAAAAGAGACAAAAAAGCAGACAATTGTGAACTACAGCGTATGTTAACAATTGTGGCACAGATGAACTCTACTGAGCAACCAATTATTTTGTTGGTCCCAGCTGTGCTTCTAAGTACTCATTTCCAGGCCATCACAATACTCTTCTTCCCTAATTCCCTGTTCCATGGTCATAATGTGGACTTTGAGAACATTAATCAGTAGGAACACATTACAAATGGCTGTGTTACCATGTGAAGGATATTGACAAGTCACTTCCATGAGCCCCCATTCCCTAGAATTCAAATGCATGGATTGCTCTGCTTTGCCTTTGTGTAGAACACATACTTATTTCTGCCTTTTTCTATACTGTGGAAATCTCCTGTATGAATCAGACTTTGCAGTTGACATTTGTGGTTTTAAATCTTCTAAATGCCTTTTGGGGTTTGACAGAGTTTACGAAATGGACACAACCGCTGTGACCCATTTTAATTACGTTGGCAATAACTGTTTCTTTTATTGTGGAAACACTTTAGGGTTCATGCAGCATACAATGCAGGGCACACAGTCATGTCCATCCATCATTGCAGTAGCAATGTTTCTACCATTGTTGCTTACAATAGAACTAACAACCAATACATTTGTTCTAAGCCATGCCAATATCATGTGAGGATGTGTGTTCCCATGTGCACAGCACACATTGAAAGACTTGCCCAGCAGTGAATTCTGTAAGCCACTTGAGGCAGTGGTGTTTGAGCTGCTGGTGCAAATGTTCCTTAGAAGTAGTCAAATGTGCAGTGATGCCCATACATGTTGCCTGTCTATTGTTCCACATGCCTGCAGGGATTCTCATGGCACTCACCGTTCATTTAGATTAATTCATGACCATCCATTAACCTTTTGTTTTTCATTGTACACGTCTGTTGTCACATGGAAGATGTGCATGGCTGACTACTTCAGTGCTCATTTGATTGTTGCTAAAAGTAGTTTGCACATGTCTATACAGTATGTTTGATATTTTCAATTATGGATAAATGGCTTTGACATATTTTTCAAATCATTTGGCCCACTAAGGAGTAGGGCAGGAGTGAAATAGCCTGCATTTTGACCGGATTCTGGCTAAAAAAAGGACAAAGCATTAGTTACAGTGGTACTTTATAGAATAGGTGAACGTAGGGAGGAAACTTCACCGCAGAAGTACGCCATAAGTAGGTGATGCTACAAACTATTGGTGAGTCTTCCTGAACCATTGGGGACCCGGGGCGTTCCGACACACATCCAATCACGTGAATGAATCATGTGAGGCTGCTATTATGTACAATGCTCAAAGGTGGTTTAAATTCAGACAAAACCCCATGTTAAAGAAATGCCCAAAAGGAAGAATGTTTGAATACCAACAAGATAAAGTGCAGCTTCAAAACCTGAACAAAAACCTGTGCATGAGCTGCCAATGTGGGGGAAAGCTGGAGCAATTGTTACCTTAAGTAAACATATTGAAACACAACACAGTTAATACGACTGTGCCATAGTGAAAAGGACATTGAAACAAATAATAAGTCCTGGTAAAAGTAATACAGCAGGCAGTTGACATTTGTAGAAAGATACCTCGTAGGGAATTATACCAAAGGATCTGCACAACCCCAGAGAAGGATTCCTGGCAAAGTAGTATACCAGGCAATCCACAAAAGTTGCATAAAGAATGTAAGATTGTGGCAAGATAACTGGCAGATGAGTATACCAGGGGATCTAAGAAGTACATAAAAGAAGTCCTGGCAACCAAATTTACAAGGCATTTCGAAACTGGATAAGAAATGTAACACTGTGGCAAGTTACCTGGCAGGGTAGTATGTCAGGAGATCTGAAGGTCTCACAAGAACATTCCTGTTAAAAGAGTACACCAGGCAATCCACTTAAGTGCAAGAGAAGTCAAATAAAGCTTATTGTGGAATTTATTATGTGAATAAGAACTTTGAGATTCCAGTACAAAGAAACCAAGGAACTGTCGGACAAAGAGACACTTTTGTGAAACCAAGAAACTGTTGTTTGAAAGAGACACTTTTGTCTTCCTACCTAAATATCCAGCAGAAGGGAACCACCCTCTAGATTCAAGAGTTTCTCCTTGGAAAAAAAAGTTCTGTTGGAATTACCTTTATATTTTGTTTGTAAACACTTTTACTTAACATAAGTCAGAGACATTTACTTGCACCCCTTAGTTGTTTGTTTCTAGTGTGAGGGTCAGATTAGAATGTTTTAGGCACAAGGATGGTTTCTAAGTTTCTAATAACTTGACACAGTCTGATCTTTAGTTTTAGTTTTCTAGGCAGGGAAACTCTTCTTTAGGATAAGATTAGAGAGGTGTTTATCCAACCCATTTCTGTTTAATAAAGATATATGTCAAGAGAATATTACAACTCTGTATCCACCTCTCATTTCAAACCCCTCACATATTGTGTCAGTGAGGGATCGGATTCAGTTGCTAGAAACTGGGGGAGCCTAATGTTTGAGAAATTCAGTAAACGAGCTTCCAATCCTACCATTGAAATTGAACATTCTATTGGATTTGACCTGTATTGTAGTCAGGGAGAATTACTTCAACCTGGAGAGCGAGCTTTGATACCCACAGACGCAGTCCTCGTCCCCCCTCCTGGATCCTACATTAGACTAGCCTCTAAATCAGGTTTAGCCTGGTGATATGGCTTAGACATATTAGCTTGTGGTATAGAGCCTGACTACAGAGGAGATGTAGAAGTGATAATGTAAAATTATGGTAAAATGTCCAAGCAAATTAAGGCAGGGGTGATAATAGATCAAGGGATTTTGGAAACAAGGCTCTATTTTCTAAACCCCAAGAAATAAAACCTGTTATGAAACTGGAAGCGGAACTAAGGGTTTTGTAGGCCAGTGGTAAAGCCATCTCCTGTGGCAGAGGAAGAATCTGTGGTTATTCCCGATTTTGCCTTTGCTCAGAGAAATGATATTTTGCTTGCCAAGCCTTTTCTTCAGGTATTACCCAATGCGGACGGATGGTGAAAGGGTGTGCCATTCTTTTTTTTCTTAAAACTGGGTTATTGTATAGGGGAGATGTTGGACCTGGTGGTATCCCTAGTTCTCAAATTATGGTTCCTAAAAGCCATTAGACAATTGTTCTGGCGATTACTCATTCCAACTAAAACCCAGTCCCAAATTATAAACCGATTCTATTGGCCAGCGATATATGCGGATGTAAAGGAGATTCTTCAGATTAAAACTTTGCGTACCTCAATGTATCACCCACAAACCGATGGTTTAGTTGTACAGTTCAATAAGACACTAACACATATCTTAAAGACATTGGTTGAAGTGGATGGGAAACATTGGGATGTTTTGACACCATGTGCCCTTTTTGACTTTAGGAAAACAGCACAACCTTCCACAGGATTTTCCCCATTCAATATTTTATATGGAAGAGAACCACAACATGTCTTAGATATATTACTTGAGACATGAGAGGAGTGAGAGAAAGCCTCTTACCATTATCTCAAACTGCTCAAAGATTGAAAGAACATATGACAGCAGTTAGGTCGTAGTACAGACTAATATGATCAAGACCCAGGGACAACAGAAACAGTATCATGATAGAAAAAAGATATTACGATACTTTTCTATTGGTCAAAAAAGTCCTGGTCTTCCTCTTTTCATCAGAAAATAAAATGCTCTCTAGATGGCATGGTCCTTATGAGATTATAGAGCAGACCAGACCATATAACTATCGGTTCTTGAAGGTGAGTCCCTGTCACGCCAGAAAGAATACAACCCTTTAGGGAAAAAGGCCAAGAGATTGCTTGCAAGAAAAACAAGGTTTAAATTTGCAAGTAAAAGGGATCAGCAGAGGACTCTGCTGCTCGAGAACGTCTGCCAGAATTATCATCATCAGTAAGATATGAGAGTCCATAGCATCGCAGAGGACATCATCTATAGGGTCTAAATCAGCATAGGTGATTGGTAAGACAGTGTACATGGTCCTGCTCCATAGGGGATACCAGGCTATTATTGATTCTCGCCTCCACCGTCTGTCTGTCTCCACATGGGTCAGCTGGGCTCATCTCTGCAGGGACTGAAGGTCATGCGGTTCACATGTTGCTGTTGCAAGGCTGTGATTGTGAGCTAATGCTACTACTACATCATTCTGGCATGCACCTGGGAGGCTTACGAACTGGCACCAGGGGGATGGGGAGAAATACAAGCAGGCTGAACCACACATTCTGTGCTCTGTCGTTATCGCATTCTTTACACCCAAGGCTTCCACCCTTGTTTTGATCTATAATTTATTCCCTCACTGTACGTCGCACTACAAAGGGGTGTATTTATGGAAAAAGGTAGCATGGTCATGCATGCTCAGATCTTTTATGACCATTGGTTTTATCGCCGGAGAGCTGGGGTCACTCATTATAGTGGAAATACAGAGGTTCTTGGACTGGGTCAGTGAGGGGGTGCTATTATTCCTGGTGGGCTGGGTGTGGGTTAGAGGTCTGCTGTTGGCCTGGTTGTGATGAATGGGCATTGTGAGGAGCCTGGTGATGTCTCATGGCCTTGCAACGCACATTTCTCTCTGCAATACTAACTAATTGCAACAGTCAGGGGACAAGGGAAAGTTTCTGTGGGAATTAGCAGTGTGAGTTCATATGTCCTCAGCGTTTGGGCCTGCTCATGTTTCTCCATCGGGCCAACATGTACCATGCAGCCTTGTAGGGTTGCATGTGTCTTCCATAACTATGAAATGGTGTCTCTTTATAAGCGCAAACTAAGTCTATGCATCTGTAATGACTGTGATATTGTTGTCATCCTGGGTTTCATCTACACAGCTCTTTCCACCCTAGCACATCGCGTGGCTGTCTATGGGATTCACATCCCTCTAAAGCGCCTAGAGGGGTGGAACAGACTCATTTCCATCTAGACAATCTCACAACCAGACAGAAAGATCAAGACTCATATTTATCATGTGAATCTTCTCAAGGACTTGAGAGAAAACCTCATGAATTGCACTTCACTTAACTAGTATGTTAGTTGAAGAAACCAACACCAATACTTTAATACCTCCAGATTTGGCTCAGAATCAAAGTTCAAGATCTAATGGACCTCTTAGAAGAATTCCCTGATGTTTATAAAACAGATCTAGGAAGGGCAAAAAGGGCGATATCATTATATCCGTACCCATCCAGGAAAAGTGGTACTTCTAAATCCTTATCGTATACCTGATAGTAGAAATAATATCATTCAAAAAGAGTTAGGAAATATGTTAAGGGCTGATATTATTGAGTCCTCTCAAAGCCCCTGGTCCTCCCCAATTGTATTCTTCATTAAGCCAGATCAATCGTCGAGGTTCTGCATTGATTTTAGAAAGGTAATCGAGATCTCCCAATTTGATAGACTAGAATTGATGATCATATTGATAGATTGGGGTCCGCTGTTTACCTCTCTGAGATTGATCTAAGGGTTACTGTAAAGTTCTGGTTAATCAAACAGATAAACCAAAAACACCTTTCTGAACTCGTTTAGGTCTTTTTAATTTCAAAGTGTTGCCTTTCCAATTGCATGGGTGAACCGGCTACCTTTCAGAGGTTAATGGATCAAATTCTCCAACCATATGCTTCTTTTTATGGAGCATATATTGATATCATCATCATTAGCAAATCTAGGAGAGAACATATATACCACCTATATGTAGTCACTAGAGCCCTAAGGAACACAGAACTTTCTGCAATTACAAAGAAATGCCATCTGGCTAGATCCACAGTAAAATATTGTGAATCCTTCCTAGAAAATGGACTAGTTCAGCCAAAGACCAAAAAGGTCAAAGCGTTTAAAGAAACCCCTTCTCCAAAGACAAAGAAAGATTTGAAAGCTTTTTTGGGTATAGCCGCCTAGGAGCATGCTCTTCTATTACTAGGTATAGACAGGGCCGCCTACCTCCAAATTCAACAACACCTTGAGCCTCACCTCATCTTAAGCCTGCATTAATCTTTCTAATGGCTGTGTGGGAGCGAGGGGCCGTTAGCCCCCCCCCCCATGCATTCAGTACAGCTTGGACCATGTGCCTCCAATGGTGAGGAATGCCTCCATCGCTCTTATGTAATACCAGCGTTGGCTGGCATTTGTGTAGATGGGGCTGTTGCGCAGGACATATGGCATCCCTTTCTGTGCACCCTTGACTCCACCTTTTCTGAATAGGCTTCACTGCGATAATACAAAAAGGCTTCTCTCCCCTCAGCAGCGCCGTGCACACCATGCACAAGGCCCCCACCCTTTCTCACTGTGTCTGAATGCTTTGCAGCTCCATTCTCACGCTCGAGCCGAGGTAATTGCAACAAAAACAAATGTAACTTATCACTCTTACTCTGAGATCACTGTTCCGTGTGTGAATTGGCTTGAGCCAGGCCCTGTAGCTCATCCATCTCCACAAACCTGCTCATGCCCCCTCACCCTCGCTATTTGAAAATTAATGCCAGTAGAACCCTGTGTCCCTGCAAGGTATTCTCTTGATGAACCCGATATGTGACCCCGCCATTATGCCCACCCCAGCATGCCCTTAGCTAACATCAGACCTTTGTCACAGTATATTGTCTCCCACTACTAACAAACGTCAACCTGCCTCAGCCTCTTTTATGAGTCCAGACCTTCAGCGCAATCAATGTTATCATACTGGTCAAGACCCTTAACCTGGTACCCCATATAAGTCCCAAGAAGTAATGATGTAAATACACAAATTAAATGTATAGGTTTGCAATGATTTGCTCAAAGGAGTTGTGATGACTTTTATCTAGTGCATCTTTTATTAGGTTGTATTATGTTAGCTTAGTTAGTGGCCACCCCACCTCGCAGTGACCTGACTCTCACCCCATCCGGACAAAGGCAGATGGACCTCGTGATGCTCACCCTCCCGCCAACTGGACAACCAACCCAGTCAGAGCAACGTCCAAGGGACCATATGCATCCATACTGCCTTTCCAATCCTGAACTGGCCTAGCACCCTATGTTAGTTGCGTCATCTATACGATGTTTCGCTTTATATTGTCATGTACTTGTAATGTTTGCCAGAGCGCTATCGGGCAGCAGAGTTCTCTGGATGCCAATTCTAGATAAAACCTTCAAACTCTCGCAACCTGTCCTCTTAGCCTTATTCCCCGCCTGGAGTGTGTCTTGTTTATTTGTATTGCACGTGGTAAGACAGGGACGGGCTCTTACATTTGGTGACCCCAACATGATTTGGGACAGGTGCCCCAAAGCCCATGCCATGCGGTGAGATCCGGGATGCCCCCCAGCAAAACCATCGCCTCTGCGGTCGCCAGCCTGTGCGCACAACGAGAAGGGTCCAAGGGTTCCCGTTTACCGAATACCCAACTAAAAAACTGCTCACCGAGGCGGGCCATGGCTCGGTTTGGGGTGCGGACCAGATTGTGTATAGACCGTGAACGGTGACTCTCGGACCACCCGACTGAACACGTGAGTACTGGTTGCGAAAGTTTCCAAGAGGTAAAGGAGGGGTTGGGGAAAAAGGGAACAGGTAACAGAGTGGGCAAGACGAAAGGTAGGGTCTGTGTGAATGATACTGAGGCTTTTTCTGATCTATCCATTTTATGGCCATTAGGTTCTGTGGAGATAAAAGAGGTAAAAGAAGAGTAAGGGATCCTAGCCCGAACGGGGTAGAAGGCGGTGCCGCATAGCATTGTCTCGTCCGGTGCAGGTAAATAAGTGAAGATAAAGAGAAAACAGTAGGAGTCTCGTATATTTAGTAGACTTGCAGTAGTAATTTAGAATATTCTTTTTCCTTATGAGCAGAATTCTTGGTGAGGTAGCGAGAAGGGGGTCGTAGGTGGGGAGTATATCAGAAAATTAAAGCTAGGGGTAAAAAACTGGAGTAATGAAAAGAGGGAGTCAAGCGCGCAGGTAGTCTGTATTACATGTTACATGTTTTATGTTTTTACGTGCGTCAAAGTGTTACATTTTGGTCTGTTAGTAAATGCTTATGTGTCTGTAAGTTGAAAACACGTAAGGTTAATTAAGAAAACTGACAATGCAATGTGTACGTAAATGATAAATATTTTGGACTCCTGTAGATGAATATTGACAGTTGAAATAATTTACGGTCCCAGTAAAATGGTGTAAGTGGGAAGGTTGCTGAAATATTGTTGGTACCAAAAGCTAAAAAGAAAGTTGAAAAGAAGTATTGGAGCAAAAAAATTGTTGCCTGAGTGTCCGTGCACCTGCGCGCAGGAGATTAAGTAACCACGAATAAGGGTCATAAATACATTATCATGGGGGGAACAATACCACTAGCACATATTTGCCAACACCTCCCTTTGTATAGTGAACAGATACAGAAAAATCACGATCAGTGGGTGGCGGAAATAAAAGGAGACAGCACAACACCCATATGGCTGGAGGGAGGGTCTTTTGACAAGAGGGTACTGGATCTAGTGTCTACACACTTGCTGGCAAGGTATAAGGGAAAACAGTTACAGAACAGAAGGGAAGTGTTAGATCTGTGGCGAATGTTCGAGGAAGTAGCACCCACAAGTGAGGTAAGTAAGGATATGACAGCTGAGAAAGAGAAGGTGCCGGAAGAGGGAAGTGGGGCCACGGGTGGAGAATGCACGACAACCACAGCAGAAAATGACACTACTAAAATATACCCACTGATGACAAGGCCTGCAGTGGGATACAGTGAGCCCCAGTATGTGCCCATGGGCCCCACTCCGGCAATGGCATCAGCCACCGCACCACCCCTGTATGACAGGGGAGGGCTCTACGGCCCAACCAGTGCCCCTCCGGTGAATTTAGTACAACTAACAGGAGATTTAGACAGGCAACTTGCACATGCACAATTGGAAATAACACGATTAAGAGCGTTATGCGATAGGAGCCAGATGTTGCCAGGGGGAGGGGAGGTGCCACCATTGGTGGCAGCAGACCTCATGCCTCCACCAAGCGTTGCAGGAGAATTAACGCCAGCACCGCCACAGCCGGCGCCAATACAAAGAGGGCAAGAGCAGGAGTGGCAATCAGGGAAGTTTCTGTTCCATTTAAATTGTAATCCTGTGAGAATAATACGGCCAACAACCCCAGATAGCCAGCGCGGGGAGGGGAAAGAAGAGAGGAAGCCAGAAGAAGAAGTAGAAGAGGTATGGAGTGATTTAGATAAATATGAAGAAGGGGTAGCGGTGGCGAGTTCTCCGCTGCCATTCCCATTCGACCAAGAAGATGAAAGGGCTGCACAAAGGTGGCAAGGGAGGTTAAGACAACAAGTAGGAAATATGCTGGTGAGTAAGACAAAGAAGGGAGCGGTAAGTAAGACAGGAAGAAAACACAAACTACAAATTCCGCTAATACATAAAGGGGCAGGGAGACTGCACTACATTGCGTGGGCCCAAATGGATAAGAACAACTTGTTGAAACTTCTCCCCCGCTTTCGGGTGGGGGTGGGAAATGGATACCCGCATTCGAAAAGAACACAGCAGGGGTTCCATTAGCAACAGGGGATTTGAAGAGTTTGTTGGTGTCCACTGTTGGTGATCAAGCAGATGCAGTGTGGTTGAAGGCGGTGTTCCCGGGAGTGACGATGAGCTGTGACCGCCATGATGGATCGCCATTCAATAATGTTAGAGCACAGGTATGGGATGCACTGCGGAGAACGTTTCCAGACACTTCAGATTTACACTTAGTGATGCAGTGCATGGTGGGAGAGGAGGAGGAGCCTACACATTTCATCTTCCAGGTGCACAACATGTGGAAAAGTGAAACAGGTACGGCATGGGATCAATCCACCGCCTTGTTCTATTTCATAATCAAAAAAGGCCTCCCGAAGGAGGTACAGAAGGCCTTGGATAAAATAGCTTGGATAGAAGCCAAGGGCTGGCCTGAGATCCAAAGCATAATTGTGCACCATTGTAGGAGGACCAAAGAGAGAGAAAAGGAGATAGCACAGAAAAGGTCGGCAGACAAAGCAAAGTTAGTGCAGAATAAGTTAGCGAAGGTTGCAGCGCTGAATGCAGCAACATCAACTGATAGGAGCAGTGAAGGGGATGACAGAGTAGGGAACGCACCAGCCAGAATGACCGCAACATGGGCCGCAAGAGGACAAGAACAGTGGGACGGAGAAGAACAATACAGAGGGCCCCAATAACAAGGAAGACCAGCAAGAGGACGCGGTGGGTACAGAGGACCAAGAGGGGGATTCGGAGGAATGGGAAATAGAGGATTTGGTGGCACTGGGATGAGAGGAGGATTGCAGGGATCATGTTGGAACTGCCTGAGGTGGGGGCATTATTCAAGAAAATGTAGAATGCGGCCTATCGGTTAGTTCCGAGGACAGCCCCCTATGGGAAATGAACAGCAATACGGACATCCACACCCGGGTAGTCCATACGTGCGGACAAAATGAGCAATATTACAATGAACCCCAGATGCCACAAGCACAGCAACCCTACCATCAGCAGCCCACTACAGAGGGGTATAAATGCACATTCAAGTATGTCAGCTCTGAGTCGTCGCGCAGCCCTAGTACAGGTAAACAATGCACATTTGAACTGTGTCTATATCAGGCAATCACGCACAGTGTAACAAATGTTATGGTACAATAAATTTGTCAGCCAGAATGCTATTGGAACAAATTTTATGAACTGGTGCGAAAACAGAACTGCCGACACGTGAACAGCGGATCCTTTTCAAGGCAAAACTGTTATATTGTGTTGGGTGTCCTGACCCACGTTTAAGCTACCCTGCTACAACATTTGGTGCTGTGGGCTTAGAAAATTCAAGATGGCGGAAAACCCACATGTGCGCTGAAATCCAGGAAAGCTGCGCAGTTTGTGCGCCCACCAAAATGGTTGCCTCACTTGCCACCCACCAGTGCGAGAATGAAAGGCCGGGTTGCCATGAGGGAAATGGGTTGCCAAAGGAAAAACAGTAGCGCCGGTTAGCTTCAAAGCGCTTTAAAACCACCATTGGACTACCCGCACAGTAGTCTGAAACCATTGGGAATGGCAATGCTGATTGCCAAATGCAACCTAGAATTGTGGGGAATTCATTTCTTAAATCCCAAAAATGGGTGCAGTACCAGTACTCACCACTATCCAAAAGCCGGCGTTTTAAAACCACTCTGTGTGTTTTTCTGAAGGCAAGCAAAATGCCTATTTCAAACCTTGCAACATGTGCAAAATATTCACTGAACACCAGCAGACATTTGACAGAATGGAGTTTTGTGTGCCTACAAAATCTGGGAAATGAAGAGCCCAAAAACAATGCTTATAACAAAAATGCTATGGAGTCAGCAGCTTAAGCCTAACTGCAACTGGATTTAAAACCACCAAAATCGAAAATGTTAAATTAAATGAGTGACCTATGTTTGGTGTCACATGCCTTTGTAACTGTTGAAATGTCATAGTTTTGCACTTAGAATCAGCATTCTAGCTGCATGTGTAAAATTACAAGTTATTTTAAAAGCAACAAAAAGTTAGCTGAAGGTCTGGCTTAAGGAACTTGATTTTGCCTAGCAACTACCCATCAGCAGTGAAACTTGAGTCACCACTGTGTTCCCAGGCCAACCTTCCTTTTGCTGCCCAGGCTAAGGATATGCCATCTATCTGATAATTGAATTTCCTGTGCTCTGCCAGAGAGTGAACAAAGCCCTCTCCACTCAGGCAAAGGTTTTTTATTACAGACGTCGTAAAAAGTGGCTTCCTCCTGGAGAAGCTGGGAGGAGCACTGCCTGTGAGAGCAAGCTGGCTTGGCAGAACTGGAAAGAACCAGAAATTCAACCTTGTGCTGAGGGTAAACCACACCCCTTTGGAGCCAGAACATAACTTTAAAAAGATGAATAACTCATAGAGCGGACATGTGAAAATTTTATAAATGACACCATAATTCTTGTGATTTTTCTGCCCACAGTTTAAGACGTGGTAGGAACCGGTGGTATGTTCAGGGGGGTTTTAGCGGAAAAGTGGATATTACTCTAAATGTGTGCATGTTAAAAATCTGAAACTTCATCAGTTAATGTCCCTACCCCCTGCACACATATATGTAAAGTTGGGTCCATGTCGGAAATTGAAAAAGCAGTTAAAAAGTCAATTATGTACACTCTTTGAATGCAAGCTCCCAGGAAGAGCAGAGTTTGAACAGGGGATACCTCCTGTAATGCATGATGGGTGCATATGATTTTAAAACAATATGTACCTCTGCAAATATGTATTTGTTTCAAATCTAGATTTGTGTGTAAGTTGACAGGAGGAGTGGACTTTCTGCAGGCTGTAAAATGACATCAATCTGACTCACAGTTCAGTTTGCCAATCAAGGGGACGAATGAAAGCTGACCAATGACGATTGAGAGGGGCAAGTCTAGTGATGCAACACACACACCCATTCTCAAGAAACAGATAAAAAGCAGAGAGTCAGGACACATAGAGAGATTCATTTTTCATCTGCCGCTGAAAGCTCTGCCGGAAAAATCCATACTTACCTCCATCAACCTCCAGAGAGCCAAACTAGAGACTTCAATCTATCCAGAGCAGAGAGACCCAAAGAACCGGTGCCTAGCAGAGACCAGACCCCTGTGAGCAGTTCCAGAGGCCAGGCGCTGTGAGCAGAACCCGGAAAGACCTGACCAGACTGAAGTCCGTGACCAAGTCGCTTTCCTGTTCAAAATCTCTTGTGAGTACTTAGCAAAACTCAGAACACATCTCTTAGTTTAAATTCATCTAATTCAATCTATTTAACCTAAGTAGAACTGCCTCCTAGCTGTCACCTGTCATTCTAGCTGCAAAAATTTGTCACTTGTCATTTTGAAAAAGTGTGCGTTTAAAATTTACAAAACCAAAAACGACCTTTACTAAATTACTCATATCTCCGCAACCGTTTGGGCTAGAGACTTGCAATAACTTTCATTTGGAAGCTGAGATCCCAGGCTTTTCTAGGACCCCAAAACGGTAGAGATAGTCCTTGCGGTTCCTTTGTAATAGCGCTCGGCGCATCCGCGAATTTTACCGCGATTTGCAAATTTCTTCACATGTAAAAACTGCTGCTGTTTGCTTTCCATTGGCCAGAAATTCGTTTAACCTGCTAACTATCCCTGCATCATTGCTAGTGTGAGCCTGGACTAATATTAACTAGATGCCACTCACCCTGAACCTCTATAAGGGAATTAAAAGCAAATTTAGCATATTTCTCATTCATTGCCAGCACATATCCAAGCATTGCCTGTGTTTTCAAAACTCCTATCTGTTTTCTGTAAGCTTGCTGGGATTGAACTGAATTACAGTTGATTGCATTTCTGAGGACTGTGTGTTTTCCTTCCATTTCCTTGCATTGCATAAAGAGGGGGGGAGGGAATAGCCCGAGAAAAGTGATTACATTGTCTGGTTGAATCATATTGCGTATTTTCTGTACTGCATTCATTGAATATTGCATCCAACTGAGCTTACATAAAGCATCCTTTACCACATTATACTTTTGTTCCTATTTACCAGTGTGTTACCTTATCCATTTCATGTCAACTCATTAGTGATTATAAGAAGTGTGCTAGTGCCAGATTCTCCGTTGTTAATATTTATCATATCAGATTAAGTGTGAGATTCAATTATTAATTTATTATAAAGTGTGATATATATATTTTAATTTATCAAATAAACCTTTTAAACTTGCAAAACAGAACTACTTCTTGGCTCAGTGGGGTCAGGGGGATTCCAAGAGAGGGGTGTTATACAAGGGTAGTCATCCAGGACGCATGAATTGGACCTAAAGATATATCAATAAGGGTTTTCATTCAGTATTCTAGACTAGGCGTTAACTTGGCTGTAGTGCTGAATTGAATCCTCTTACAAAGTGGGGGCTCGAGCCGAGACGTTGGGTTAGATTTACCATTTGTGCAGATTAATACAGTGTGCTAACTGACGGGATACATACATCCAGTCGGATCACCACGCTGCATTACGCTGTGAAGCATTCCTCAAAAGGGACACTCCAAGAAAAGTTCTGTTCTGCAAAAATAAAATACAAACTTCTGTAAGTCAGGACAGAGACCAATCTCTAGAATGACGACCTTAGTAGACATGAAAATAGCCAGAGAGCACCTCTTGCATAAGCTATTTGTGAGAGGTGAATGGACCGAACAGGGCCAGGATGTGTGGTTGCAGGCCATCACACAACAGGTCACTGAAACAGGGTCAGATATATATAGAGATCAGGGTCCCTTACATGTGGCCCTGAGTGAACTATATATGGCTCCTAAAGCCAAAGAGGAACACAATAAGATTGCCAGGATAGCAGCATACCTGTACCTATACGTTGGAGACATGCAGGATAGATGTGCGGAAAGCCAAAATCTGGCAAATAGGCAACAGATGGCATTACAGAAGGCCCAATCTGATCTGGACTCTTCTGAGCAGAGGCTGCAGAGGAGCCAGGAGTCAGAAAATGACAGCAGACGGTACATCTCTAAAATAAAGGAGGATATGGATGTGCTGCAAAAGGAAAAGTCAGAACAGGATACCAGATTTCTGGCCCTACAGAAGGAGCACCAAGACAGTTTGGACTCCTTACTGCAGAGCCAGAAAAAGCTGGAGTAACAATTAGACTTTAACAGGGCATGCACGGAGCAGGTAGCCACCCTGCAAAGTCATCTAGATAGAGTGAAGGTAGAGAGCAACAAGCTGATCTTGAAAGACCTGGATACCCAGGCAGAGTTTGATGAGGAGCGCCAAAAAGCTGGTGCCCTTCAACGGCAAAGGGACGACCTGGCGGCACAAATGCAGGCTCTTAGTCAGGAAAGAGACGCCTTAGGCCAGGAAGTCTGCCATTTAAAAAGGAAAATGGAAGAAAATCACCTGGCCCACCAGGGGCTGGGTGACCTCCAAAAAGAAAACCAGAACTTGGTAGAGCACACCAGAAGGGTGGAGGATGCTCTAGCAAGAAAGGAGCAGGCCAATAGGGACACAGCTCAGGAGGTAACCCTCCTGCAGCAAAGACTGGCCCAGTTCTCCAGGACCAACCAGGAAGCACAGAGGGAAAATGAGGCCCTCTGTCAACACAATGATAGGCTCCAGCAACAGGTAGCGATGCAGGAGAAACTGATAGTGTCGAGTAAGGCCTTAACAGAGGAACTGAAAGCACAAATGCAGGCTATTGCATTGCAACAGGGAGCAGGGGCGGATAGAGATGAGGTCCGCTGGGAAAGAGAGACTCCTGACCATAACCGCAGGAGCCCTAACACCAGGGGCCTTCATCTTCCCCAGTCCCTGGACTCTACCACCCCCGTGTCCCCTGGCGCACATGAGCACAGGGCCACAGGGATGGCAGATTACTATCCAGCTAAGAGTATGGGGCTCATAGGCCAGTACCATCCAGGAATGGAGGGGTGGGCATCCGGGTATGGGCACCCAAGTACAATACAGTTCAGTGGGGAACCCCAGGAGAGTAGGCCCATTAAGGGCATCCTGAAAACCTCTGCCCAGTTAGGTCAGTGGAGGGGGTACCCATCAAATCCTGACAGCAAGGAGGAATCTGAAGACTCCTCTGAACTGCGCAGGACACAGGAGACCAGGTCCCCACATTCTGCCAGCCATTCCCAGGCTCGCAGAATCCGGGAAAACCTGGAAGAACAGACGGGAACCTCTGGGAGCAGTGCCTCTGAGTCCGACGAAGAATGGACAAGGGTTACCCGAACCAAAAAGGCCAATAAGGCAAAAAGGGCCTTGCTCAAGGACCCCTTAAAGCAGATTAAGGCGATCAGGAGCGTCATCACGCCTTACCATAAGAACGCTAAGTATTCTGTTTGGGAGCACTTAGAGTTGTTTGAACAAATGATGGAGACTTTCCATTTGAAGGACAGCCAAAGCTGCATTCAATATGTAAAGTGGACCTTCTCCCCGGAATACTCCAGTTTCTTTGCGGGGCTGGAGGACCAAAATCATTTAAGATGGTCCACCTATAAGGCGGCCATCCTGAAACATTTTTCTGTTCACAGAAATCCTCAAGAGGCTCGCAAGGCAGCCTAAAATTTGCAATGTGGGGAGGATCAGGCCCCACAAGAATTTGTGCAGGAGTTAAAGCGGGCTTTTGCACAGACCACAAGAAGGGTGCGCACGGATAGCCGTGAATTTATAAACACGTTTTTCCATGCCTTGCCCAAATATATCATGACCCAGCTCGTGAGGGATTTTCACGAGAAAAGATCTTTAGACTGGGTCATTGAACAGGCTAGCCGCATCTATGAGGTGCAGAAGCCCATAGAAAATAAAAGCAATGCCCAGAAAAACCCCAAAGCCAACAGCACCCCTGCTGCTGCCAAGGTGGCAGAGGTAAAGGTCACCCCCGTTTTGGATTTGGAGATGGGGGGGCCTAAAAACCTACCTGCACCTAATAATGCTAGGCCCAGAAGGTCCTCGGGCCAGTCGCAGACAGGGAGCCAGGGAGGCAGCCCCACAAATGGGGTCCCTCGCTCTCCTGACTATGTAAGTCCTCGCTACAAAGGTAATCGACCCATCCTGGGTTATGTGTGGACTCCTCCAGCCCAAGGGGGGGGATCCAGACAAGCACCTAACCCAGGGAACTTCCCTCCAAACTTCCCACAGGAGGGCAGAAATTTACAAAACCCTGGGCAGAACTTTTTCCCCAGATATCCACCCGACTTCCAACCCCAAAATCATCCATCCTTCTTTCCTCAATTCCCTGAGCCCAGACCACTGAATCCGGGAGAGGGGAGGCCAAGGGTGGAGGGGTACCAAAATCTTCCCAACCAGGGGTACTACCAGAGGAGGGACAGCTACCCTTCCCGGGATCAGCCCAGGGGAGAAAACAGGGCCCCGTATCAGCCTGAGCGGGTTTCCCAGTTAGAGCGCCAGGTTCAAAACATGGCGCGGGATATGGGTCATATACTGAGGGCACAGCAGAACCCTCAGATCAGCATGCCGGCGCAGAACGCACCCAACTCTGGACCTGGTGCTCCAGAACAATGACGGGGGCAGCACCCCGATAAATCACCGGTTCCCAGGGAGGAGGCACAAAGGGAAGGGGGGTGTAAAGCCTTGGAGGAAGCTTCCTTCCTCACTTGTAAACAGCCCCTGGAAACCCAGGAACCGGAAACAAAATCTCTTGCCCCTGAAAGTCTGCCTCCTAAGGAGCAGAGGGGGGGTAGGAGAAACAAAAGACCCAAACAGACTCAGTTTGAGGAGGAGGTACAGATCTTCCAATTTGAGGGAGAGGGATCCTCAGAGGATCCTGGGAAAAGGATCTTCTCCTTCAGAGAGGGGGGAACTCCTCCCAAAGAAAAATGGGTCCCTAGGGATGCAAATCCAGACTGGGGAGATGTGGAGACTGAGCTACCGCCGCCCACCATCTCATCCCAGAACCAACAGCAAGAAAATCCCCTGGTTCAAACCCATCCTGGGGACTGCCTCCAAAAAGGGGGGGGCGGCCCAGAAACGGAGCCAGGGGAACCCACAATGGCTCTGATCTCCAGTTGCAAAATTTTTCTTTCAGATTCCCAAGGCTCTCCACAAGATTCTGCCCAAATCCCTTCGCTAGCGATGTCCAAAACCAGAAAGTTAGCCCACCAGTTGTCCAAAAATGTACATTATCTGTGCCCCCTTGAGGAGAAGGAGGGAAGATATTATGCCCCGGTACAAGTACAGGGGCAGGGTACAATCTCGGCACTGGTGGACACTGGATCTCAAGCTACCCTTCTGTCCAGAAGGGCCTTTGACGAACTGAATGCAGGAAGGGGAGAGAATTACCAAATTCCTCTCACCTCTCTTCCTGGACAACTGCAGAACTTTGACGGGAAGGAAATTCCCGTTGAGGGGACTGCAGACTTGGACATTAAGATCGGGCGACATAAGTTGAAATACCCGGTCATAGTGGTGACCCCAGAGGGCACCCCTTGTTTACTAGGGAATGACCTCCTGAGAAGGTTGTCACCCCTAATAGATTGCGTAAACAAGGTCCTCTGGACTCAGACTAGCCGACCCATAAAATTAAAACAGAGTGTCAACCATGTTAGTTTAAACGGCACCTGCCACATGGTTGAACAAAAATCTGACCAAGTAGAATTTCACTTCCAGAACAACCAAATTCCAGACGTGACCGTAATAGCAGTAGGACAACAGACTGGTGATGGGGGGTCCTCTCTATTTCTGAAAATCAACCTTCCTTCCAGTCTAAAGTGGTATTCCACGCTGGAAGGAAACACTCTGAAATTCTATACTAATCCACAATCTGAAACTCCCACTCCTATAGTCCAGAAAGATGTGAAATCAGCTCAGAGCCTGGCTGATCTTCAGCAAATTGGAGAGCAGTTGTTCATCCCTGTCCAGTTAAATGATGGGAAGGACTCTGTTCTCGCTCGAGTGTGTGTGAACAACGGTAAGAGCTTCATCAGCGAAGCCATGTTCCGCCAACTCCCAAAAGATCCAGCCATTCCCACCTTCAAACTGATAGACAAATGGGAAATGGACCTGGAAGCACCCAATTCAAAACATCTCCTGCCAAGCAGGTGTATGCTCAAAATCTCCATTGGCAACAAGAGCATAGTCCATAATTGTTGGGTCGTGCGAGACGTCACTGCCGCCTTTTACTTAGGCAGTGACATTCTCAATCGCTTTGCCATTAGTTTGGACCTAATAAACTTCAAAGCTTGGTCCCGATTAGCGGATAATCCCATGGGCTTTGATGATCCAGAAAAAGCATTTAGGTCAGCTCAATTGCTACCGTATACAGTTGAAATTCAGGTTAAAGAGGAAGTCACCATCCCAGAAAGGACCCGACAATTCTCCCTGGAAGTGAAAGTTAAAAGGGGACAAGAGTTGAAAAACCCTGATGCTTACATACATCTAAATGCTTCTCTCCAACAGCAAGGGTTAGGGGTAAACCCAACTCCATTAGTCAACATAGAACATGACACCATTCCAATAGAGGTGGATAACAGCGACTTAAAGAGTATTACTCTAGCCGCAGGCACCATTATTGGAATGGCGGTTGATGACCGACATTTCTCCATTGATCTTGTAAATGAACTGTTAGGACCAATCCCCAAGGACTGTTTTGACAGTGACAGTGAGGACCACACAACACCAGACAGGATTTTTACCCGGCATGGGGGGAACTTCCTGGTGTACACTTCCTGCCCCTATGGTAAGGAAGATGTGACTTGTGATTTCAGGAGGGATGAGGTGATTTTCCAAGTCCATGAGGGCTGCCTTTTCCACCTGAAGCCTCCGGTCCAAATCAGCACTCTGACCAGGGACTTCTCCACCCAGTTGGAGGAGGCCGCGGAGATAGCCAAACCAGAAGTCTTTCCAGGCTTCAGGCAGATGGTGGAAGAGAGAGTCAACCTAGCTGATGCCTGTGTGACGCTGGAACAAAAGCAAAAGTTGAAACAAGTTTTCTTGGATTTCCAAGATCTCTTTGCGGTAGACTCATATGACTGTGGTCGCACTGACATCCACACAACAACAATCCCCACGGACCCTGGCATGACTCCAGTGTTTGTGAAGCAATATCGCTTGCCTCTCGCATCAATGGAGTCCCTTACTGAAATAATTAAGAACCTTGAGTCCCGGGGAATAATCCGTCCAGTCCACAGCACCTTCAATAACCCGGTGTTGGGAATATTGAAGCCAAACGGCCAGTGGAGACTCTGCGCTGACCTCAGGGAGCTCAACAAACGGGTCCACACTTCCCGATGGCCTCTTCCCTACATTGACCAAGGGCTGGCCCAGATTCAGGGGTCACAGGTATTCACTGCAATAGACCTGACCAATGGATACTGGACCGTGCCTGTCAGTAGGGAGGACCAATACAAGCTGGCTTTTACCTTTGGGGGCCAGCAGTACACATGGACCCGGACTCCCTTCGGATACCTTAACTCCGGCAATGAATTCAACATTTTTCTACACAAGGCCATGCCTGACTTGGGTGCAAGGGGTAACTTGGCTTATGTAGATGATGTCCTCATCAAAAGTTCATCTGTGGAGGAACACATAGCAGAGATCCGTTATGTTCTGACACAGTTGAGGGCTGCCGGAGCAAAACTTTCCTTTCAGAAAGCACAGTGGTGTAGAACCCGTGTTAATTTCTTGGGGCATGAGATTACTCCTCAGGGTCTCTGTCCCCAGGAAAAGAAAGTGGAAGCACTTCAGAAACTGAAAGACCCCACAACTCTGCGGGAACTAAGGAGCCTCCTTGGACTGACTAATTACAGCAGAAAGTTCATTGAGGGCTACGCGGAGATCACCAGACCCCTGATTCATCTCCTGAAGGGGGGGGTCAAGTGGGAATGGGGTCCAGAACAAGCCGAGGCAGTAAAACAACTCAAAAGAAGCCTCTCACAAGCGCCTTGCCTAGCTTACCCTGTCAGAAACAAGGAGTTCTTCCTGGAGACGGGGTTCTCTAATACGTGCTTGACGGCAGTATTATATCAAAAGCATGACAAGGTCAATAAAGTAATCTCCTATGCGAGCAAAACTTTATCCTCTGTGGAGGAAAAATTCAACGATTGTGAGAAGGCACTCCTGGCAACGGTGTGGGCATTGAAGAATTACCGCCCGTTTATCCAGGGGGAACACATCATAGTGGAGACTCCACACCAGCCTCTGCAATATCTCCAAAGTGACAGAATCCGGGCCGGAAATGTGAGTAATTCCCGAATTACTTCCTGGATTCTGTCAATGCAAGGCTTTCCTGTGGAGGTCCGATATGGCCAAAACAAGAAGAGTCCCCTCGCGCAAGGTCTGGCTGACTTGCATGATTGTGCCAGAGAAAACTGTCTCGAGGACGAAAGTCTAAAAATAAAGGACAACATGGAGGCATACCTTAATTCCCCACACAAAGTCTTTGAAGAAGACAAGTGTGAGGGAATGCCCACTGTCTATGTGGATGGATGCTCTTACCATGTTGACAACAACGGGGAGAAAGAACTGGTGGCCGGCGTAGGGAATGCATGGGTGAATGAGTCCCCAGAACCCTCCGCTGGATACAAAATTGGTCCCCGAAGTAGTCAGGTGGCAGAATTGATGGCTGTGCATCATGCCATCCTCACTGCTGTCCAGCATCAACTCCACGAACTGGTCATAATCACAGATTCGGATTATGTACGGAACGGGTTCGTGGAGCACCTGGTTAATTGGAAAACCAGAGGCATGTTATGTGCTAACAACAAACCCTTGAAACATGGGAAGTTGATCCAAAACATTGATGATCTGGTCACCTCGAATGGGATGACCATCTATTGGAAGAAGATCAAGGGTCATTCCAAAGTAGAGGGACCAGACAAAACTGGAAATGACTTAGCTGATCAGCTGGCCAAAACCGGGGCCATCCAAGGGGATCTAATTGAGATTGAGTCCCTGTTGGGGGAAATCCAGGTCACTGCTATCACTAGGTCCCAGACAAATGCTCACAACGACCTTCCAATTGCACAATGGAGTAAGGAGACCCCTGATGCTGATTTGATTACCGCTCAGAAGGGGGATCCAATAATTGGTAAATTTTACCAGCACCTTGAGGACCCTGAGAACTTTCCCCTGACGGATACCGATTACACTGGGAAAGAGGACCTAAGAGTGTTGATGAAATGTCCCAAAATGTTCCGGATCCAAGACGGTTTGTTGGTAAGGAAATCCAAAGCTGGCCACGATCAGTGGGTGGTTCCTACCTCATTCCGAAGCCTGATGTTAAGTCACGCCCATGATGCGGCCACCGCCGGTCATAGGGGGTTTCACACAACATTGGAAATCTTAAGAGAGGTTGCATACTGGCCACACATGGGCCAGGACCTCAACCAATATTTGAAGGGTTGTCTTGTGTGTGCACAATTTCAGCCGACATCCCTCACACACCGGGCGCCTTTACAAAAGAGGGGAATGACACTGCCATGGTCAGATTTACAAATCGACTTTGTAGGCCCTGTGATTCGCTCGGCTAGGGGGAATAAGTACATGTTGACCGTGACATGCTTGTTTACCAAGTGGGTGGAATGTCTCCCAGCCCCAAACTGCAAGGCAGAAACGGCAGCTGCCTTGATGATTAACCACATCTTTTCCCGTTTTGGTCTACCTCAAAGGATTGAGTCAGACAGAGGTAGCCACTTCACCAGTGAAGTAATGACAAAGATGTGGGAGATACTGGGGGTCAAGAGAAAGCTGCATATTGCTTATAGACCAGCTTCTTCTGGGGCAGTAGAGAGATATAACCGGACAATTGTGAGCATATTAAAGAAGTTTGTGGCAGATTCTGGGCCAAGTTGGGATATCCGATTACCTCTGGTCCTAATGGCCATCAGATCTACCCCTTCATCTGCAACCAAAATGTCACCATTTGAATTGATGACTGGGCGCAAGATGGTGCTTCCGCAGCATTTGCTCTATAGGACCCAAGAGCAGACACTGATAAATGCCTCCACTACTCATGAGTATGTAGAGAATTTAAGGAAACACCTCCAACATGCTTTTGCTTATGCTCAGCGGAATCTAGAAAGATCAGCTGATAGCATGAAGACCCATTATGACCTGAAAACTTCCAGGAAGGAATATCAGGTGGGAGACCGGGTCTATCTATACAACTTCCAAAGGAACCAGGCCAAGCAGCGCAAATTTTTGCCTACATGGAAGGGACCATTCGAGATCATAGACAAGATCTCCCCTGTGGCCTACAAGATCCGCATCCCCAAAGGCGGTTCGGCAGAGGGGGAAGACAAGTGGGTCCACATAAACCAGTTGAAATGTTGCCATCCCAGGCACACTCTGCAACAACTGGAGGAATCCTCTGGAATCCTAGCGGGTACTGTATCAGACTAATTCAGTTCCAATCATAAAACATACCACATCTAGTCTCTAACATACTGTGATTGTATAAAACTGTCTCTTAGTCATACTGTTTTTATTAAAATAAGAATGTAATGTTTCGTTATGATAAAATGCATATGCTGCCCCACTATCTCAACAGTGGTGGAAAAAATCGCCTATGAGTAGATATTGCCGCTTTTGCTTTATCATCCTAGGAGAGATGAAACCATGAAGGATGACCAAGAAGGACGATCCGGAGACCGGGAACGGAGATCCAATGGGCCCAGTGGACCGCCCAATACTCCCATCAGGACCGGCGAGGAGAACCGATCGATCAGTATCGGATGGAGAAGAAGATGCTGAACTGTGCCATCTACAGAAGAGGAAGAAGATTATGCGGACAGACCGGTGCATGGGTCAAAACCCTTGTGCACGCGACTCCCCATCGACTCAAATTCAAAGTGCAGTCGCGTGGGGGGGACTTGTTGGGTGTCCTGACCCACGTTTAAGCTACCCTGCTACAACATTTGGTGCTGTGGGCTTAGAAAATTCAAGATGGCGGAAAACCCACATGTGCGCTGAAATCCAGGAAAGCTGCGCAGTTTGTGCGCCCACCAAAATGGTTGCCTCACTTGCCACCCACCAGTGCGAGAATGAAAGGCCGGGTTGCCATGAGGGAAATGGGTTGCCAAAGGAAAAACAGTAGCGCCGGTTAGCTTCAAAGCGCTTTAAAACCACCATTGGACTACCCGCACAGTAGTCTGAAACCATTGGGAATGGCAATGCTGATTGCCAAATGCAACCTAGAATTGTGGGGAATTCATTTCTTAAATCCCAAAAATGGGTGCAGTACCAGTACTCACCACTATCCAAAAGCCGGCGTTTTAAAACCACTCTGTGTGTTTTTCTGAAGGCAAGCAAAATGCCTATTTCAAACCTTGCAACATGTGCAAAATATTCACTGAACACCAGCAGACATTTGACAGAATGGAGTTTTGTGTGCCTACAAAATCTGGGAAATGAAGAGCCCAAAAACAATGCTTATAACAAAAATGCTATGGAGTCAGCAGCTTAAGCCTAACTGCAACTGGATTTAAAACCACCAAAATCGAAAATGTTAAATTAAATGAGTGACCTATGTTTGGTGTCACATGCCTTTGTAACTGTTGAAATGTCATAGTTTTGCACTTAGAATCAGCATTCTAGCTGCATGTGTAAAATTACAAGTTATTTTAAAAGCAACAAAAAGTTAGCTGAAGGTCTGGCTTAAGGAACTTGATTTTGCCTAGCAACTACCCATCAGCAGTGAAACTTGAGTCACCACTGTGTTCCCAGGCCAACCTTCCTTTTGCTGCCCAGGCTAAGGATATGCCATCTATCTGATAATTGAATTTCCTGTGCTCTGCCAGAGAGTGAACAAAGCCCTCTCCACTCAGGCAAAGGTTTTTTATTACAGACGTCGTAAAAAGTGGCTTCCTCCTGGAGAAGCTGGGAGGAGCACTGCCTGTGAGAGCAAGCTGGCTTGGCAGAACTGGAAAGAACCAGAAATTCAACCTTGTGCTGAGGGTAAACCACACCCCTTTGGAGCCAGAACATAACTTTAAAAAGATGAATAACTCATAGAGCGGACATGTGAAAATTTTATAAATGACACCATAATTCTTGTGATTTTTCTGCCCACAGTTTAAGACGTGGTAGGAACCGGTGGTATGTTCAGGGGGGTTTTAGCGGAAAAGTGGATATTACTCTAAATGTGTGCATGTTAAAAATCTGAAACTTCATCAGTTAATGTCCCTACCCCCTGCACACATATATGTAAAGTTGGGTCCATGTCGGAAATTGAAAAAGCAGTTAAAAAGTCAATTATGTACACTCTTTGAATGCAAGCTCCCAGGAAGAGCAGAGTTTGAACAGGGGATACCTCCTGTAATGCATGATGGGTGCATATGATTTTAAAACAATATGTACCTCTGCAAATATGTATTTGTTTCAAATCTAGATTTGTGTGTAAGTTGACAGGAGGAGTGGACTTTCTGCAGGCTGTAAAATGACATCAATCTGACTCACAGTTCAGTTTGCCAATCAAGGGGACGAATGAAAGCTGACCAATGACGATTGAGAGGGGCAAGTCTAGTGATGCAACACACACACCCATTCTCAAGAAACAGATAAAAAGCAGAGAGTCAGGACACATAGAGAGATTCATTTTTCATCTGCCGCTGAAAGCTCTGCCGGAAAAATCCATACTTACCTCCATCAACCTCCAGAGAGCCAAACTAGAGACTTCAATCTATCCAGAGCAGAGAGACCCAAAGAACCGGTGCCTAGCAGAGACCAGACCCCTGTGAGCAGTTCCAGAGGCCAGGCGCTGTGAGCAGAACCCGGAAAGACCTGACCAGACTGAAGTCCGTGACCAAGTCGCTTTCCTGTTCAAAATCTCTTGTGAGTACTTAGCAAAACTCAGAACACATCTCTTAGTTTAAATTCATCTAATTCAATCTATTTAACCTAAGTAGAACTGCCTCCTAGCTGTCACCTGTCATTCTAGCTGCAAAAATTTGTCACTTGTCATTTTGAAAAAGTGTGCGTTTAAAATTTACAAAACCAAAAACGACCTTTACTAAATTACTCATATCTCCGCAACCGTTTGGGCTAGAGACTTGCAATAACTTTCATTTGGAAGCTGAGATCCCAGGCTTTTCTAGGACCCCAAAACGGTAGAGATAGTCCTTGCGGTTCCTTTGTAATAGCGCTCGGCGCATCCGCGAATTTTACCGCGATTTGCAAATTTCTTCACATGTAAAAACTGCTGCTGTTTGCTTTCCATTGGCCAGAAATTCGTTTAACCTGCTAACTATCCCTGCATCATTGCTAGTGTGAGCCTGGACTAATATTAACTAGATGCCACTCACCCTGAACCTCTATAAGGGAATTAAAAGCAAATTTAGCATATTTCTCATTCATTGCCAGCACATATCCAAGCATTGCCTGTGTTTTCAAAACTCCTATCTGTTTTCTGTAAGCTTGCTGGGATTGAACTGAATTACAGTTGATTGCATTTCTGAGGACTGTGTGTTTTCCTTCCATTTCCTTGCATTGCATAAAGAGGGGGGGAGGGAATAGCCCGAGAAAAGTGATTACATTGTCTGGTTGAATCATATTGCGTATTTTCTGTACTGCATTCATTGAATATTGCATCCAACTGAGCTTACATAAAGCATCCTTTACCACATTATACTTTTGTTCCTATTTACCAGTGTGTTACCTTATCCATTTCATGTCAACTCATTAGTGATTATAAGAAGTGTGCTAGTGCCAGATTCTCCGTTGTTAATATTTATCATATCAGATTAAGTGTGAGATTCAATTATTAATTTATTATAAAGTGTGATATATATATTTTAATTTATCAAATAAACCTTTTAAACTTGCAAAACAGAACTACTTCTTGGCTCAGTGGGGTCAGGGGGATTCCAAGAGAGGGGTGTTATACAAGGGTAGTCATCCAGGACGCATGAACTGGACCTAAAGATATATCAATAAGGGTTTTCATTCAGTATTCTAGACTAGGCGTTAACTTGGCTGTAGTGCTGAATTGAATCCTCTTACAATTGGCAAACACAAATATATGTATGTTGACATTACATAATATCATAAAGTCATGATGCAGGGTTAAATAAAAAATAAAAAGTTTTGTGTTGAACAAAATTAATAAGCAATGAACGGAAGGGATGGGGGCCAGTACCCATCAGAGGAAAGCAAAATGGCAAACAAATAGAAATTGCGTCATGTCAGTAAACAGAAGGCCATGCCGAATGATGATATAATCCAAATTACATATTGGTGAAGTATAACAATGACATTTGTTACCATAAGTAGTAAAACATTCATTGGCCAGAGTCCCGAGATGAAATATCCAAATGATTGTAGCCATGAATGGGAAACAGAAAATATAAAATGCACAATGAGCTGAGTCCCTTGAGGTAACTCATGTTATAACTTTTTTACACTTGCTGTGCCAAATATCATTGCATGGTGCATGATGCAAACATTGGGCCTCATTATAACTCAGGCGGTCCGGAAATAACGGTGGCGGTAAACCCGCTGCCACCGTTGTTTCCGGACCGCCTGATCCTGACTCCTGCAGGCAGGAGGTGATGTTCCCGCCAGGTCTGACCTGGCGAGTTTAACACCGCCCTCCTGCAGGCGGACGAGGAAACACCGGCAGCATTACGAGATGCTGCCGGTGTTTCCATGATCCCCATTCCCATCGAGTCCCATAGGACTCGATGGGAATGGGGATTAACACCATTCCGCCTCCGTGATTCCCGGAAAACCGGGGTTGTAATGCCCCGGTAAATCCGGTAATCAAGAAGGCGGAATGGTAATACGAGTCTGGCGGTAACCAGGCGGTTTTACTGCCGCGGTTACTGCCGGACTCGTAATGAGGCCCATTGTCTCTCTATTAAGGAAAGGAAGAGTGTTGTACCAGGATCCAAACTGTTCATCCCTTAAACACCTCAAAAAATTGACATGCGGTGATGAAAAAATTATTATGTGATTGCCTCATGCCACCCACGCGTGATAAGGGTGCATTGGTAGGTTTGAAGAACCAAATGCTTTACCGTACGTTGATCGAACTGAATATAATTGCACAAAGCCCGTCGTGGCAACGTGAGTAAGGGCAAATTCTATGACGGCCTATACAGCTCTGGTGTAGCGTTTACATGCTCAGTAGCTGGAAAGTACGTAAACAAGAAGCAAAAAGGCGTTTTAAATTTAGCGCATGGCATACATTTTCCTTAGTGACCGATATCGGAAGCAAATGCAAGTATGTTATCTAAGATAAAAAGTTTACCTTATCCGTCATTAGTGCTCGTGAGGAATAGATTGGAACATTTCCAAACAGAAAATCATCAGCCGAATGCTACGAGTGAAAAATAAATGCAATGTGTCAAACCCCAACAAAAGGGCTAGTTCGAGTGCCACGTTAGTTTTATTATGTGTGATAATATAAATATATGAAAAAGGATATATATGTCCATACCTGTGAGAACTGGGGATGGATCCCCACGTCGACTCGGAGGTGACATACTTGAGTCTGCATTTATACCCAACCAGCATTTTTGAGGTACCTGCTGGTCCCTCGTACTTGCTGCAACCCTCTTTTTAATTATTCTTCAAGGTATCATTTATCGGATTTTGTCTCTTTTTTGATTTATCGTTAATTCCAGCACCTCACAACCACGGCACACCTCAACCTTGTTTTACAACAGAGGGGTATACAACAACCTATGGCAAGATAAAATACAGTAGGGAATGCGAACAATAACATTTTTGCAACATCAGCTAATGGTGCACCTGCACCTTTTCGCGGCGCAGCAGTGGTAGGAGATAATATTTTCTCTGTGCCAGGAACTGAAATGTATGCCAATTAGGACAGCCCACAGAGGCTTGCATGTCCAGTCCTATCCACTACCCTACATGCAGAAGAGGACCCGCTATTGGGAGCAGAGATAGGAAACAAGCAGTTTATCTTCATGGTAGACTCAGGAGCAGAGAAATCATGTCTCATGGAAGGGCAGTTTCCGCTCTCGCAAAGAATTTTGGAAACGCAGGGGTTCTCTGGGGCTATTTTAAAAGTTCTTTACACAAAAGACCTTAACATAACGGTGGGGGGAAAAACAGTGTGCACACCCTTACTGTATAATGAAGACGTGCTGATAAATTTGCTGGGAAGAGACCTTTTGAGCAAATTAAACATGACAGTCTCCTTCACTGAAAGGGGAATAGTGTGTTTGACCCCAGGAGTGCGCCCCGTACGAGCAATGTGGACGATTAGCACCATGACAAACGAAGTTGCAGTAAGAGCGGTACCCATTGACATGGATATGTTCATTTATGGCATGGGTGCACAACATACGGCCCGCGGGCCAGTTGCGGCCCGCCATGCCCTTTTGACCGGCCCGCGAGGCACAAAGACTTTCCTAATGGGCGGCCGCCCTCCATTAGGAAAGTCTTTGTTGTCTTCCGGGCTGGTGAAAACACTGGCCCTCATTGGCTCAGCACACACACGCATCACGTCGCTCCTACGAGCCACGTAATGCGTGTGTGCTGCACCAATGGAGGGCCAGCACTACGGCTGGCGTGGTCCATAAGGCTTGATGCCGGAAGGCATTTCAGCCTTGGACCATGCCAGCCGTAGTGCGATTCCAGCTTACCTGCCTGCCTGCCTTCCAGCACGTCTCCGGTAAGTGGTCTGTTTGTGTTTGTGTGTCGGGTTTGTTTTGCTTTATGTTTGCGTGTATGAATGTTTGTGTTTGAATGTATTTTGTGTATATGTTGAGATGCGGGGGTGCGGGGGTGGGGGGGTGTGTCGGATGTGTATGAATGTTTGTGTTTGAATGTATTTGAGTGTATGTTGAGATGCGGGGTGAGGGGGTGTGTCGGATGTGTATGAATGTTTGTGTTTGAATGTATTTTGTGTATATGTTGAGGTGAGGGGGTGTGTCGGATGTGTATGAATGTTTGTGTTTGAATGTATTTTGAGTGTATGTTGAGATGCGGGGGTGGGAGGGTGTGTCGGATGTGTATGAATGTTTGTGTTTGAATGTATTTTGTGTATATGTTGAGGTGAGGGGGTGTGTCGGATGTGTATGAATGTTTGTGTTTGAATGTATTTTGAGTGTATGTTGAGATGCGGGGGTGGGGGGGTGTGTCGGATGTGTATGAATGTTTGTGTTTGAATGTATTTTGAGTGTATGTTGAGATGCGGGGGGGGTGTGTCGGATGTGTATGAATGTTTGTGTTTGAATGTATTTTGAGTATGTTGAGATGCGGGGGTGGGGGGGTGTGTCGGATGTGTATGAATGTTTGTATTTTAATGTATTTTGAGTGTATGTTGAGATGCGGGGGTGGGGGGGGGTGTGTCGGATGTGTATGAATGTATTTGAATGTATTTTGTGTGTATGTTGAGATGTGGGGGGGTGTGAATGTTTGTATTTGAATGTATTTTGTGTGTATGTTGAGATGCGGGGGTCGGGGGGTGTCGGATGTATATGGATGTTTTGATTTGAATGTTTTTTATGTGCTGAGTTGGGGGGTGGGGGTTCGGGTCTGTATGGGTGCTTGTTTGAGAGTTTGCTGATTTGGGGGGGTGGGGGGTTCGGGTCTGTATGGGTGCATGTGTGTGTGTGCTGAGTTGAGGGGGTGGGGGGTTCGGGTCTGTATGGGTGCATGTTTGTGTGTGTGTTGATTTGGGGGGTGGGGGGTTCGGGTCTGTATGGGTGCATGTTTGTGTGTGTGCTGATTTGGGGGGTGGGGGGTTCAGGTCTGTATGGGTGCATGCTTGTGTGTTTGGGGCATAGTGTTTGGTTGGGGGTGAGGGGGCCATGGGGCATAGTGTTTGGTTGGGGGTTAGGGGGGTGAGGGGGCCATGGGGCATAGTGTTTGGTTGGGGGTGAGGGGGCCATGGGGCATAGTGTTTGGTTGGCGGTGAGGGACAGGGGGCATAGTGTTTGGTTGGGGGTGAGGGGGCCATGGGGCATAGTGTTTGGTTGGGGGTGAGGGACAGGGGGCATAGTGTTTGCTTGGGGGGTGAGGGACAGGGGGCATAGTGTTTGCTTGGGGGGTGAGGGACAGGGGGCATAGTGTTTGGTTGGGGATGGGGGCCATGGGGCATAGTGTTTGGTTGGGGTGGGAGCCATGGGGCATAGTGTTTGGTTGGGGGTGAGGGGGCCATGGGGCATAGTGTTTGTTTGGGGTTGGGAGCCACGGGGCATAGTGTTTGGTTGGCGGTGAGGGACAGGGGGCATAGTGTTTGATTGGGGGTGGGGGCCATGGGGCATAGTGTTTGGTTGGGGGTGAGGGGGCCATGGGGCATAGTGTTTGGTTGGCGGTGAGAGACAGGGGGCATAGTGTTTGCTTGGGGGGTGAGGGACAGGGGGCATAGTGTTTGGTTGGAGGTGGGAGCCATGGGGCATAGTGTTTGGTTGGGGGTTAGGGGGGTGAGGGGGCCATGGGGCATAGTGTTTGTTTGGGGTTGGGAGCCATGGGGCATAGTGTTTGGTTGGCGGTGAGGGACAGGGGGCATAGTGTTTGGTTGGGGGTGAGAGACAGGGGGCATAGTGTTTGCTTGGGGGGTGAGGGACAGGGGGCATAGTGTTTGGTTGGAGGTGGGAGCCATGGGGCATAGTGTTTGGTTGGGGTTAGGGGGGTGAGGGGGCCATGGGGCATAGTGTTTGTTTGGGGTTGGGAGCCATGGGGCATAGTGTTTGGTTGGCGGTGAGGGACAGGGGGCATAGTGTGTGGTTGGGGGTGGGGGCCATGGGGCATAGTGTTTGGTTGGGGGTGAGGGGGCCATGGGGCATAGTGTTTGGTTGGGGGTGAGGGGGCCATGGGGCATAGTGTTTGGTTGGGGTGAGGGGACCATGGGGCATAGTGTTTGGTTGGGGATGGGAGCCATGGGGCATAGTGTTGCACTCCAAGAGTGAACTCAATAATAAAGCTAAAACAGGCACAGTTAGGAGATGTACATCCTTTGCTTTTTTGAGGAAACCTGACTCAACAAAGGCCATACTCCTCTTGGGTAACCCAAACAGCAAACTATAGCAGTCCAAAATAACGGAATGTCCAATCAAGGGTCAATAAAATATATATAATTTAATTAAACAGACGATATACAATAACTAAATCGAAATAAATGATAGCAATGGAAAATGTGTAGTACAAAATGTAAGTTTGAAATGCAATAAAAATCGTTACCCCTCAAAAACATATCTTTTTCCATGTGTTTAATACAAATTGGGGGTTGAAAAAGCCTCCTGACATGTCCCGCCTACCGCCCCGCCCACTTTTACTTTTCGGCCCACTATAGCCCTCATGTAAGGTACTTTCGGCCCTCTGTCAAAATCAGTTGTGCACCCCTGATTTATGGTATCAGGCTGTTAGCACGAGTGGTGCCAGAGATATCGAGGAAAGAGTGGAAGGTACCCTCAGACTTTATCTTTCGCCCAATTATAAATGCGGAAATAGTGCCTTGTGCCATCTTGTCCATTGATTTAGAGGGGGTTCAGGTCTCGAGCAAACATATCGCAGTGATAGGACTGGACACACATGGGTGTGAGTGGCGAACAGTGCTATGCATAGATCCAAACATAATGTTGCGTGACTTAACTGATGAAGAGTTGTTCACTGACAGTGAAGGTGATGGGGAGATAATAATGGAAATAAGCATACCATGTGACATCATGATCCAACACAGGGAAATACACAACCCTCTCATGACTAGTGTCAACGTGCCACCCACAATATTTGAGAAAGACATGGAAAAGGGTCCTACCAGAGATTTGGACCACAGGTCCCATGATGTAGGGGTATTGCACGGAGTAACACCAATAAAAATAAAATTGAAGCCAGGTGCCATACCTCCAGGAGTTAAGCAGTACCCACTATCGAGGGAAGCAGAAGAAGGGATTAGAGAGACAATAAATGCACTGCTAGAGCAAGGGATAATAGTGCCATAAAATTCAGCATGTAACACAGCGATTTTTCCAATCAAGAAAGCTAAAGGTGGGCCGTGGAGAATGATACAAGACTTACGCCCACTTAATGACATCATCCAGAAAGAATTCCCATTAGTGCCTAATCCAGCATCAATATTGTGCAGCATACCTAAAGACGCCACATGCTTCACAGTAGTGGATGTGAAAATTGCTTTCTTCTCAATTCCAATCGACCCAAGCTCTCAGTATCTCACAGCGTTCACGCTAGGGGGGAACAGATATGAACATTGCAGACTACCGCAGGGATATTGTGAAAGCCCCAGCATTTTCAATAGGATCCTGCATGAACATCTTTGAAACATTGACACACATATATACATTACATAGATGATTTACTTGTCTGCAGCAAGAGTGAAGAGCAGTGCAGGGCCGACTCCATAACATTGTTGAATTTGTTGGCCATGAAAGGGTACAAAGTAGATAAATGAAAACTGCAATACTGTCTAGCAGAAGTACTGTACCTAGGGCAACTCATTTCCAAAGATGGCAAGAGGATACTGCCTGACAGGGCAGCTGCCATACACCATATGATAATACCAAAAACAGTAAAAGACATGCAAAAGTTTCTCGGTATCTGCCATTACTGCTGCGCATGGATACGTGACTACACGGCATACACATGCCCACTGCTGCAAGCGCTAAAGGAATCCCAAAAGAATAGTGTCTCGATAAAATGGACAAATTAAATGATGACGCAATACTTCAAGTTGCAAGATCTGATTGCAAACGCACCAGTTCTCACGAACCCAGGTTATGACAGGGAATTTTACTTATTCTCACACTGCAATGGTACGTTAATGACTGCAGTGCTGACACAGAAAACTTAATTAGGCCACAAGCCATTGGCCTATTACAGCAGAACATTGGATTCAGTGATGCAAGGACACGTTGCATGCGAACAAGCTCTCGCTGCAGCAGCCTTCACCATTGAGAAAAGCGCCACCATCATAATGGGATGCTCAGTGACACTGTACATGGAACACTCACTCTTTGCAATTCTGGAAAGATCCAAATCAACCTGAACAACACAAAGGTCAACCGCCTACAAAATAATAATCTCCAGCCCAAATGTCCATGTGGTCAGATGTAAAACAGTAAACCCAGCCACGTTCATTACAGAACCATGCACTGTAGAAGACATGCAGGAACACAACTGTGCTACATATGAGGGAGAGGAGGACAACATCCCCAAAGCAAGTGAAAACGCACTTCAAGAAGGAGAAATATACTTCATAGATGGTTCAGCATCAATATATAGTGAAACAGGGGAAAAACATGTGGGAGTAGCAGTTGTAAGAATGGAAGAAGAAGGATATGAAATAATTATACAAAAACGCCTTCCTTCTCATCACTCTGCACAAGCGGCTGGATTGGTAGCACTAATTGAAGCACTGCGCACTGCAAAAGGATGCACAGTGACGATATATTCAGATTCAGCAGATGCCACAACAACGGTACACTCAGGGTTGTCATGATGGCGATGAAGAGGGTTCCGAAGGGCAGATGGGTCGCCAGTACAACATGCTAAATTACTAAATGAATTAATAGAATCATTAGCGGAGCCATTAGTAGTGGCAGTGGTGAAATGCCAGGCCCATATCAACAACACATGTGATCTCATTGGGAAATGCGGCAGCAGACGCAGCAGCGAAAGATGATGCATATTTCAATATACCCCCAACAATTGAATGTCATGCCAAAACGTCCAACACAGAAAAATTAGAGGAGGGGTACAGCAATACACCGTTAACGCAAATAATAGAATTGCAAAGAAGGGCACCCATAGAAGAGCATGAATTGTGGGCGAAACGAGGGTGCAAGCAGTCACCAACAGATCTGATATGGAGACAGGAACTAACAGGGAAGGTGGTAATGCCAATGGAATTACTAGAGGTAGCATTTCAACAGCTCCACATTCTGACACATGTAACAAAGCAAAATATTGCAGCAGACATACAAGAGCATTGGTTTGTTCTGAGCCTACATGAACATTTGTCAAAATTCACCATAGAATGTATCACATGCCAAGCATACAGTTCAGGAATGACACTAAGAACACTGAGAGGAACACTGCCATGCCCAGTGGGCACATTCAGAGAGCGTCACATTGTCTATGCGGACATGGGGGAGAGGTGTAATGGAGCAAGATACTTGATTGTGGTGGTATGTCCCTTCTCCAGGTGGGTGGAAGCTGGACCATGTCCCCACTCGGAAGAGAAGTGTGCCACCAAGTTTTTGTTGTAGGAGGTGTTGTCAAGGTGGGGCATTTGTGATGTGATAAGATCAGACAATGGCACACACTTTGTGAATGACCTCTTTAAAGAAGTGACATCACTCCTAGGGGTTAAGCACAAACTGTGTTCGATTTATCACCCATTGGCTAACAGGGTGGTGGAAAAGATCAACGGCCTGCTCAAAAGTAAATTGTCGAAGTTGTGCAACACACTCAAAAAGATTTAGGTGTATTGCCTGCCCCTAGCACTGTTCCAACTCAGAACACAGTCAAGCAAGAACCATCATTTAAGCCTGCACGAAATAGTGACAGGCAGGCGTATTCATACGCCACTCTCCCCAGTAAGAAAAGCATCAGATTTGCACAGGGCTGCCACAGTGCTGTGGGAAGAATTTAAGGAATACCTTATACAGTTAACACGCGCAGTGCGTAGCATAGCACGACAAATTGCACCACCCTTTACAGAAAATGCTGAGACAGATACAGCAATGCCAGTGCAAGACAGTCCGGAAGGACCATTGATGCCAGGGGAAAATGTGTATGTGCGAAGTTTTGCTTGGAGGTGGAACTCTACAAGATTCCATGGTCCGTATGAGGTGATTTATTGCACGCCTATGGCGGCAAAAGTGAAAGGATTGAAATATTGGGTGCATCTCTCAGATGTGAGAAAAGCATGTGCAATCCCTCAATGTGAGTGAACAACCAGCAGTGAAGAAGCAAGTGGGCAGGAAAAGTGATCATGGAAAAAGTATAAAATGACAAGAGCAGAAGTAATGAAAAATAATACAGAATGTATGTATGCATGTCTCCCTCTCTCTTTCTCTCTCTCTCTCCTTCTGTTTCATATCTATATTCTCCTTCTATCTCTCCGTCTCCTTACTAAACTTATTGAAGAATACAAGAAACAAATAGTGTACAGGAATGATGCCTATATATTAAGATAAAATGATGTTTGTTACAAATAAGTATAACAGCAATGCCGTGCAAAAGGAATATGGAAAAATAGTACTAAGGTGTGCACACCGTAGATAGCATAATGTAGCAGCAAAAAGAAGATGAATAAGTAACATGAAAAAAAAAATAATAATGTAATGAGATCTTGGCGAAGTATAAACTCTTCAATTCTGCAGAGACATTCTTTGCTTCCATATTAACTGAAAGTGCTGGGGGCTACAGCAGAGCTCCTGAAGGTATGGTCATGCTGGGAAGCAGCATTCACCTGTCCAAGCCTCAGAGGGAAGTTGGTGGGTTAATGCATAGCTGGAGGAAATGCTGGAGAAACGTCCACATCATATAATTAGGTATTCCAGGGAGGAAGCGTCACTGCAGAGGCATGCCATAAGTTGGAGAAGTTGCATACTACCAGTCAGCCTGCCCAGGGCCATTGGAGAACCCGGGCTGTACCGACACACATGACATCAAGTGAATGAATTATATGAGACTGCTTTTATGGACAATACTCAAAGGCGGTTTAAATACAGACTAACCCCCATGTTAAAGTAATGCTCAAAAGGAAGAATATTTAAATACTGACAAGATAAAGTGCAGCAACAAAACCTGAAAAAATACCTATGCATGAGAAATCAATGTTGAGGAAAGCTGGAGCAAGTGTTACCTTAAGTAAAAATATTGAAACACAACACAGTTAATACGACTGTGGCATAGTGAAAAGGACATTGAAACCAATAAGAAGTCCTGGTAAAAGGAATACGCCAGGCAGATGACATTTGGGGAAATATACCTGGCAGGGTGGTATACCAAGGGATGTGCAGGATGCCAGAGAAGCATTCCTGGCATTGGAGTATATCAAGCAATTTACAAAAGTTGCAATAAGTCTCTAGGACTGTGGCGAGAAACATGGCAAGGGAGTATACCAGCAGATCTAAGAAGTCCATAAAAGAAGTCTTGGAAACCAAACATACCAGGCACTTTGAAACTGTATAAGAAATGTAACACTATGGAAAGATAGCTGGCAGGGGAGTATGTCAGGAGATATGAAGAGATCACAAGAACATTCCTGTTAAACGCGTACACAAGGCAAACCACTCAAGTACAAGAGAAGACAAGGAAAGCTTATTGTGGAATTTATTATGTGAATAAGAACTTTGTGATTCCAGTAGAAAGTAACCAATGAACTGTTGGACAAAGAGACACTTTTGTGATACCAAGAAACTGTTTTTTGAAAGGGACACTTTTGCGTTCCAGCCTAAATATCCAGGGGAAGCGAACCACTCTCTGGATACAAGAGTTTCTCGTTGGCAAACACTTTCTGTTGAATGTATCTTTTTATTTTGGTTTTAAACACTTTTTCTAAACATATGAGAGACATTTCCTTTCAGCCCTTAGTTGTTTGTTTCTAGTATGAGGGTCAGGTTAGACTATTTAAGACACAAAGATGGTTTCCACATTTCTAACTACTTGACACATACTGATCTTTAGTTTTAGTTTCTTATGCAGGGAAACTCTTCTTCTTTAGGATAGGGTTAGAGAGGTGTTATCCAACCCATTTCTGTTTAATAAAAATATCTGTCAAGGAAAATATTACAACTTTATGTCCACCTCTCATTTCTGACTCCTCACATTAATCGTGATCCTGGATTGTTTAAGATTTGTCTGCAAATGTGTGCTACTAGATTTGGCATCAGGGCATAATGGCCCACAAAGCCCCTGGAGGAGGGGCCCCTCGGAGGAGGGCACGGGAAGCATGGTGCTTGATGCCTTGCTCACATTTTGAGTATTGTTCTGACAGCTCTGTCTCCATCATCAACTTCTTCTACCAGAAGCACTGTCCCTTCAGAAGAAATGCCAACAGTTCACCTATTTTTCCCTTTTTCCGGATTAGCATGCAAGACCCCTTGATGATTTCTCTCAGAGTGACTCTGTATTCCCCCCAATGCCATAATGTGTGCCTAGCTTCCCAAGGTCCACAATTTCTTTTCAGAGTTTGAGGATTTTAATGTGGCCATTCTTCTTATCCATAGCATTCCCATGATTTTGATGCGCTTGTTTACACTGGCAAAGTCACTTTCCTAATTTGGTTGTGTCGTGGGTAGATTGTGTAGCGGTTTCTCGAGAATTTCAGGACCCTACAGTTGTTAGACTATTGTGTGTTGTTGCCACTGGGCTTCCATATGTACTTCGACTACTTGCCCTACTCTGGACAAATAAATGACACTAATTGGTACCACAGACTAAGTTTGCTTTGCATTGTACTTCTGATACTCCACAGTGCACAGTGGCACTTGTTCTCACATGTCCATGGATAACAGCAGGAACATTATCATCATCACTATAGTGTGTTATATAGTCTTGCATCTTCCTTTTCCCGGGACCTGCAGGGCTTCATAATTTGTCACTGGCATCATCAATGCCTGGAAGAGAACCTGATGAGCAATAACTGTCCTTTGACTTTTCCTGACTTTCTCCACAATTTCCATCTTCTCCTAAAAGAATTGCCTCATATACAATCACAGATGGAACGTCTTGCTTTTTTTTTTAGTAGCTGCCCCCTCTCCTGTAGTTGTACCTCACCATCAATGATTTGTCCTGCATGATTCAAATTAGATGATGCTTTGGGATCAAAATCTACAACAATTCCTTGTTAGCTACAATGTCCAGAAGTAGTGGATGAACAAGGTACACCTGGGGCCATGTTACAGAAACGTTGCACCAGTGAAAGTGCACATTTGCATGGTATTAGCACTGGAGAAAAGTGTGTCCTATTGCAAATAAATGGGTCCACTATATGAAGCAGTTGGACCTACGACAAGTGCAATTTTCCATGGTATTGGCGCTAGAGCAAGGTTTGCCCTTTGGCAAAAACATATTCTTCCAATTTTTGCACCATGCCAATGTTTATCCTAGTGCTAATATGAAATAGTATTAGCATTAGTTAAAACATTGCCCTGGTCCTAAACTGCATTAAAAGTATATTGTATTTGCCATAAGGAATTTACTTAAATATTGTTAATACCATGCACAATTGTACTGGTAATGGTGCAACAATTGTCTAATATGACCCCCATGTTTTTTGCACTAGGGCACATTTACCCTAGTGCTAATACCATGCAAAATTGCACTTGCACCAGTGCAATGTTTCTGTTATCGGCCCAAAATGGTTACTGCATTGATAGAGGTTTTCTGAATAATTGGATTGTTTTGATCTCAGACTGAGGCTTACTGATGGTTTTGTTGGTGGGGGGGGGCACATTCTTGCTTACCCCAGATTGCTTTATTGGAAACATTTTGCCAATTTAGGGAATAGAATCTCTTGATTAATTTATTGATTGATTGGTCTACCTGCATTGAAGAGAAACACTATGTAAGTAATGTGATGAAGGGCCTGCACTTGGGCATAGGACAGCCATAGGATCGCACCCAAGATACCAATTAAGCCCATGTGTGGTTCCCTTGACTCCAACGAGCCGAGGGAGACAGATTCCCTTTAAGGAGATAAAGATGCAGCAATGCAGGGTCAATAGCGAGCAAGGAAATACTTTACTCCTTCAGTACTGATGCCAAAGCAAGCATACATTTCCTATTATAAATTCTGATAGTGTAGATCAAAGAATTCCCATGGATATAAACTGGAATGTGGACAATAGGAGAAGTACTTGCCTTGAACGTAAAAGACAAAACAAAAAAAACATTAGCACTCACAATTATCCTGCTTTGGTGAACGATGCAGGAGACATAACATTGCAATTTCTCCAAATTGAAGAAGAAGCAAATGTATTAAGCAGCTTCCTAAGCTTACCAGTTTGTTCCATGACCTTTAATTTACAGGTAGGAAATGCAAGGGTAACTAGACTTAAGGAGGCAATGGAAACAACGCTTTAGGACAAAGGTAAGGATAATGCACATCTGTTCTTACCAGTTTAGAATCCAAAATGGTGGAAGAGCATGATGTAGTACTAAGCCAACCCCCTTTAACCGTACCTGATTCGGTGCACATTACCATATTTTAGAGTATTCACCTACAAAATTCAGGTTGACTAACATCGATAAGCACCACCCAATGGGAGGAGAGACTGGGCTTTAAAATCCAGCCAGACCAGTCAGTCAGGGCCAATCCCTGGGACATCTGGAAGCAACAAAGAAGCAAGCCCCAGTACACACCTGTCCTAAAGACCCTCACCCAATCAAAACACTGGTGTGTGCTAAGAGGCACAAGAGCCATTGGTTCGGAAGGAAGAAGTGGTAGTGCAGAGCAAGAGAAAGCAATTGTCTTTTTGAAGACAGAGGGGTATCACTTTTGTGAGGAAGTGTAGTGTGCCATCTTCTAAGAGGAGGAAAGGAATATTCTTCATGAGAGAGAAATTGTTTTGAAAGAGACAGTGGAGGGCATTGTGGTGGGAGATAGCGTGAGGAGGAAGGAGAAAGACGCAGTGAAAATATTTTTAAAAACTAGTCATTCACAGAAAATGCAATTGTGACAAAAAATATTATCATAAATATAGTCATCAAGATTGACACAAATATTGTAGTAGTTCATAAAGGAGACTATAGTAAAAAAAATAGTGATTTAAATATTAATCAATAATAAACAAGATGAATGCTGAAAAGTTGAAGTAATTCCTGAAAATGAAACGGGCTCAACAATGAAAATCGAACATAAATAATAATAAACATAATAATCAAAATGTTTATACAATGATGTAATTCATAAACATACAATTGTGGCAAGACTTCTTGATATCACAGAAATAATATAAAAAAAATAGTAATTAGGTTTAATTAAAAGATATATTTCTTGAAAAAGTAGTGACAAAAAGTAATATTGATATAGCATATTGTAAATACAAATGATCAAGATAGAGTAATAGAGTAAAAAAAAATACTATTGACGTGGAATAATCATACATAATAACCAAGATTTATAAAAAGCAAGTCACAAATTGTGACAAAAAATAGACATAAAAATATACATACATAATAATATTCATGATTACTAAATAGCTGTTTGTAAAAAATTAACAATACAATAATTACACAAAGCATATTGAGCAGAAATAATGAAGTCCATAGTAATAAAAACATTTAAATAAGCAGAAATATAGAAAAGAAAATGTTAGTAATTACGATTTTTTTAAACATAATATATAAGTAAACCAACAAATAGTGAACAATAATTAATACATTTAAAAAAACATTATTACAATTTTTAGGTGCGTAACTTCAATGACATTGAAATCTAAATAATTACAAAGTTGAAAAGTTCTACAAATATATAACAAATGTATTTATTTTATGTTTCCTTGATTTGCTCCATCTTGTTTTTTTTAAATTATGTTTTTGTACCCCTTCTACCACCCCAAAAAGAAAAGTTGGAAGTGGCTGGCCTGACAGAAAAAGAAAGAAAATGGCTGAACAAACGAAATGGCTTGCAGTTGTAGGAGCTCCAACACACAGCCTGCCCCTTTCCCCTGCAGCCCCTTTGCCCAGTCAGTCATTGCCCCTCTCCCTCTGCTGCTTATGTTGTATTGCGTGTGTGTAGTGCACGGTGCGCCCACAAAGAAATCATACATTGCAAAAACAAGATAAAATGAAATCACTCTTTTTTTTTAAATGTACACCAATATTTAACGAACTTGTTAAAATAAATGCAATGTAAAACATTGAATGATCAAACAGCAGATCAAATGATGTTTGCAGATTCTTCTGTGCACAAGGTTATAGTCACTCTCTCTCTGAGTCAAGCCAAAAGAGGGAAAACAGTATTTGTAAGTGGTAGTGTAGACTGACTAGCCTGCTTGCTTCCTGCACAGCATTCATGCTCATCTCTATCATTCTTGTGATCTGCAAGTAATTGGATGGTGAAACATAATTTCAGCAAACAGTGTTTTCATGGATATTTCGTTGAAACCCACTTCCTTGGTTTAGTAGGTAAATCAATAGCCGAATTTGCTGTTTACGAAGTGGAAAAAACAGCACCCCCTGAGCACCATTGATCATGCTAATAATTGTGCATGCGTATTTAAATTAAATGCAATCAAAACCGAAGTTGGGGCATTTAAGTGTGTCAGTGGAAAGCTTTACAAATGGAGAAGTTTAAATTGTATTATAGTCAAGTTCATAGAGAGTGCAAAGGCAAAGTTCTAACTTTAAATAACTCTGGGCATTTCTTGTCACAGTGAGGGGATTGGCATCACATTTTTTTTTAAAACAGGCATGAGATTTACTTTGGTGGTGGTAAATCAGTGCACCATCTTTTAGTCGTGGGAAAAAATAGAGTGGATTACATCGAAACACACAACTGATTGTGTGGTCTTTTTGTGGTCAGAAAAATTACTCCTTGCATGCGTAGAACAAGCTTTGGCAAAGTCATCAGTTTTGGCTTTTGTTTAAACATTGGAAAGTACTACCCAAACATAAGACTACAACAGCTGGAGAATTGTGTGAGTAACCGAGCATATGGTAGCTACATCGAGAATGCCTTATACACATGCCAAAAAAAGGTAAGCTTTAACAATGCTTGCAGTTAATAGGACTTCAGAGGTGACGGTACACGTACTGCTTACAGATGAAATGGCTGGGGAAACTCTTCATTAAGCCAATTGTATTACGCTAGCAGCATATTTACAGATACAATAAAGCCATTAATTAAGCAATATAACCCAAGGAGGGGAGGCATTACCGTGAGCTAATGCCAGAGGGCAGCAGTTAGAAGCATAAGTGAGGCAAGGGCTTTAACGTGAGCCCCAGGGCATTACCTCACTGGTAATGCCTCCTCCATAGCTCTCAACCATTTGTGTCACAAAGGCGGGTGAAAACACCCGATTTTAATTTTGGCGGGTGAGAGGCCCATTGAAACGAATGGGCGTGCAGGAGGCTTGGCGGGTGAGTCAGCTGTTTACAAGGCGGGTGACACCCGCCAAAAGCGTGTGAGTTGAGAGCTATGCCTCCTCCGAGGGTTCTATTGCTATTAGTACCCCGGTACAGTGTACCAGGGTACAACAGTGTTTTTATCACAAGCTGATAAACGGTGCATTTGCTGTGTCTCAGTTTGCGATAAAACTCCCAAAAACATGGCCTCCATGGATTGGGCAGAAGGGAACTACTACTCGTAGTCCATTGTAGTCCCTTTTCGCTTTCCATGGGGCCCATTCGGGAGTCGGAGATGCACCTGAAACACCGGCGAAGGACAACACTGCACTAGGTAAATGGCAAGGGGCTTCAATATGTGAAAAACGGCTGGTGGGGGGATGGGGATGCAGTCGGCACAGGGAGCACTTTTACCGTATTCACAGATAGGGAAGATGGTGGCCTCCCGATCTGATGAGTCACGGAACAGGGTCTTTACCGGTGTGGGAGGCTGCTGCAACCCACTCACCGGGTACTAATTCTCAGAAGACATTTTTGAAATAACACTCATCATCTATGCTATGGGTGTTTGAAAAAAGCAAGAAAAAACATTCTATCTGCAACATCATAGTTTTGTCTTATAGGCAACAAATTCAGCGCTCCCATTCCCAAAACAAAAAAAAGCAAAGTGTCTACTTGCTTCTAATAACACAGCTAGAGAATGGATATCCCAGAATCTTATATATGTGATCCAGCGGATTGGAAAACATACGAATCTTGAGTGGTATAATGAACACTTCTGATGTCAAAGGACTAAACTCATGTCAGATCCTATTAAGGGGCTGCCCAATGTAAACTCTGAGAGCAAAGCACAAGCTGAAAAATGTTTGGATTAATTGGAATATCTAAATCAATGTTCCTCGTTACAATTACAATTACATGCAGACATGGGAAAGACTATGTGAAAGTTTACTATTCTTTAGAACATACATTGCTTTATATGACTAATAATCAATGGGTGATGTGTCCTTGCTTAGTGTTCATGTTGTTACTTGAAATGTCTACAATTAAAGAGACACCTTTCAAACAGTAGATAAATCACTTACTTGGAAATTAAACATATGTTAGTTACATTTATATCTTATACACCTTATAATTTTAATGAATGAGGAAGATAATATTACTGAATATTCAACAGCTGTATTTTGTGCTGTTTCCTCTCAAGCAGTTTCTGCTATTCGGTGATGATTCTGAAATGACCCTTTCATGAAGATCAGTGGTTGGCAATTACTGTTTCCACACCGAGCAGTGATGAGCTGGCTTCGAATGTCAAGATAAACCAAGTAGCATTGAATTGGCCTATTAGCAAAACATGTCTGCAGGCCAGCAAAACCGCAGTGGTGTTGAGCACCATGCAAACATGTTTTACAAAAACGAGCAGGCAAAAACTGTTTGTCTTTTGGCTCGGGCTCAGTGTGCTCTGGTGAGGTCAGTCGGTTTGAGGGCCTTCAGGATATTCTCAGTCATCATTAGCACGTTTTCCCCAGGCTGCTGGCAGTATTCTCAGCATTTATGCGCTATTCCTAAATACTATGTCTCAGTACCCTGGAACATTCTTCTGTGTTTGGCATTTGTATCCATTCAAAAATGTGCTTCAAGACAGCATGCATTGGCACCAAATGCAAAATGAAAACAAACAATGGTTTCTATCGACACCAAATAAGTAATTTTGCAGAATGCAGAATGAATGTGAAATCTTTGCTGCCTGGTGTGCTTTTTCCAACAGGCATGCCATCACCCAGCGGCTGAACTGTAAAGCGCTGCTAAGTGAGGGTCCGTTATTACATTTTAATAATACTAAGAACAAGGAACCTTGTTCGGTTTAAGTTTATGCGTCTTTATATTTTATATAGGGTTCCATTTGTATAATCACATACACAGGACTTCAGATGCTTATTTGTAACAAAGATTCAGCTGCAAGGGCACACACAGTGCTTATAAATCAGGTGGCTGAAGGCATACTTGGTTAGGAAATTTGTATTACATTGGTAGCCACTATGAGCTGCAATTATGGCATTAAATCTCAAGAGATTGCTTTCAAATAATGCTGGCAAGCCATTCATTGTATAAAGTCTGAAGTTTCTGTTTTACAGAGGTCACTCAACGAGATCACAGTGGGATGTGTTTTGGGCAGGGAAGGGTGGATAGTGGGCTGAAATGGCTATAAGGACTAATATAGCCAGGGCAATCAATGGGTGTGTAAATATCCAAGCAACACCAACAGGCTGTCTGCCCCTCCTCACTCTCCTATCTTTGCCTCCTATGATAACAGTTTTGGCGTGTATTCAGTGATTTCAGGGGGCAGGGGAACGTTGCCTGCCCTTTGGCCAAAGCTAAAAGGATGATCATACTTTTGAGGTCATTGACTGCTGTCGATGGCTGTTACTGAGTGCACTACCTGTCTGTGGCCAGGAGTACAAGTTGCAGAGAAAATATGATATAATTCGTTGTAGTCCGGAGGAGATTACAGTTTGTGGTATTTTAGAACTAGGGTTAACAGAATCCTAGTGACCAATTTTTGAGAAATTAATGCATGGGGCAATTCTTGCCACAGCGAGGACAAGACCTTTACAGAATTGTTCAGAGACAGACAGGACAGGAAGACACTCAGTGGCTGTAGGTCATTGAACCAGTTTTTAGTGGCATAGTAAATACTAGTTGCTTGAATATAAAAAGTCTAATAATTCTTTGGAGGTAGGATAAACAATTTAGTCACAATAACTAGATAAGGAAGAACTGATTTGCAAAATGTTCAGGCATGTCGAAACAATAGGGGATAGACTTGGATAAGACAATTCAAATGATTTGCTCAAGCACACCTCAACACATTTGTCAATCCACAAAGGCGACCTGTGCATTACGGGGGGCTCTGCAGCAGCGCAAATGATGCGCTTGTCAGCCCCCTTTCATACTTTAGTGTCAAGAGCATTTTCCCAAAACGAATACCAGCATCTGCAGGGACCCATTGTGACTGGGTCGCATCTTCCCGGAATGGGCGCGGGCACACGGCAGCCGTGCCAGTAACACTGGCATGCCGTAAGGAAGTTCACATTACGAGGTTCATGGACATACGCTTACCGGCATCCAGATGCCGGTAAGATCGGGTGCCATGATGCCGTTAACACCGGTATCACGGAGCAGACATTAATAGCAATCTGCTGTGTTGAAACCTGCCACAACTGCACACAATCAGCACAGGTGGAGGCAATGGAGTCTGCACAGCACAAAAGGAGCACACCCACATACCACGCCCCTTCCAAACCCAAAATGATACCATTAGCAGTTGCAATACTGAGGCTGGAGGACATGCCTGCACTGCTACTACTCCAGCAGGCATTGAACCAGGGAATCCAACGGAGGTGCAGGAGAAGAAAGCGTGTGAGACAGGGCCAGCACATACCAGCAGGACAGGCAGTTGTACCCCACAGGCAGCCACCAATATCTAGCCTAAGGGACAGTCCATTTGAACTAACCCCTGAACAGATCCACACCCTTTACCACCTGGACAGGGACACTATATGCACAATAGTGGTCCTCATCCATGATGACCTGGTAAGCCTCATCAACATCTGGACAGTCATTCCCCCTTTGCGGAAGGCAGTGTCTATGTTGCACTTCCTTGCCACAGGCACCTACCAGCACGCAGTGGGGCAGCTGCATGGCATCTCACAACCATGTTTCTCCCGTGTGCTCAACCAGGTGCTAGATGCCCTCCTGAAACATGGAAGGTACCACATATATTTACCACGGACTGTGAAGGAGGTGAATGCTACCAACATAGTATACTATGCACTGGCATGCATGGCAAACTTAATCAATGCCATCGACTGCACCCATGTGGAGCTGGTAGTCCAGCATGCCGAGGAGGTAGTGTACCGCAACAGGAAACTCTACCATTCCCTGAATGTCCAGATGGTGTGTGATGCAAGGCAATTAATTACGCAATGCTGTGCGGGATTCCCGGGATCCACACATGATGCCATGGTGCTGCGCAACTCCATGCTTCCCCACGATATGGCACGACGCACTGCACAATGTACCTGGCTGCTAGGTAAATCCAACAACAGGGCAATGATGGTTGGTGCCTGGGGGGGATCACAAGCATAGGCAACCTGACTGCTGGCTGGGGTGTTGCTTGGGGGGGACCACAAGCATAGGCAACCTGTCTGATGGCTGGGGTATAAAGGGTGTTGTTCGGGGTGGGGGAGGGAACAGTGACCTGGGTGGCAAAACTGTGACCCCAATCACCTCGACATAATGTTCGACACAGTCAATAGATGCAGATATGGCATGCCTACACAGCTGTGCGTCAATGTAAGCACCATACACAGCGCCCACCCCACAACATGTGCATCTGGCGCAACGTACCCCTGCCCCCTGACACAGACCAGATTCCACCAGAAGATGAGGAGTATGATGGTGTAGAAGATGCATATCGACCACAGCGCGATGTGAATGAAGGACATGTTGTATGGCAAACTTTGATTGCACAATACTTTTGATGGACTGGGTGACACAAGGCACTCTGAATGGGGGATACTGAGCACTGGGTACTGTCAAGAAATAAATTTACACACACTCAAAAGCAATGTCCAGTTAAGTGTTTTTCATTTGCACACCATTTGTATTAACTGAATTAAAAGAATTAAAACTATGTATAGTGAACAGGAACCAACGTGGACCTCTACTCCTCAATATACCACAAACTACCCCCCATCTCCAAACCCCAAACATCCAAACCCCCCAGCCCTCCAACATCACCACACACCCATGCCCCCCACCCCCAACCCCCAACATCCCCGCACACCCATAACCCCCACCCCACTCCCCCAACATCCCCACAAACCCACACCCACCACCCCCTCCCCCCAACAGCCTGTGGTGTCCGCCTCCTCCAGTTATTCCTCCTCCTCCGTGCTACGTTGCGCAGATTGTGCCACCTCACCAAGGTCACTCGTGGCCGTTGACTGTGGCCCCTCCACATCACTGGCCGCTGATGATCCCTCCTCATGCACTTGAGGTGTTTGCTGTGGGGCAGATGTTTTTTTTGATGTGACCTATGTGGCAGGAGTGCCTTTTGGCATGGGTGCCTTGATGGCAGCAGTGTGTTCCTGCTGAGGCTCCTGCCTAGGTGTCGGAGCTAGGTGCTCGTCTGGTTCTCCAGCCTGTGCGCCCTGTTGGCTCGGGGGCTGTGGCTTGGGAGCGGTGGTTTGCCTCTGACCAGCCCTTGATGTCGACAGCCTGGAGGTGTCTTCGGTCTCTCTGCTCAGGCGTGATGGTGTCTTTTTTGGTGTTGCGGTGTGTTTCACCTCGTTGTCTGATCCCGTGCCTGTGGGGGACAGAGAGGCACAACATCAGTCATGGGTGAATGCACATCCTATATACATCAATGCTAGTACATTTAGAGTCCAGTGCATTGTTGTGTACATGCTGGAGGGGCAGCCATGGTGCTCACAGGAGTTGGGGGGGGTGCAGTGTTTGGCCAACCTTCTGGTGCAGCCATTATTGGCATGGTATCTGCTGGGTGGGCTACAGGTGTATTGTGGCTTGCGTGCTGTAGCAATGCCTCAGGAGCTGTGTGCCATGTGCTGTTAGGATGTAAGTCACGTGTGCAATCGGTAGTGGAGATGTGTGCACCATGCAATGAGATGGCACAGTGGTCAGGCCTGCATCTTTACAATGATGTATATGTGTGTGTGCATGCAGATGGTGCTTGTGTTTGCAATTTAGGACTCATGTGGTTTGTGTCAGTAGGGTTAGTTGTGTGTTTTCATGGCAGGGATGTTGTGGTTTTGTAGGGGGTGACTTTAGGTGGGAGGTGATGGGCCATGTATTTGCTCTCATCTACTTATCATTTGGACTCCACTATTGTACTTGGGGTATTGGGTGTGTGTGGTGACTTTTATATTACGCTAATGGTCACTCACCGTCATCCACCAATGATGGGACTCCCATCTCGGAATGGCCAACACCCTCAATGGCCAGGTCTGCGGAGAACACGACATCTGCGTGCTCGACCAGTATGTTGAGTGCCTCGTCACTAAAACTTGACTTTTGCATCCGCACTGTGCCTTTTTGGGTTGCCTTGGCCATCTCCTTGCTAACACTGTCCACAGTTTGCCAATCCAGGTGCTGTAGGCAGAGGATTGCAATGGATTGTGTTTTTAAAGATGGCCGCCAGAGTATTTCCCATTCTGGCACAATGACGTTGCTTCCTTTACCGGCACTTCCGGTGCCGGTATTTTCAAAACCGGTATCGTTCCTTACGCCATCTAGGATGCCAGTGCCCATGTCTGCGGCATAGATGATGGATGATGCCGCTATCGGGGGTTTGGAGGGCCTTACCAGACTGCCGGTGCAGCCGTTACCGGCATGCAGGTATGCGCGTGCACACTGACTCAGAATCAACCGTTGATTCCGGCAGCAGTGCTACACGGGCACGGTTGCACCGGCATGCCAGTAATTTGTTTTTTTTACCAGCCAACTCGTAATGAGGCCCAGTATCTTTAACTGATCATGTCATCTTTTTGTGTCCAGGAAAATATGTGTTGCTTATAGAAAAATACTTATAATTCGTTGTAGGGAGGAGAGTTGATTTATTTCAGCAAATCATCTTTTTGTTGCCAGAGAAATTGCTAGTTGCACTAAAGCCTTCTTATAATTCTTGGTAGGCAGAGGGACATTATATTCATTGATTGATAGTGATTGCAGCATTTTAGTAGTATACTGGAGAGAATAATAGTGACCAACTTTCATGCCATAAATGCTTAAGACATTTCTTATCACAGTAAGTAATTATAACATCATACAATTGCAAGACAGGCAGCAATTCAGTGGCTGTAAATCAATGTTTTATTGATAAAACAAAATATTAGTTGTTTCAATAGAGAAAGTGATTTCTTTTTTTAAGACAGTGCATTCAGTGGCAGTAACTGAGTATGTGTTGTGTGGCCAGATAATATATGTAGTTCTAAATTAGAAAACCTTTTATCAGTCTTTGGAGGTAGAAAAGTCCATTCAGTGGCTGTAATTGATTGTACAAATACATATGCCACAAAGAGACAGGCACAGAACACCTAGAGACCAGGGGGTCAAACTATATATAACCATCTTGGCAATAGGGTAACAGTCAGCAAATGTTAGAAGCTCTCTCCACCCATCCTTTTACTTTAGTTTACTTTATTAACTTATATAGTGCTAGAAACAGGCCCATAAGCATACAATTACTGAACAAAACAAACACAACAGAAGCAAAACATAAACATAGACCTGGCCAGTTACCAGCAGCTGGGGGAGCAAATTGCAATAACTCATAAGAATGTCTTACTGTCAAGGTCCCATACACTGACAGTTCACCGGCCTAGAAACTATGGATCACAAGAAGGATTTAGATGAACTCTAAACACACACAGCAATATAAATGTGCATTCTATAAGCATTCAGGTGTCAGGATTGATGAAACAGTATATTCCAGAATGGGTAAAGCTTTTTTAGACGCTGCATGAATGTCCTCATCCGAGTGGCCCAACTTTTTATCAAATTGCAACTTTAACCATCCGTAAACATCTTTTATGTCAGTCCTTGTGGCAGCCTCGGTTCTAAGGGGCTGGTTTTTCCCTCTGTCCCCAAGATGATGCCTGCCTTAGGATTTACGCCAGCCTATGCATGCACACAGGTGGTGTAGGCGTGTTTTCTCAGGATGATTCGGTGAGGTAGGACCAGTTCAAATCTTGCCAACATTTGTGAGCTGTATGAATATGCAAAGCTTGCTGTTGGAACATCTGAAACTAGCAATGTTATATTATATTTTGGTTTCCAACCTCCATTGGGTGCATTCTCCAATAAAGGTACCTCTTCCCTCCTCTCCTGTTAGTGATCTACCAGACCACCCTCCTGGTTGCCCAAGCTCATACTTCCCTCTAAAGAGGGGAAGAAAATGTACTTCCTCTTCCTTGTGGATATATACAAGATAGGAAAATTGTCCTGGTAGACCTTGGCTCTCTCACTATAGAGGCAGGGGTTCCAAGGGCCATTCAAATAATGTGATGAGGAAATTGGAAAGACTTCCCCTTTTCTTTGCTGTTCCTTGTGTAAATGTACCAATTTATTTCAGGCACTCTCTAACTGATGTGCTGGCTGGTCCGTCCTTGCTTGGTGGTGTTTTGATCAGATTAGTGGTACTATCCACAGCTTTCTTAAAGCAGAGGCTCTCTCATTCATATCTCTGTCTCTCTATCTGTCTCTCTCTCCCTCTATATCTCTCTCTCCCTCTTTCCCTCACTCTCTCTCTTCTTAGATATCTCTGGGCCCCTTCTTTTTGACTTTCTTCACCTAATAGAATAGCATCTTCTTGCTGTTACCCCTTAATAACTTGAAGCAGAATTGAAGCACGATTGGGACTTATTCTTTGGCTGCCTTAGCCTTTCCTGTTTGATTTACTTCACCAGGGATCATAGGAGTAATTTCCCTTTTCCTGGACTGGTTCCTGTTATCCTCACTTTCGTATCTGGGCTCTATGTTTTCTACAGTTAGGATAGGCAGCGAGTTGGCCATTGTGGGGCTGGTCTTGGGCTCTACTGGTCACTTTGTATACCACAGGGTGTCACAGTAAAGTCTTGAGATGCCAAGTTGTATATTGGGTGGACCATACAATTGTATTGTTATTACTACCACTATTCCACATTGATAACTAGGCACCAAAAAGATTGAGATCTCATATTCCTCCCCAAAGCTGCAAGGTTCTGGTACAGCAAGAAACCCAACGAAATGTGCACCAAGGCAAGGACCGACAAGGACCACTTAGCCACAATCGACTCCTGTGGAAACAATCCATACTGTGCATTCGAAAAGCCTTTGTGAAGGCAATATTCACTATTCATACTGTGTCTATGCCCCTTTTTTGGCGTATCCTACAAAATTGGGAATGTGCGTGCACCAGCGTGTGCGTACCGAGGCACAAACCGACAAGGACCACTTTGCCACGATCGACTCCTGTGGAAACAATCCATACTGTGCATTTGAAAAGCCTTTGTGATGGTGAAAACTTAAAGACTGATTATTAAAAATACTCATATTCATTATACACTTACATTGTGCATTTTTATTTTGTTTATAGGCATTATTCACTACTCATACTGTGGCCATGCCCCTTTTTTGGCGTATCCTACAAAATTGGGAACATGCGCGCACTGAGGCAAGGAACGACAAGGACCACTTTGCCACTTCGCTGCAGTGAATGCGGCCGTGAGCTTCAGTATTTGTAATCGCTTGGTTCCTTGCAGTCACAGTGTCAACTAAGAGGCTAATACACTCGCCACACCATGCTGTTTGACAAACTTAGTCTCATAGCTAAGACCATTCAGAGAGGACGCCTTGCATGTTTGCACGTCTTTACTCCCTGAAATCGAACATGCCGGATGTCCTGAGCACGCCACTTACAATGGTGGCGGCAGATGACTGCAACACTAAAAAACATCTAGGAAGGTAATTGTATTAACTCCGGTTTCTTGTGGTCGGCATACTTTAGCAAACGCGGATATCCGTGACTTCTGTTAATTGCACCCTGATAACACACCAATTGTTACAGCTATGAATTCCAATAATCTAGAGAGCAATTTGAAAACACCTTCAATCCAACCCCAGGTACACGCCTTGAAGGCAGTCGCTGATGAGCGCTGTATAAAAGACATTAGCATACAACCCCTCACACCAATACGCACTACACCAATACAAGTAATGTCTGATAAAACTATGCTTAATACAGCTCAATCGCCCAAATGAGTGCCTCCAATAGATAACTCTGTTTCGGCAAGGACTGGCGAACAACTGAATATGAAACACGAGATCTGTGATATATCTGTTAATACTGGCGTAGGTGAGTTGAGTTTACACACGAATCACTCATCTTTGCCCGATTACTAGGAGCAGTGTTCGATGGATTCTTCAACTCACTCACGGTCATATGCAGAACTGACACCACGAAAACAAGTAACAACGCTTCCACAAGTGTCACAAATTAATATCAAAGAGAACCAAATGCTGGAAATAACCCTTTCTGCTATCAATATCACACTTTGCAGCATATTCAAATTGTTTGAGTATCTTGATACTAAAATAATACAACAGTTCACGCAAATCCAGACAATCTCGGAATGGATATTCTGAGACTGAGACTACGCAAACCTCACCAAGAAGACACCTTACAACAGTCCACAAAAGAATTACGATCACCATTTACAGAGGTGATAGTAAAGTATCCTGCACTTCCTGCAATCAAACAAATAATCAGACCACTAGGTGAAGAGACGACAGCAATAACAATTGACGAATCTTGGAACAGAGTAGAACAGAATAGATCAATACAGCAAGCAAATACCAGGCAGAATCCCTTTGATGTAACCACTGAGAACAGATTACATAAAGGGAAACGTAATGCGTCAAAGAACACTACTCATCAATTTGACCGCACAAATAAATATATATTTATATGCAAGCAATCAGAGCTGCTAGCATAAAAAGCTGTAAACTATTAATTCGAGGGATTAATAATGTAACAACTAAACCAAAGAATGTCATTTACTCCAATAACTTTATATCAAAAATAGAAACAGTTGCAAAATTAAATACACGACAACATAAAGATCATTATTTAACTTATGCACCATTGAACGATCTTATAGCGGTCCTAGAGCAACCTGAACAGATCAAATTAATGAAAACAAAAACACCAAGTGCAGTCGAAGTTCATCAACCTTCAGCAGAGAGAAAAACATAAGGATTTAATATTGATCTGGTGCAAGAACAAAGATGTAAAGAAATTAGAAAAGCAGTTAATGCATACTTGGAAATCCAATTTAAAAACAAAACATCATTTACCAATAATTTTCCAATTGCTAATAACTCCTCTCAAAATGTTCCATTTAGCGAGAAATTTTTATACCATGAAAATCCTTCCAATTGTCACAGCGAACAAGCTGAGGAAGTACGAGTTCAGATTGACCCAATAGCTTCACAGTTACATCCTATGAGAACAGCAGTTAGTAACAGGAATACCATAGAACTTAGGGAAGCTAATCGTAAAACTTCCACTATAGATCAAAAATACCTAGAACGAGCTCATTCACTTATAACGAAATGTCGCTAACTACCAAATAACACATATAATCTGTGCGGAAGAAGTGTAATGAAGATCTTCGCAGAGGTGCCTGCACTAGAAGACATTTCATCGACAGACATAGAGCAAGGAGAGTTCCTAAGTGATGTTGAATTATCTATTATTAGACTCTGGATCCCCTCTGGTGTCATGCTGAACACTTTCTGGAGAGCAAAATTGACCTCTTTAAATTGGGCCCTTATTATTGCCCAAGATCATAAAAGAAATGTAAAGCTTTATACTAATAACAAACTTCAGCTGCACAAGCAAAATCTCTTTACGGGCAAAAAGCCTAATTTGTCTAGCTCAAAATGCATGCATTGTGGTCATGAGACAAATTATAATGCCCATACAAAGGCAACAATGTCTCCACAATTAATTAAAGCATTACCACCAGTACTTAAGAAACCGGTACCAATAAAGCTCCCAGTTGGAACACTCGTGGCTATTACATTTACAGTCCTCACCACCATCATTGCAGGGGATTTAAATCTCAATTGCCAGTGTTCTGAATTTAAAGGAAAAGAACCAGATGTATTAAGATGGACATCCTATATGAAAGAAAGACATTTTAGGATGGCCAATGGTTCCTTACCGGGGGACGTACCACCGTAATTTACATGGTCAAAAGTTAAATCAAAAAGCGTAATTGAATATATTTATCTCGAAGATCATTTTTATTTCACAACAGTTGATGAATTCGAAATCCGTCCACAAATTCTTAATGATCATCATATGTGGTCGCTATTATGGACACTTAATGTGCAACATAATTATCAAGAAGCAGGATGGTATAAGATGCAGTCATAACAAACAATGGGAAGACTCACTTTCGTTGGAGCCAAGATTATTTATATCTATTAAATGAGCGGTTCATACAACAATATATGACTAAATCTTGTATACAGTATACAGCTGTATTGAACCAATTTAAGTTTGCTGTAAAGTCGGCCGGACGTTGAGCATTCCAACACAGACATTGTTTTTATGTTGGGCTCCAGCAGAGAAGAACAGCATTTTGCCAGGAAAGAAGAAACATGCTGATATGTAATAGATTTATCACCTTAAGATTAGCTTAATGTGGATATTGACATTGGATTTGGAAAAGAAAAGCGTATATGTACCAACCAGACAGTGAAGCCATGTTAACATCTTTATTATACAAGAATTCTGCACAAACTTGGCAGCTACTGTCACGATCCATGCCCCTGATCCCTTCAGGTATAACAGCCCTGTGGCAGCAGTGGGGCTAAAGCCCTTCACACTGGCCCCAAGGGCCTTAAAACTCCATCAGAAACATACATGGAGTCAGTCCTGGTGCCTTTGGCGCCAGGCTCATTACCAGGAATAAAGCAATACCAGTTTTGGACCTTAATCCAACATGGAGGCCTATTACACAGCTCAGTCCTTTAGAACCAAGCCATGCTGTCTAGTGTTTTAGGTGTGGTTGGGCCTGGAACTACTTTACCTGGGCTATTTAAACCACACCCAAACAGCAGAACACGCTTTGCGTGATTCTGCACACCTGCAGCGTAACGCTCACCATGTCCAGCTCCTGCTCATCTGCATCTCCGTTGGCCCGATCCTGGAGCCCTACATCCGGATTAAATTAATAACCTGGAAGAACAAGAAGAGCATTAGTGAGCAATAACACTTACCTGTGAAGTAACCGGTCTTGAATCTATCCTGCGCTTCGCTTACCTCGCCCATCTCCGGGTTTCACCGCAACCTGCAAGGGAGAAGGAACAAGGTCAGCATTAACAAAGCACTTACCTGGGCAAGCAGCGCTTTGATCACTCATCACTCTGAAACATCATTGCAACCTGTACAAAGAGAAGAGAACACAGGTTAGCAATTAACACCAATAAACAGCGCAGCGCTCCGCGCATCAATAACTCACCGTGGTCTTTGTCATCGGCGCGGCAACTCCGAGATCGCAACGATCATGTGAAAACAAAAGGAGACATTGTTAGGGAACAGCATAGAGGAGCAAGACTCTGAGAAGACAGAGAAAACGGAGGGAAAGAAAGAGACAGAATAAAGACCGCAAAGACATTATAACTCACCTTGAAGACAGCAAGCAGAGTTGGAGTCACAGCGGCCTGGATCTGACATAAGGGCACACAGACCAGTGAAGCAACTAGGTCCACGGAACACCCACACCAACCACGCTCCCCTGCACAGAGACGCAAGACAGAGAGTTCAACGCACAAAAACCTAAGGCACTACCCAACATATGGCACATAACCAAGCAGAGAGGGGTCCGGGATAGCGTTTAGACCTCCATCCAGTATCATGTGGCACCCCCGTTGATAACAGGTGAGCATAACAGAACGCAAAGCCTCAATTAAAACATCCACCTGGGCTTCATGCAAACATCAGAGACTAACCAACTAGCCCAGTTACTGTGAGACTTACGGACCGAGGTGCACTCCGCCCGGCAAGAAACCAACACCCTTAGGAGGGAGTTGATTGTCACCAAGGACCGCACCGATGAATTAGCCAGACGATTGCTCCAAACACAGGCTGGGCAGGCTCCGTTGCCAGGAAGTATTCCATCGGTTCCAGCCACATTCGTCAATCCAGTGCAGGTGGTCCTCCCAGGGGCAGTTCCTTTGGCCCCACTGGAACGTTTTACGGGGGACCAAAGAAAATATGCAGTATTCATGAACCAGTGCTGCCTCCATTTTCTTTGTATACCTGGAGCCTTTCCTAATGATCAGTTGTGGGTTGCCTTCATTCTGTCATATCTGAGTGGTAGTGCCGTGGATTGGTCCATACCATTAGTATGTTTGGATGATCCACTCCTGCAGGATTTCAGGGGGTTTCAACAGGAGATGGAGAAGTTGTTTGCACGACATACCCAGGGCCAAGCTCTGGATAACGAACTTCTGTCCCTCCGCCAAGGCAGCCAAGATTTGTTAACATATATTGCCACTTTTAACAGACTTGTAGTTGAAACTGGGTGGCCTGAGGAGAAACAAACAACGTTATTCCATCGAGGATTACGGGGAAGATTGAAAGACGTCCTAGCTCAGGTAGTAAACCAGCCAAAAGACTGTGCAGAGTTCATCACCCTAGTGGTGCAGCTAGACCACAGGCTGCAAGATGGAAGAACAGATCGAGCAAGAACGCAGAATCGGACTGTGTATGTACGCTCAAAGGAGAAGTCTGCGTTCATCAGAAAACACTTCGGAACCCATGCAACAATTTGTGTGTACGGAGCCCATTAACCAAGGCCGAAAGAGACAAAAGGAGTCAACATCAATTATGCTTGTACTGCGGGAAATCAGGTCACTTCCTCAGAGGATGTCCCATAAAACCCCCTAGGAGAACAGTTGGAGTTACAGAGAAAGAAGGAGGAAAACAAGAGTCGGAAAACTTCCAGGCCTGGCAAGCGTAGAGGTCCATTTGTCAAGCGAAGGAAAAGAGCCACAGACCTCACACCTTGCCCTGCCTGTGATTTTGATCAGTCACCACCAACTGTCTCGGATGCATTCTGTGGAGGCATACATAGACAGCTGAGCTGTTGGTAGCTACATAGACCAAGGCCTGGCAACAAGGATGGGGCTTCCTCTCTGTCAGAAAATGACAACTGAGAAGGTCACCACTGTTGACGGCACAGAGATAGCTTCTTGTCCTTTAACTCAATGCACAGCAGAATTGACCCTTCTGTGCCAAGACGGACATCGAGAAGCCATTGCCTTCGACCTTATCAAGGCCCCTCAGTTCCGGGTGATTCTAGGGATGCCGTTGTTGGTGGCTCACATTCCTAACATCGACTGGCGAGCCAAGAATTAGCCTTCTCCAATGAGTGTGCTCTACCAAGTGAATACCACGATTTCCAAGACGTTTTCCAAAAAGAACAGGCTAATACCCTCACAGGCTGTATGACTGTCAGACCACAGATTGACCTCGTACCTGGTGCACAAATCCTGTGTAGTCGAATTTATGCACTCACCCAACCTGAAAATCTCCACTTGAAATCATATCTGGACCAATACCTTCCAAACGGTTTTATCTGCCCGTCCAAATCCCCGGCAGCCTCACCCCTATTCTTCATACCCAAGAAGGAGGGGGACTTGAGAAAGTGCATTGACTACTGCGCACTAAACCAGGTAACAGTTAAAAAATGTTATCCTCTGCCCCTTATCCCAGAACTGCTGGACCAATGTCTATGTCTATGTCTATGTGTTTATAACGCGCCGACAGCCCGCGGGCATCAGGGCGCGGAGAACACCTGAGAAAAGAGTCTTGTTGAAAACAGTAGGAACTGAAAACAGTTCAGGAAAGGGCTGTTAATCATATGTATACCAGTGGGAGATCCTGAAAAGTCCAGAGGTTATTGGAAAAGTTGGGTTTTCAGTAGTTTCCTGAAATTACCATAGTTTCCTTCTAATCTTAGATTCCCTGGGAGGTTGTTCCAAAACGTGGCTGCTTTGAATGGAAAGGCTCTGCCCCCCCCTGCTGCTCGTTTCACCCTGGGGATAACCAAGAGGCCTGTGTCGGCTGATCTCAGGTTTCTCCTGGGTGTGTAGAGTGCAAATTTCTCTTTGAAGTATCCTGGCGCCGTGCCAAATAGGCATCTGTGAACGATCGTCATGGCCTTAAAGTAGACTCTTTCTTCAATTCTGAGTCAGTGATGATCTTTCCTTGCAGCCGATATGTGGTTTCCAAATTTAATTTTCTTAACAATGTGAACTGCCTCATTGTGCATGACCTGGCAACGATGCAGCTCTTTCTTGGTGGCCCCCACCAATAGTGCATTGCCATAGTCAAGACGGGATAGTATGATCGCTCTTGCGATATTTGCCGCATTTGCTTCACTTATGTAAGGTCTAATGGCTCTCAACAAGCGCAAGTAATATGTGTTGTTTTTGTATAGATAGTTTACTTGTGCTTCGGCCCCCACTGAGGCTTCTACCAACATCCCAAGTGTTTTGACTTGGGGTAGAACTGGGATTTTGGCATCTTTTATTCTGAAAACCTTATATTGATCTCCTAATTTGGTTCTTGCATGCTGAGCTCCAAGGATCATGAGCTCAGTCTTGCTATTGTTGAGGCACATCCAATGCTTCTGCATCCAGATATCAATGATTTTATATACTTCTTCTACTTTCGCACTATCTAGTGTATAGTCTCCCGTCATTTCAAAAACCAGCTGCGTATCATCGGCATAGTTAGTGAAAAACACACCAATGCTTTCCAATAATTCACACAAGCTACGCATGTAGACGTTGAAAAGCAGAGGGAACAGACTGGCTCCCTGCGGTACTCCAAATAGGATGAGAGCTGCTTCTGAGAAAGTGTCTCCCCAGTGAATGCGTGCCCTCCTATCACTTAAGAAGGATGCTATCCAGGCCAGTGCTGTTGGAGAGCAACCTATAGTTTTATCTAGAGCCTCTTGTAGTAGTTGATGGTCCACTAGGTCGAACGCTGCACTAAGATCAAGCAGCATGAGCATCCCCGACTTGCCCTGTTCTATCAGCTCTAACATGTGGGATTGTAGGTCGGGCATAGCTGACTCTGTACTGTGGGCTGTTCTAAAGCCCGATTGCTGTGTGTGTAGCATCTCCTGTGCTTCCATGTGTTGTTGTAGCTGATTTGTGGCAATTTTGTCCAGAATCTTCAATACAAAATTGGAGTTTGTTATTGGCCGTAAATTGCTAGGATCTTTTGGATCTAAGCCCGGTTTTTTGACCACAGGGGTTATGGTAACTTTTTTGATGATGTTGGGAATTTTCCCTTCGGAAAACGAGGTGTTAATTATTTTAGTGAGAGTTGGTGCAAAGTTGGTGCAAAGAGCTCTTTATTATCCAGAATAATGTTTGTGGGCAGGATGTTCTCTGCACAGGATGTTGGTTTCATGGCAGAAATCTTCCTCTGTTATGGCTTTGAACTGAAAACTGTCCCTATTTTTCCTGGTCTCTACTGTGGTGCAAGTTTCGATACTGGCGGATTCCCTTGCCTGAATTATATTAGTTCTGGCTTTTAAAATTTTGGCTGCAAAAGCTTCTTGTACTTTCTCGCAATCTTCTTTAGATGGGTTATGAGGTACTGAGAGTGCCTTTGGCTTTTCAATTGACTTGAGGATTTCGAAGAGTTTACTCGTTGAGTTAGCGGCTGACTCTATTTCTCTGTTGCAGTAATTGAGTTTGGCTTCTTTGACTGCCTTTCTGTACTCTAGGTCCTTGCGTTTCCAGTCATTTCTATTCTCTAGTGATTGGTTCCGAAGCCATGTTCTTTCTTTGGCACGTTTCTCTTGTTTCAATTAGTTTATTTCATCATTGTACCATTTGCAGTGATTGTTATTTTTCCTGACTAACTTATTTTTTAGTGGGGCGTGCTTGTCCACTAATTTTTGCAGACCAGAGGTGTATTTCTCTAGCATGGTCTCACAGCTATCATTTTCTGCAAAAAATTTCAGGACTTGCTGTAGGCAAGGTGTCAGAACTTCTGGCCCTAGATTCTTGAAATTTCTAATCTGAATTCCTATATGTGGGTTTTCTTGTCTTTTGGGGGGGTCTAATTTTAATTCCAGGGTAACCAGACTGTGATCGGACCAGATGCATGGCTCAGTGGAGACATGTTCTGATTGTACATTGTTGGTGCACACCCAGTCCAGCTGGTTCCCTTGGGGTGTAGTAGGGTCATTGTTAATAACATAGAAACCTATATTATTCAGGGCTTTTTCTAATGCCAATGCCTCTTTGTCCGCCGGGTCCCCCCTCCACCTGTTCATATTGCCTACTAGTATGGTGGCGGAGTTTGCCGAGGTTAGTTTATTGATTTGACTGACTACCTCATTTTGAAAGTCTGAGGTTAGCACTGGGGGCCTATAAACCACAATAATATTCAGACAATTATTGGGTGTATAGGTCAATTTTAATTGAATAGACTCACAGCCTGTACATTCGAAACTGGCTTTGAATAGGTGTAAGGCTTCTTTTGCTATGACAGCCACTCCACCGCCCTGTCCCTTATCTCTATTTTTGTTGTGTATAATGTATCCCTCTGGGACTGCGGTAGAAACCACTGGCCCAATTGGCTCCTTCAGCCAGGTTTCTGTTAGGCAGATTAAGTCCAGGTCCCTCTCTTTAACAAGGTTGTGGACATTTTGGGCATGTTTGTTTAGAGAGCGCGTGTTTAAAAGACCTATTTTCAGTCTGGAGTTGTCTGGTGTACAGTCCGTACTCTGCTTAGCCTTTTTAAACGGCTGTTTTGCGGGATGCTTTATACTCTTTTTAGCGTTTTGTTGGGATGGTGTGTGGACGGGTTGCTGACAGGTAGTGCTGTCCGGCATGCTTCTCGGCATAGAGGGAAATTTCACCCAGAGTCTCTTTCTTAGACCTACCCTGTGAATACAGGGGCTTGCTTAAAGAGGATTCAGGGGCACCCAAGAAATGCTAAGGTGTGCAGGGAAGAGCAGGAGAACAAGTAACCAACACGCTTACCTCTGAGGACCTCCCAGCACCTCCTTGCACAGACTGAAACAGACTGTGCCTGCCCGTGCGCGCTGGCGCGTTCGCGCCAGGTTTGTAGTAGAATTGAAAATGAAGACTACAATCCTGCTGGGGATTGTAGTTCTTGTAAAAAAAAAACGCGTGCAGAGGGCAGCGTTGCTAGAAACTGCTCGCTTTCCTTAACAGCGCTTGAAAGCGATTTGGCTTAGCGGTCTGCACAAGGTATGTACAAATAAGTTAAAATGCAAGTACTTCAGCAATTAATTAACCTAACGAAATAGCGAAAATTACGGGACTGTCTGTTATAAAATCTTAAAATCTTAAAATCTTAAAATCAGGTTCAGTTACAGCTTACAAGACTAACCTAGTGCAACTGGTGCATCTACATGCGCTATTTTTTCAAATGAATTCTGTTGGAGCTGGGCTGGCACACTGCTTTTATACTGAAGCAGAATGTGCCTGCCCATGCGCGCCGGCGCGTTTGCGCTGGGTTTGTAGTAAAATTGAAAATGAGGACTACAATCCTGCTGGGGATTGTAGTTCTTGTCGAAAGAAAACGCATGCAGAGGGCAGCGTTGCTAGAAACTGCTCGCTTTCCTTAACAGCGTTTGAAAGCGAATTTGGCTTAGCGGTCTGCACAAGGTACCTACAAATAAGTTAAAATGCAAGTACTTCAGCAATTAATTAACCTAACGAAATAGCGAAAATTACGGGACTGTCTGTTATAAAATCTTAAAATCTTAAAATCTTAAAATCAGGTTCAGTTACAGTTTACAAGACTAACCTAGTACAACTGGTACATCTACATGCGCTATTTTTTCAAATGAATTCCAAGTCAAGGATGCCAAAATTTACACCAAATTGGACCTAAGGGGGGCATACCATCTCGTGCGTGTAAAGAAAGGAGATGAATGGAAGACCGCCTTTCGTACTATGTATGGGCTGTACGAATATCAGGTGATGCCCTTTTAGCTTTGCAACGCTCCCGCCGCGTTCCAGTACTTCATGAATGATGTACTACAGGAATGTATCGACATATGTGCCCTAGTTTACATCGACAACATCTTGGTGTACTCCTCTTCTAAACAGGACCATGTCAGGCAGGTTCACTCCGTCCTTGCAAAACTCTGACAGCACCAGCTATACTCCAAATTTGAAAAATGCTCCTTCCATGTCACTGAAGTTGAGTTCCTTGGTTTTGTCCTCACTCCCAGAGGTGTCCGGATGGATTTGCACAAAGTAGACGCCATCCTTAGCTGGCCATCACCGTCTTCAGTCAAAGGTGTCTAAAGTATGCTCGACTTTGCACACCTTTATCGCTGATTCACCCCAGGTTTCTCCCAGATTGTGCACCCGATCACTTCTTTATTACGAAAAAACAACAAACTGTTCCAATGGACAGAAGCGGCGGAGAAGGCCTTCCAGGAACTCAAGAAAAGATTTACCTCAGCCCCAGTGTTACGACACCCCCGCCCAGATCTCCCATATGTATTGCAATCAGAGGCCTCCAGCATGGCAACGGGGGCTGTTCTTTCCCAAAGGGATCCTGAAACAGGCCAGTTAAATCCTGTGGCCTTTTGGTCATGAAAATGTACTACACCTGGAATTAACTATGCAATAACAGACAAGGAACTCCTAGCGATCAAGGCAGCCTTTAAGGATTGGGGGCATAACCTTCTAGGCGCCAGACAAACCATCACAAGTAATCAACGACCATTGCAACCTACAATACCTCAAGACGGCAAAGGCTCAATCATCCCGTCAACTCCGATGGGCTTTATTCTTCACAGAATATGATTACATAATCACGTACCGACTTGGAGTCCAGAACAGAAAAGCCGACGCCCTATCCCGCATGGGTATTGTGAGAACGCATATTCAACCCCTAACCCGGTGGCCATTATTCCAGTTGACAAACTACTAGGACTTACAACAACATTATCTCTGGACGAACTCCAAAAGGAAATTCGGCTCCTAATGAACACTGAGGCTCTACAAGACTGGACCACTCAAGGTGAACATTACACAGCAAAGAACCAACTCCCGTATTTCAGAGGGCATTTATATCTACCGAATAAGGCACTACAAGAACAAGTAATTTCTGGTTATCACGACCCCCTGATAGAAGCACATCAGGAATTGCCAAGACCCTACCCAAGGTGAAAAGAATTTATTGGTGGCCAACCTGGCGAAAGGACATTACACAGTTTATTCTATCATGTGGCATTTGTGCACAGAATAAATCCCAGGAACAAAGACCTGTGGGCCTTCTTCAACCCATGGAAATTCCACCTGCACCTTGGCACACACTCTCCCTTGATTTCATCACAGATCTGCCTCCCTTTCAAGGGTTCAACACTATCCTAGTGGTTGTTGACCTATTCTATAAAATGGCCCATTTCATTCCGCTTAAGGGTCAACCAAACGCATCCAGTCTGGCAAAGGTGTTTTTAGAGCAAATCGTACGATTACATGGTTTCCCCGCCGTCCTGATTGCTGACCGAGGGAGTCAGTTTGTGTCTAACTTCTGGAGGAAGAGTTGTGCAATTGCCCAAATCGATATTCGTCTGCCCACTAGTCACCATCCCCAAACTGATGGCCATACGAAGTAGACAAATCAGACACTAGAATAATACCTATGGTGTATGTTACATCAAGTGGAAGAAAGCTGGAATGATGTGCTGTAGATAGCCGAATATGCCTACAACAACTCGCTACACACCAGTACCGGACAGAGTCCATTCTATACCGTAAATGGAAGGCACCCACGTACTTCCGAATAAGATACCCCCATGGCCTTGGAAATACCTGCGGTGAAGACTTTACATACGACCATCACTCAAGCCTTCAAAAAGGCAGCAGAACACTTTATCCAAACCAAAGAAAGACAGAAAAGATGCTCTGATCAACACCGAAGCAAAGCCCCAGACTACTAAGCCGGAGATGAAGTCTGGTTGGCGTCTTGGCACGTGCCCATAAGAGGAACTCGAACATTTTGTCCCAGATATCTAGGGCCTTATACCATCAAGGCTATTATAAATCCTGTGGCAGTAAAACTAGCTTTACCACCAAATATGCAGATCCATCCCGTATTCCACGTGTCACTATTAAAACCTGTTCAGCCTGGAACTCGGGTCAAAACACCACCAAATCCGATACTGGTTAACGGAGAACCCGAAGTCAAGGACATCCTATATTCTAAACTCACCAGGTCCAAGTTATATTACTTAGTGGACTGAAGCGATGCAGCTCTCAGGACAGGACATGGGAGCCTAGCGAGCACATCCATGCGCCATGCCTGGTAAGACGATTTGATCAGAACCATCCGACCAAACCAGGGCCAGGCGGAGGAAATACCTTGAGAGGGGAATTATGGGGGAGTACTGTCATGATCCATGCCCCTGACCCCCTCAGGTATAACAGCCCTGTGGCAGCAGTGGGGCTAAAGCCCTTGACACTGGCCCCAAAGGCCTTAAAACTCCATCTGAAATATACATGGAGTCATTCCTGGCACCTTTGGTGCCAGGCTCATTATCAGGAATAAAGCAATACCAGTTTTGGAACTTAATCCAACATGGAGGCCTATTACACAGCTCAGTTCTTTAGAACCAAGCCATGCGGTCTAGTGTTTTGGGTGTTGCTGGGCCTGGAACTACTTGGCCTGGAACTATTTTACCTGGGCTATTTAAACCACACCCAAACAGCAGAACACGCTTCGTGTTATTCTGCACTCCTGCAGCGTAACGCTCACTGTGTCCAGCTCCTGCTCATCTGCTTCTTGCGGCCCGATCCTGAAGCCATTGGCCCGTATTCCATTAATAACCTGGAAGAACAAGAACAGCATTAGTGAGCAAGAACACTTACCTGTGAAGTAACCGGTCGTGAATCCATCCTGCGCTTCGCTTACCTCGCCCATCTCCAGAGTTCACTGCAATCTGCAAAGAAACAAGGACAGCATTAATAACAATTCTTATCTGGGCAATCAGCGAGTCCTGGCAGAACCCTGTGCTGCTCTCAGCTCGCCCATCTCCGGGTTTCACAGCAACCTGCAAGGGAGAAGGAACAAGGTCAGCATTAACAAAGCATTTACCTGGGCCAGCAGCGCTTCGATCGCTCATCTCTCCGAAACATCACTGCAACCTGTACAAAGAGAAGAGAACATAGGTCAGCAATTAACACCAATAAACAGCGCAGTGCTCCGCGCATCAATAACTCACAGTGGTCTTCGCCATCGGTGCAGCAACTCTGAGATTGCAAACCATACATGTGAAAACAAAAAGAGACATTGTTAGGGAACAGCATAGAGGAGCAAGACACCAAGAAGACAGAGAAAACTGGGGGAAAGAAAAAGACAGAATAAAGATGAAAAAGACATTATAACTCACCTGGAAGACAGCAAGCAGAGTCGGAGTCACAGCTGGTCTGGATCCGACATAACGGCACACAGACCAGTGAAGCAACTAGGTCCACGGAACGCCCGCACCAACCAATGCGCCCCTGCACAGAGACGCAGGACGAGAGTTCAACACACAAAAACCCAAGCAGCTACCCAACGTCTGGCACATAACCAAGCAGAGAGGAGTCTGCAATTGCGCTTAGACCTCCATCCAGTATTGTGTGGCACCCCCGTGGATACCAGGTGTGCGTAACAGCTATTGAACAACGTTAAATGTAATATCCAGAGTAGCAGTCAAACTAATGGTGTTGGGCAGCAACAGTGGCTACAACACTATTCCGTGCTGATCTTGAATTTGATAACCTGATACATTCCAGTGTTTCTTCAGACGGTGGAACATACAATGTTCTAAGGAGGCCACAGAACAAATAATTAATAATCTAAGTGGCCCCAGAGTGATGGGCCCGGATGGCCTGAGCAATGCAATGTTCAAAGTAGATCCACATAGCTGGGCCACCATACTGAACACCATCTTTGTGGATGTTGTAGCTAAATGCACCATAATAACAACTTGGTGCAAATCTCTGATTGTCCCAATATTTCTTAAAAGGCGATCAAGCTTCACCCACCAATTACAGGTCCATAATACTGCTGGATTCACCAGGCAAAGTTTTTGCACGGATCGTTCTCCAAGAATTTAATGCATTGGCGTAGACACATCAGAAGAGAGATCCTAACCAAATGGGCTTTGTAATTGGTATGGGAACTACAGTTAACCTACTATGCTTCAATATAATTAAGTCCGAAGCCCAACTCAAAGGTCAACCCATTTACTTTACATTTGTTGATATGCACTCAGTCTTTGATTCTGTGTCTCGAGTACTGCTAATAACTGCTAATAACAAAACTCAAGAAGGCCGGTTGTCCATCGGCATTATGCAAAATAATCTATGCACTTCATTCTAATACATCTGTCCAAATAAGATTGTCCATGGAGGGACACCTCTCATCGTCTATTCAAACATCAAGAGGGCTGCTGCAGGGCTTCATTCTTGCTTTAGCTCTCTTCAACTTTTTATACATGATATCAAAGACGCATTTGAGAGCACTATTTCAGACTCCCCTAAGTTCATGTGCACTCAGATAAAAGCACTACTCTGTGCGGATGATCTCGTTCTCATCTCAAAGACATCCATAGGGTTGCAGAGGTTGTTTACCTTATTGTTGCGATATATAGATGCAAACCAACTTAAAATACATTTGCAAAAAACCAAGATCATTGCGTGCAATCCCAGAAAATCAGCACATGGACAATCAAAGATGTGACAGTAGAAGTAGTACAGCAATATACGCAGATGGGCTGATTATAGGTGAAGAACCACAGAATAGAACACAATAAATTCATCTTGAGCGCAAAGTAGTAAGCGCCGTATCACAGACTAAGATTCTGCTCAGCAGATATGGTAAATTCTCGTTGTATTAAGCTTTGGTTTGCTACACACAGAAAGTCACTGCAATGATAATATATGGCATGGATGCCTGACCTATTTTACCAGATGCATTTTTTGCTAAACTTGAGGACAAATATTGGAAGCAAGTTTTACATCTACCTCAATGTGTACCAGCATCATGGGTGAGATACGAATTAGGTATCATATCACTAAATGCATTGTATCATTGGTGACAATGTGCTGCACTATGAAATGTCTTAAATCCACTGATTCAAATATTTTACTCAAGACATTAAACAGGTACATGTTTAATTCTGACCATACCGTTGTGAACTCATGGACAGCTGGTATCTATTCCACATTGGCCACTGCTGATATTACCATCGAAACCTTGCTATTAAATCCAGATCAAGCGAAACAAAAAATATACTCAGCTGACTGGATAGAGACAAGGCGGCAATGTCTAACTTATAAACATTTTGCAAATAATCAATCTGGAGAAAAAAAAATATTGAGAGATGCAATCTTATTTATGCAAATGTCCCTCACCAGCTATTAGGTCTGCTCTTTTGCGTCTGAGATTGAATCTCTTGCCCAGTCCCGATCTTTTAGCAGATCGCAAAATCATAAGTATGAACCAAAATGTATGTCGATTTTGTAATGACTTGCTATGTAAAGAAACGTTGAAGTATTTGATAATCTATTGCCCTGCAATAAGGTTGAAAAGGTAAAGGTACTTTGCAAAGCACTATACATATATGGGGGAACTCGATGAAAATGTAAGATGGCAGTTGATCTTGTCCACACCTTCCATGAGTTTTCGAATAGCCACTGTAAACTTTCTCACATCATTGGCGTTAGAACAAGAGCCTGAATTAGAAAATGAGTGAGAGATACTTAATCACCTGCTTGCTCCATCTACATAATAACATCTGTGGAGAATTTCTGAATTGAAGTGATGTTGATGGAAGACGCTATGTTAAAGTAATTCTATGGCTGGGGGTGAGTAGATAAATGACGAGATGAAATAGAAATAGCGGAATATACGTCCTACTACATTTTGAGCCAAGCACTAAATCTTGTGCTAGTAATAGTGTAAATTTGCATTGATCAATGACGAATGTCAGGAATTACATATAATGTGCTAATACTTGGTGAATTACAAAGGACATTTATATGTCCCAAGAACCATGTGTCCATCTTATTTTCAATGTTCTCTTCTTCTTTCTTTTTATTTCTTCTTTTAATCTTTTCAACTCTTAATAATAGGATGATGTGGTAAATTCGTCTCACAAACTAAATATCACACAGTTATTTCCACAGGTTCATTACTATGTTGCTATGTTATTTTGAGTTAGTATGTTAAAATTGTATTGACACTCATTTGTAATGTATTCATTGTGTTTTAATTGAGATTGTGTTAATAGTATTGTATTAATTTGATATAAAATTGTATTGAAAAGTTGAATAATTCAGCTAATTCAATAAAAAAAAATGTTTAAAACCCCACAACATTCTAGCAGTATTTCCACACTTACATTGGTTTCTCTGTTCCTTGAAAATTAGGTATTCAAAGGCACTGTGAATATTATACCGATTGGTACAGGGGACCTATGAAGGGCTGATCACTGACTGACTGGACAATCAATCTGGGTGTTTGTCTTGCCCCACACCTACTCCAAATCTAGGGTTGGTCCCATTATCCAATAGGGTCGTGTTCATTGTGCTAAAGACTGAAAATGGGAAAGGAATTTGGTAGACATCACCACCAGATGTATTTGCTCTACCAGACTGTGGATCTTTATCGTAAACAAAATGTAAGTATTATTGGCACTGTAGGGTCACCCTGGTGTTCCCTTGATCTAATATTCAACTTCCCTATGTCATAGGTTGGTGGATTGGATCCTGCAACTACCTCTGTGTAATATAGCTGGCCAAATGAGACAATATGTCACAAAGAGGGAAACACAAAGTACCCATGTACCAGAGATGTCAGTCTTTGTTTATGTACAGACAAAAGGGGTATGTATGTCTCTGTGAATAACAAAACAGATATATGCAGGGAAATAATTAACACAATTATAAAGGCTCCCTTCACTTCATAGTTTCCCTGACACGGTCCCATCTACTCATGTAGTTCATGTGCTCAACGTTAGTGCTGCCTGACACAACGGTCTGCCTTGGAGATTTTTGTGAGGAATGATTGTGATTCTGATTGTGCGTTTTTTAACTGAATTCTTCAATGTGTGACCTTGCAACCAGCATGAACAAATTATGCTGTTGCCATATGTTTTGCTTTAGATTCCCTTCCATGGTCCATGCTGGCTTTGTCCATTGGGCACCCACTGCGTTGTGACTCCCACTTCAAATCTCAACATGCATTCATATCATGGTGTGTGTTTCTGCCTCTCCTAAGCTGTCTGGCTGTGTATATGTAAAGTTTCTACCTAGGCTATGTATTCTCTGTTGGCTATTTGTAGAAGACACCTCTTCTCTAGGTATTCCTGATCTGCATTGGTAAAATTGGGGAAGGTAACAGAGATCCTGGAAGGATTGCATCACAGAACGGGTGGCTCCACCTACCCCACAGAGTACACAAGTCTCCCTTGGCTGGTGTGACTACAGTGTCTATAGCAGATGTGCCATCTTCTCATGACCATTTTGCATGCCAAAATGTAAGCATGTGGCAACCACACCCCTAATTCTGCCCCCAAAATCTTTGCAACCCAATGAACACAGAAGAACACTTCTACCTGGTCCAGCATGAAAGCCCAAAGTGTAAAATAAATACCACAGGATAAACAAATAAACAACATGCTGCAAACCTTAACTCTGTGCAATAAAGATGTGTGTATGTGCCAGGAAAAGGTAGGGTAACAGATATTTGCCATGCCAAACAATAGAGCACCATGCACTGGACTGGAATATCCCAAGAAATCATATAATACAGCCCTCGCACAAGCAGCCAGTCACCCTGGCTTCTAGACGTTATTGCCACATCAGAAAATGTTGCTGCTATTGTGTTCAAGCTCTAGTAACTTACTGAAGTGGGGGTGACTGACTAGTGTAAATATTTTAAAGGCAATTAGCATTTGGGCTACCTCTGTTATATTCTTGAGTCCATCACCTGCTATTTTAAAATCACACAGTAATGCAGAGACAGCCACCTTCTTACAAGACAGGCAATAGTACTGCTGGCAATCATTTGTTCAGATCTGAAATAGGGCCTGCAAACATGAGCATTGTTTGGGTAATCCATCTCCGTCTACATGAGAGTGTGACATCTGGAAACACATGACATGAGTTCCAACTGTGGAAATATGCTATGTAATGCATTTGCATGCTCTGCAGCAATAAATGGTTTCGTATATTTTTCCCAAATTGCAAATCCCAAGCAGTTGCTTTACATGCAACTATCCACAATCCATAAATGACAAGTAAGAAGTTCAAACAGTCTTATTAAATCATAGCTTATGTAATATCAACTCACGTCCTCTTCAAAGGTTTACATTTTTTGGTTCTAGCTAATGCAACCGAGTTAATATTGACAATTAATTCGTTGCTGTCTGGTGCATGTTTTGTAAGTCTTCAATGACTTTGTCAGATATTGAATAAGTTCAAAGCCATTACTAGCTGGCATTATTGTGTGTGCCGAGTGTGAACATTGGCAATCTCTAACAACCATTGGGAATAGAATTAGCTGGATTTCTGCCTTCAGATATTTTTATGACAGTGCTGCAGATTTTCAAATTGCATGAATAAGTTATCACATCCCAGCATGTGGTCCTTTACTTAATTCCAGCCCAGGTTAGCTTCATTAACACAACAAATCTCCTTTCTAAATGTTTCACTCCTTTTACAACTTAAAGCAATCACCACCAACAGGCTAAAGTGATGGTAGCGATGGGACTACTGGTGGCAACACGTTCCTGCTGGTGGATGGAGCCAATGGATCAGTATACACACAGGACAGAGGTGGCAGGGCAAGCTTAGAGGGTGAATGGAATAATGATTGCTTATGCTGCTGGCTATGGGATGAGTGATGGGCAGTGTATTCTCCTGTGAAGACACTCGATCATGGCTATTCCAACTGCTGAAGAGTTATGTGAAAGAGGGGTTACTAGACGCTAACATTCGCACATTAGTGCTAATCGTATCATGCTTCCATTTAATGGAGTGTGGTTCCTATTTGTTATGCTTTGCCTCACTGGCTTCTTGCATATGATGCATATCATAATGCCTTACCGCCCTCTCACAGTTTCCTTTTCCAGAAAACTAAAGTAGTCCAAGACCCATGATGAGATCTGGACCTGGGGTCAGGATTTCCCTTGTCCTGCCTGAACCTTGACAATGGATTCCTGTGCCTGCTCTGCCCCCTCTACAAGAGCTAACACAGGTGCAGAGGCTGTAGGGTATTTATAATCCTGAAACATCTGCTTAGGGACCTTCCTTATCTGTCCTATCCCTGTTGTTCTTCTGTGCTCCAGCACCTTGAAGCATTGTTGTGCTAGGTGGAATTACCAATAAAATGTTTCAGACCATATAACCAGACAGACTCCAAGAAGATGCCAAAATACTGCTTGTATCTCAATGAAGGAAAGCAGGGTTAATCGTCATTCATCAAATTTGTTCATGCAGGTTCACGCTGTCCTCTTGATTATACTTAGTTTATATAATGCTAGATGCATCATCTATGATGTAATCCTACGTGGCATATTGCAAAAACCTATTGAGGGGTGGGGTTGGATTAGGGAAACATGTCTACGTGTTGAATGCATGCATATTAGTCTCTCATTGGCGGTCCCTTGTCTGTAGGACACTCCCTGAGCTATTTCTAAATATGTATAATACTGATTACAGCAAAAAATACGGCAGTGGAAAAATACTTACAACATTGAATGTTAAAGTGTATGGCAGGCTTTTCTGATTGGTTGGCAACCCAAACCATACCTTGGACAATCGACTCACTAGCAGCACGTACATAGAAACGAAACCCAGGTGCTTGGCGATACAACAGATCTTCCCTTGTTTTCCCAATTAGTCTACCCTGTCTCATAGGTAAGCCTCATGCCAGTGTCCTCTGTTTGAAGATTGACCTTGCCAGTCTGCACAGTCCCGGAACATTCAAGGGAGTGTAGCCACACCACTATTTTAGTTTCAAGCCTAATGAATAGCACTTGTTTGCGAGCTCTTCTTCATGTGTTAGAAGACCACAAATTTGTCAATCCTGACAGTGTATTTAACACTATTTGATTCAATTATACTGGGTGCAGTTACTCCTCTTGGCCTTTACAGACTTGCCCACTCTATCCCATATAAACTTGATACACTTTTAATTGTCCAATACTTGGCATCTGTAAAAGTTCTTGTTCTTCCTAATCTTGAGAAATATGTCCTTCGCACACGTTCTTCTCATTGCACTCCCTTCATATTTTGCCTTCAACTCTCAAAATAGCATCCTTGGTCCTAGGCCAATGTATTCCTTTATTTTTGCAAGGGAAAAACAGCCTCTTCATCGTCTTTTCACTTCATGATCCTGGGCTTGTATTTTGAGAAAACTGGGTTGATTGGCATACGCTGTTGTCCAACTTCTAATGGTCGTCCTAAACATTGAATATATACCTCTGATAAACAAGCTTCTATGTGTTTTTTATACCTTGCATTATGGCATATTTACAGTCATTGGCCAAAAAGTCACTTTATTCTTCTTTGTATTTATGATTACTCTATCATTGAGTACATGTTTCTCTTAGTACTCCAGTTACATCATTATCCTTGAGTATTTCCTTAGCATTTCAGCATAGGTTATTATATCTTCTTTATGACATTATTTGGCTGTCATCAGACTTTGTTTTAATGTGCATCCATTGTGTTCTTGGCTGCAGTTTGACAGCTCAGCAAAGGACACCCTTTTTTGTAGCTTTCCTCCATTATGTCAGCTTGTCGGTACACTCTCAAGGGTTGTCTGAGTGCAATCAGGGCTTAAAAGAGGGCAATGAAGGCAGTGTTTCAGTCAGAGGTGGCAGAAGGAACTAACAAGGTGTCTGTGGGGAACTGGCTAGACTTTGATAACTTAATACAATTGGACATTTTAGATGCGGATACACTACATGTTTGACTGGGCAATGACAACCAACTTTGATGTTGCATAGTGTAGTCAGCTGGGAGGGGGTCAGACGAGGTGTGGCACAGGTAACGGAAGTGTAGAGGAGCGGGTGGACACCTTTTCCCTGATATTTGCCCCCTTAGCACCATCCCAGTGGAATGACAGATGAAGAGCTACAGTTGGGAATCCATGCATGAATCCATGCAATATTCCTGTACCAAGTCGAGTATTCAAGCATATGAGAGATGTTATGCACTCAGGCAACCCTTGAGAGTGTACCCACAAGCTAATATGATGGAGGAAAGATGGGGGTAGATCTCTGTCTTTGGCTGGGGCCTCCCTCTGGAACAGCCTCCCTGCCACTCTAAAACCTGAGAAGAACCATCTCCGGTTCTGGAAGCACCTCAAGACCTTCCTCTTTTCTTCTGCCTTCGCTCCCCCTCTCCCCTGCTGATCTGTTCTCTCTTGGCACCATGCACCTGGCCACCCTCTGTCCTCCGGGCCCAGGTACCTGCTCACCCCGCCACCCTCCCGCACTGCCTCCGGGCCACCCCTTGCACTGGGGTCTGTATCTGTACCCATACAGCCCCCTCCTTTTTCTTCCTGTATTTATCAGACCTACCCTGTCTGCTGCCTTAAACCTAGCACTTGCAAATAATTTCTGGCTGCACTACCACTGATTGTTGCCTTTATTATATATTTATTGTTATTTATCTGATTCTCATCTGCTTTGCACTTTCCACTTCTCCCCGCTTCCATGCACTTTTCCCCTTCCCCTCTCCCATGCACTTGCACATTCTCAATGTCACTGGGCCTAGTAAGATCTCTGTTTTGTTCTCCCCTGTTCCCTGCCCTTGCCTTGTCGTGCTCTGAAACACTTGTGTAGGAGCACAATAGAAATAAAATATCAATATCAATGCCGCCAATGATCTCTGCCTTAATGCCAGTAAGACCGAGATTCTCCTCATTGGCACACCCACTCCCTCCTTTCCTGTCACTCTCTGGCAGGCCTCTCTTGGCCCTCTTCTTCCTCCCACCTGTGAGGCTAAAAACCTTGGGGTCATCTTTGACTCCACATTCTCCTTCTCTGCTCACATCTCTGACGTTTCTAAGAAGTCACACTACCAGCTGCACCTCCTCAGAAGTATTCTTCCTTTGCTCTCCTTCTCCCAGAAACTCACTGTCTCCAGAGCTATGGTTCTCTCTAGGCTGGGCTACTGCAACAGCCTCTTTCTAAATCTGCCTGCTTCTACTCACCGCCCTCTGCAACTCATCCAGAACAGGACTGCGAGACTTGTCCTTGGCCTCAAGCCCAGGAATCGTATCTCTCCAGGACTGACATCTCTGCATGGGCTCCCAGTGACTGCGACGATTAAGTTCAAAACCCTCTGCATTGTCCCCAAGGGCCTGGAGCCTCAATACCTTCAACTCTCTCTTCCTAAATATCTTCCTTCTCAAGCTCTTCGCTCATCCACCTCCATCTCCCTCAGGGTCAGTCGCTTCTCCAAGCAACTAGTTGGTGGTAGATCTTTTTTTTCGGCTGGGGCCTGCCTCTGGAACAGCCTCCCTGCTGCTCTGAAACTTGAGGAGAACCATCTCCGGTTCCGTAAGCACCTCAAAACCTTCCTCTTCGCTTTTGCTTTCTCTCCTCGTATCCCCTGCTGAACTCCTGGATGTAACTGAAACTGCACTGGTCACCTGGCTACCCTTTGATCTCGTGCCAGGGCCCCTCCCCTGCGACCTGCACTGCCTCACTGGCAATCCCTGTGCTTGAGGACTGTTTTCTGTATCCCTACCAGCACTTGACACCTAATGTCTGTACTTAACCTTGCACTTGCCACTAACTGGCCACACCTTTACTGATTGCTTATTTATTCTATTTATTTTTATGGTCATTCCCATGTACTGCACTGCCCCCTCCCTCTTGCCTCTGCACTTTCCCCTTGCCCCTTCCCCTGCACTTGTGCAATCTCAATGTCACCTGGCCTAGTAAGATCGTTGTCTGTCTTTCCTCTGTTACCCCTCCCTTGCCTCATCCTGCCTTGAAACACTTGTGCATAGGCACGTTATAAATGCCATATCATATCATATCATATCATATCATGAGATGAAATATTACTTATATACATTTTTAATGTTTTTATAAATAGTGTGTCAATATTCAATGGAGACCCTCACAATTGCAGAATACATTTTCTTTTGATTATATGTCATGTGGTTGTGCAAATATTTTGAAAATTGTGTTTAAATGCATTTCCTGTATAAATTCAAATGGGTTTAATTTCCTTGAATAAGGAACGTTGCATCCAGGCATGCCGTTCAGTTATTGATTGACCTGGATCAGTTGATAGGGTCTTCTTTTGTTTGCAAAGCCTGTCATAAACTCCAGCTGGAGAAGTTTATTTGGAGGCCTAGTTCACACGGCTCCTGGCCCTTTGAAGCCTGGGGGTATGGAAAACACTGCTCCGAGCATGTCAATTCAATTTAGATGTTTTCTCTTTGGAGGAGTATGGATCTATTTCTGATAGAATGTACATATTTTTCCTTACAAATATTTCCCTTGATATGGGTTCATGGGAGTTTGAGGCATCTCATTAAATCTATTATTCAGAGGCTCTTAACGAATTGTCTCTGTTATAGGGGTTTTAATGGGCTTCTTTGGTGAAAGATAAATTAGTCTGTTATCCCACAATGTCAAGCTATTCTCCTGGGATATCCCTCATCATCACTGAACTTGTGGGTTTTAACTTAAGTTCAGCTTGTGATTAGGCTAACTGAAGAATCTACAGAAATCTAACTATGCAATCTCAGATCAGAATATCTGGTCATGCAGATTTAAACAGTAATGTATTCCTTATTTTAAAGTTTCACTTACAACTATTAATTAATTAATATATAGCGCACTTAATACCAGAGATCATTCGCAAAGTGTGGGATCATGATTCAAACCTGTGTTGCTCTGCGTTGTCTTGCTTCCAAGACAAACATGTTGCATGCAAGCTTTCCTCCCAGGCCATATTAACTATGACACTTACTGGGCGATTCATGGAATCAACGTGCACCGAAAAAACGGCGCACGCGTGCAAAAACATGCGATTCGCAGAGAAACAGCGAAAATCGCAGTGCAAGTGCGATTATCGCACAGAAAACATCGCACATCAATTCATGGAAGTCCGTGCACGCGCAAAATGTGGGATGTGCACTGAGAAAGTGCGCGGCGCAAGCTGGCGCACGCTGGCGCACAGGTCAATGAACGCTGTGCGATAAGGCCACAGCGAATTCCCACATAGCGCGGCGCACATAACAAAAGTAGGCGTAACACGGGGCGTCACACGCAGAATGGGGAACAACTCATGAAAATGTGGGCGTCACGGGGGAAGTACAGGAGGCAAGTGCGCAGAACGCCCACACGCTCGCCTACAACACGTATTCATGGAATCGAATAGGGAAAACAGCGCACAGGCCCATACATGTCCGCCACACGAAAGCAGGCGGTAGCGTCCCTGCTCAGGAAAAAAATGTGCGCAAAGTCCTACACGCGCGAGAAGGCCCACACGCGATCGGGCCTGGGGGAGCGTGTGCGTGTATTTCAGGGGTGCGCGTGAAGTTCCACACGCGATTGGCCTGGGCGCGTGTATTTCAGGGGTGCGCGAGAAGCTTCTCACACGCGATTGGCCTGGGCGCGTGTATTTCAGGGGCTCGCGGGTGTTTTCACACACGATCGGGCCTGGGGGAGCGTGTGCATGAATTACAGGGGTGCGCGTGAAGTTTCACACGCGATTGGCCTGGGCGCGTGTATTTCAGGGGTGCGCGAGAAGCTTCTCACATGCGATTGGCCTGGGCGCGTGTATTACAGGGGCTCGCGGGTGTTTTTACACGCGATCGGGCCTGAGTGAGCGGGGTACGTGTATTCCAGGGGCTTGCGGGTGTTATTACACGCGATCGGGCCTGGGGGAGCGGGGTACGTGTATTTCAGGGGCTCGCGGGTGTTTACACACATGATCGGGCCTGGGGGAGCGTGTGCGTGTATTTCAGGGGTGCGCGCGAAGTTTTACACGCGATCTGGCCTGGGGGAGCGTGTGCGTGTATTTCAGGGGTGCACGTGAAGTTCCACACGCGATTGGCCTGGGCGCGTGTATTTCAGGGGTGCGCGAGAAGCTTCTCACACGCGATTGGCCTGGGCGCGTGTATTTCAGGGGCTCGCGGGTGTTTTCACACGCGATCAGGCTTGGGGGAGCGGGGTACATGTATTTCAGGGGCTCGCGGGTGTTTACACACGCGATCGGGCCTGGGGGAGCGTGTGCGTGTATTCCAGGGGTGCACGAGAAGTTCCACACGCGATTGGCCTGTGTACGCAATTCCATTGGACCAAAGGCCCTGACAGCGCAGGCGCGTCTGGGACGTGACACGCGCGGGCGTGTCCCTGTACCCGGGGGAATGTTACAAGACCAAAAACTGCACGTCCGAGTGTCAGCCTGCGTGATTGGAGGATAGTGCCTCAGTGCGTATACGCGGAAGTGACGTTGGACGTGTGGTGCGGTTTAAAAGGTGAGTGTAGTACGTCATTTCCTTGTAAGTGCTTCCCGTGGAGAGCGAGTGGGTGAAATCTGTACTTCTTGTCAGTTCACACGCGATTTACTTCACAGCGTTTCCAGTTCGTACTTTCTGTTACCTCTGTCAGTATTTTTCTGATTTTCTTTTTGACCTGTTTCCTCAAACAGCGTTGACTTCTCCTTTTGTCCTGTCTCCTCAGACAGTGTACAATTCTTCTTTTGGCGGGGGTGTTGCCAACGCGCACACGCGCGTATTTTTCACGCTCTTTTCCCAGGCAGACGGTGAGTCACGCACGTATTTACCAACTGTGCTAGCCTCGTGTGTAGCGTACCCCTTCAGAGGTCATTGTAGGCTGCGTGTGACACGCATACATTCATTTTTGTGTTCCTGGGTGCCACAGCGTAGTGCAGGTTCCTTTTCCCACGCACGTGGTCTACGAGGGGTCGCGTGCACGTCATTTTCTGTTTTAGGGGTGCCTGTGCGTTGCGTGACCCGTCATCTTTCCCCAGGGTTACATACAGCCTTGCTAGAGCACTTGGGTACGAATTCCATCTAGTACCCTACCCCTTTGACCCCCAATTGCCCAGGACAATTGTCCACTGCAACTCTCATACGCACAACTCCATCAGTGCCATGGCTGGGAGGCGAGCAAGTGGTAAGGGTGGCAAAGGTGGCCGAGCCTCAAGAGGTGGGCGTGGTGGGCGCGGTAGGGGACGTGGCCAGGATTTGCAGACTCCCCCAAGCCCCCCACGTGTGGAGGACCAGTCAGGGACACACATCCCCTCCCCCCCATGGTTGAGGGAAACGTGGCTGACACCATCCCTGCTCAGCCCTTGTTGGACCGGCCCGTTGTGGCACCTGACCTAGCACAGGGTGACTCCCAGGCTGACTTCCAGGTCGCCAAGTCTAGGCCACGGATGGCAGCGCAAGCCAGTGTCACCAGGCCACGTGGTACAGGGGCAGCCATGTCATCTGCTGCCCCGAGTAGGCGGGGTGGGGAGGCTGCAGGGGCAGCTGCAGCTCCGTCCATCCCATCTCTGACTCCCCCAGCAAGGACAGTGTTGGTCCCGGTACATCAGATTGAGGTTCCCCCTGCCATCATCACACTTCAGCTAATGCCTGCAGAGAGTCATGTGGTCAGTGTGCCATCGCACACTACTACTACACAGTCCACCGGTGCTCCTCCCTCTAGTGTCCAGAGCGGCGTAGGGCACTCCGGATCCCCACCACCCACAAAAAGAAAGAGGAAGAGTGCTCGTCCAGTACAGGCTGATGACCCCGACACGGCTACACGGTCCGGCACGCCAAGGAAGCCTAGCTTCAATGATGCCGAACTGGATGCACTTGTGCAGTATGTGTCCGAACATGACGCCGAAACGTTGGTCACTTCAGTGTGTAGGATTACACCTGCTCGACGTCAGGCACACTGGCAGTCCATCGCGGACAGCATAAGTGCCCTTGGGTTTATGAGGCGCACAGCTGTTGAGTGCTACAAGCGCTGGAACGACCTTAAGCGTAGGGCAAAGAAAAAGCTGGCCTCAAGTAATGCCGGAACTCTGGTGACTGGAGGTGGGTCTCCACAAGAGGACATAGAACTCACTCTACATGAGCATGTTGCTGGGACCTACGTCACAGAGGAGCAGATCCAAGGTGTGGGAGAACTGCCAGATTACGAGGCATTGTCCGGTGAGTGCACATGCATGTGTGTGTGATCCATGTGTATGTAGTTTGTGGGAGGGGATCTGGTTGAGTGCCAGGTCAGGGTGTGTGTGCCTGAGTGTTTTGTCCCACCCATGTGCTTCATCCAATGCATTCTGCACCCCGGATTTGGGTATTACAGTATCCCTTCTGGCCACAGTAGGCGTTCTGCACTACATTGCGCCAGTTGCCCTTGAAGTGGCATCTTGCTACCACATTGTTCCGTATTTAGCTGTGTTCATTCAGGCTGATAGTAGGAATTCACCTGGTTCAACTGCGCATCACTCTGCCCCATTGTCACATATATGACATGCCCATGGTACATGCCATCTGTGTGATGGCATGTGGCATGTATGTGTATTGGACATGCCACTCACAGGCCAATGTGTGATATCACTGCTAGACAGCATGCAGCTGATGTGTTGCTCTCCCATCTTGGTGTCATCAGTGTCTGACATTTCCCTCCACTTCCAACTCATGGACAGTGCATGCATGCGAGGGTTATAGTCATGTGGGACATGTGTAAATCAAGTACTGGTACTGTAGCTTGTCTGACCTAATAGCGTGCCATGGTGCTAATGCCTGTTTCCATTTTTTGTCTTTCTTGTTTTTGCAGAGGATGACGCACCTGATGCTGTTGAGGCAGAGGAGATGGTGCAGGCCCAGGAGGGATCTGAAGCACAACCAGGCACCAGTGGGGGACATGGTTTGGTGGTGGGGGAGAACCCTCTCTTGCTGCAGGCCATACTGTCCCGGGGTGTCCCTGGCTGCACCTCCCCAGAACTCTTTTCAGGTGTTGATTCGGATGAGGCCTATGGGGATTCGCAGGTATGTGTTCATGGAAGGGAAACTGTTCTGTCCGACCCACCTGCACCAGGGGTAGAGCCCACTATGGGGATGTCAGTGTTAGTAGGTGCGCCTGTGGTGGTTACGGATGCAGGGCCACACTCGGCAACATCTGATCCTGTTCCTGGGCCAGCAGTTCAGAGGGGAAATGCAGTCCTGCAGCCTCAGGCAGTGCCGACACAGCAAGGCGCAGTTCGCCTTGCCCCAGACAGGTGTGGTGCCCGCCAACGCGGTGGCCGTACCCCACCAGGCAATACCGCATGGGAGCAATCCATTTACGGTATGGCCAGCCAACAGGCAGCATCATCCGAAATGATTGCTCAGGCCATGGAGAGGGTGGCCACTTCCATTGTCCTCCCAGAAAGGCAGATGGAGCTACTTCAGCAGGCAACAGACTCAATTTGCCATTCAGTCAGGGAGGACATGTTGGCGTCCAACAGGGACAGACAGGCGGCCCTGGACAATCTGAGGGAATCAATTTCTATAGATGCCCAGGGACAGAGGGAAGCCCTGAGGGGAGAGGTCCGGCACCTCAGGCAGACTCTTGTGGACCTTGAGGCTTCCACTGTCACCAGGACGGAACAGCTGCTTGAGCACGTCACCCGTATGCTCTCAGCAGAGATGCAGGCAACTCGGGCGGAGGTCCGGGCAACACGTCGGGTGTTGCATGGGGATCTCCGCACCATATCCCTCCAGAACGAGGCCTTCCAGGCCCGCATGCTTGCTGCCATGGAGGACCAAACTAGGGCATTGCGTGGGCTGCCTCCCATGGCACCACCACCTTCTGTGGCAGCAGAGGTTGAGGAGAGCGAATCCAGCAGTGAATCTCCCACTATTTAGTAGCCGTGCAGGCCATGAGCCCATGGAGGTGTTTTTTTTTCGCAACATTCACGCAGGTGACTGTTGGTGGGCACCCTGTCCTCAGACCCCCTGGGTGGCCTCCCCCACACCCCCTGGCCCACACATGGCCATTTCTGATTTTTGATTTTTGATTTTTGATTTTTTGTTGCAGTGTGTTGCCTTGTGTGGCTCCCATGGGCATCCACTGTATTCCGGCTGGGCACATGCAGGCTTGTCCTGAGTTTGGGTTAGATGATTGGGTCAGTGAGACACACACCCCTCCTGCTTCCCGTTTCCATGGGCTTGCAAAGGGTGTGCCCAAGTGACAGTGAATTACACAGTGACGTTGGACTCCCATGAGCTGTGTGGGCAGTCTGTAGTCAATACTGTGTATACATTCCTAGTGCATATTGTTGCTGTATTGTGCACTGCATGGTGTATTGATGTGTGCTTGTGCATCCATGTCTCCCTCCTGATTTGCAGGTTCATTCCTCATGTCTTCACAAGGCCGTCCACTTTGGAGATGGGGCTCATGTTGTGAGCAGTGGACTTCCAGATGTGCGTGGCAACAACACTTTACAGTTGGAGGTGGTGGATGTGCTGGCATTCTCATGTTGTAAGACTACGTATCCTTTGCCTTAGTACTGTCATGTTTATGCTATGTCGATTGTATTGTGGTAAGTATTTGGTCATGTGTGTTGTTGTTTCTACATTCATGTGGGCATATTGTGTGTGGCCAGTTTCCATGGTGTGTTGGGTGGCGGTGCTGGGGAGGGGTTGGGTGACATGGCACTGTTGTCATGTTGTGTCTTGCAAGGGGGTAATGATTTCAGCAGCATAGAAGTGTGTCTTTTGAACAAAGCATTGGTGCTGTTTGTGTAGTTTGGGAAGCACACAATGGAACACTTCCAGATGTACAATCTCAGGCTGGTATAGTTGTGACAGTTAACTGTCCATTGACACATCATAATTGTCAGTAACAATCATCATTGATTGTCAGCTGGTATGTGCCAGGGCTGTGTGCACTCCACAGCGGTGTGATTTGATTTTATGTGAAGTAATTAGCCAAGAGCTGCGTACGGGCTGCCTCACCCCTTGCCCTTTCCCCTCCCATGTGCAGTGGGCATGCATGTGGTTGGGGATGTGGGGGCACCACCATGTCCACGGCCAGGCCCCGGCGTGTTGCAACGTTGTGCAGGACACATGCTGCCACTATGATCCTGCACACTACTGGGGGAGCGTATAACAGCTGCCCGCCAGAACGGTCAAGGGAGCGGAAGCGTGACTTGAGCACTCCGAATGTGCTCTCCACGATGCCCCGGGTTGCAATGGGGGCTGTGTTGTATCTTACCTGGGGTGGCGTGGTGGGGTTCCGAATTGGCGTCATCATGTCAGTGCTGAGAGGGTAGGCACTGTCCCCTGGGGAGGTGGTGATGGGTATCATCAGTGGGGTTGTGACATTACTCAGTATCTGACATGCATGCATGTGCAGTGGCATTTATACTCACCGAGCAGCCATGTATCGCCATGCCGCCCAGCTTCTATGTCCCGGTTTAGGGTAGACATTCTGTAGATGAAACTGTCGTGGGGGAGCCTGGATAGTTGGCGTATACTGAGGTGATGATTCCCTTGGCATCACGTACTGCCTGGGCGTTGATGGAATGCCAGTGCTTGCGGTTTCTATAGATATGCTCAGTTGCCCTGGGGGGGACGTAGAGCCACATGGGTGCAATCAATGGCACCTAGCACTTTGGGGAATTGTGCCACCCTGTAGAAGTCCTGGGCAACAGCCTGCCTTTCTGCAGGTGTTCTGGGCAGGTATATGGGCCTGCGGACTGATGGGCGTGCAGTGATGATGGCCAAGACCTGGTGTAGGCAGCGTGACTGCGTGGCCTGTGACACCCCCCCACTATGGCACTTGTCCGCTGAAATGATCCAGTGGCCAGGAAGTGCAGCACATTGAGGACCTTCTCCAGGGGGCTGAGTGCTTGGGAGCACAGGGTGGTTGATGTGAGGTCATCCTCCCACTCACTGACCAGGTCGAGTATTATGTGAGGTGGAAACCTGTACCTCCCATACACATGGTCATCAGGCATCCCAAAAAGGCTGGTTCTGGGTGTAAAGATTCTGGCCCGGACTATCCTCCTCCTCCTCCTGCGGTATCCCACGGCCACTGCTGCTAGGAACGGTATGTTCATCCTGGCGTCTGAGCTTGTTTGTTGTTTGCGTGCACTTTTATGCTGTGCGGTTGGACGTATGCCTACTTCCTGCTGGCTTACGTGTTTCCGGATTGGCCACGTTCGTTTCCATGAATACGTGTTGTAGGCGAGCGTGTAAAACGTCCCGCACAGCCCTGGAATACCCGCACACGCTCCCCCAAGCCCGATCGCGTGTGAAACCACCCGTGAGCCCCTGAAATACACGCACACGCTCCCCCAGGCCCGATCGCGTGTGAAACCACCCGCGAGCCCCTGAAATACACGCGCCCAGGCCAATCGCGTGTGGGACTTCTCGCGCACCCCTGAAATACACGCACACGCTCCCCCAGGCCTGATCGCGCGTGAAACCACCCGCGAGCCCCTGAAATACACGCACACGCTCCCCCAGGCCCGATCGCGTGTGAAACCACCCGCGAGACCCTGTAATACACGCACACGCTCCCCCAGGCCCGATCGCGTGTGAAACCACCCGCGAGCCCCTGTAATACACGCGCCCAGGCCAATCGCGTGTGGAACTTCTCGCGCACCTCTGAAATACACGCGCCCAGGCCAATGGCGTGTGGAACTTCTCGCACACCCCTGCAATACACGCACATGCTCCCCCAGGCCCGATCGCGTGTGGAACCACCCGCGAGCTCCTGAAATACACGCGCCCAGGCCAATCACGTGTGGAACTTCTCGCGCACCCCTGGAATACACGCACACGCTCCCCCAGGCCCGATCGCGTGTGAAACCACCCGCGAGCCCCTGAAATACACGCACACACTCCCCCAGGCCCGATCGCGTGTGGAACCACCCGCGAGCCCCTGAAATACACACACCCAGGCCAATCGCGTGTGGTACTTCTCGTGCACCCCTGAAATACACGCACACGCTCCCCCAGGCCTGATCGCGTGTGAAACCACCCGTGAGCCCCTGAAATACACGCACATGCTCCCCCAGGCCCGATCACGTGTGAAACCACCTGCGAGACCCTGTAATACACGCACACGCTCCCCCAGGCCCGATCGCGTGTGAAACCACCCGCGAGCCTCTGTAATACACGCGCCCAGGCCAATCGCGTGTGGAACTTCTCGCACACCTCTGAAATACATGCGCCCAGGCCAATCGCGTGTGGGACTTCTCACGCACCCCTGAAATACACGCACCCAGGCCATTCGCGTGTAATACTTCTCGCAGGCCCAGCCCTTTGCGATGGTTTTGCGATCTTGATGGCTTTTCCTTGCGCAAGGGTGTTCTTGGGGGCGTAACTGGCGGTGATGCAGGGTCGCTGCGCCACTCTGCCCCACGTCTGCTTTTGGAGGTGGCAATCCATGAATACGCTGTGCGCGGAAATTGATTTTATCGCACGCGGCTGGCGCAGACGTTCGCACGGGCACGCTGTGCGCCAGCCGCGTGCGACACTTTTGGGAGGAATTACATGAATCGGCCTGTTAATGTATTTTCAGGAGGGTTCGACTCGTATTTACAAGTGTATCACAATATCTTTCTGCCATATATTCTTGAAAGGGTGTCTACTTGATTTTGATTGCTGAGAGAAAAAGCAACAAATAAATTGGCTGTTGTTTTTTTCAAACTGGAAATGAAATGATATTGGTCTCTCTTTACAAACGTGTCGATATTTTCAAAGCAACTCATAAATTGGCACCAGTACCTATATGCAGAAAGTTTTATTTGACCAAATAGGGCTTCCCGCACGTCCTGCTGTGAGTTTAAAGTTAATCACGACCCATTCCTTGGACCTTGAAAATACATTTTTGTCTTTGCATTTCAAAGTAATGTTTCTGATGTGGACCTGAATTTGTGACATTTGCTGGCTGCTATCGCTCAGGTAAGAAGGTGCCATCCCACAGGTGCACCCTTTCCATGATAGACAAAGAAATGTACAACACATGAATGAAATGAGGTATTATTCTGTCACATGTCACCTCTAAATATTCATCCAATATTCATTTTCCTGAACAGATTCTCCCTCACTCAAGACTACATTATAGGGTCATGGATATCTGAACAGGTTTCATATTTTTAAGGGGACAATTTCTTCCTGATTTTCTTCTATATAAAACGTTGACTCATATCATCATTCATGGTCAGCAACAGCCCATCTCAGAACTATTTTTCTCTTCAGAGCTGAGAATGTTGAGATCCTCACCTCCTCCTTTCCTCCTTGATGGAGTGAGGTATTTCACACACTTGTCTCCTTTCTCTTGTTTTGCCATCTTGGAAACTACTTCAAGATATTTAACTAAGGGAGATGGGTAGAAAGAGTGGGTTAGATTCAATCCAAAACTTTTTTTCGTTAATTTCATTTCACCATAAAAGTATGTCAGATCCAACAATATAAATTAGTCAATTTCAAGAAATATCGCAGATAATTGAAAAACCTAATGTCCATTTATATAGATTTTCAAATTTCTTCTGATTTTAAGTGCAGAATGTAACAATTGCTGAACAGCCCAGCCGTAACTGGGAGATATGAGAGACATTAAAAACACCAATGCAGGACTAAATTGATTAAAATACATTTCGCACAAAATCGAGAATAAAAAAGTCTTTCTTGGGGCTCTGTACAAGGGGAAGAAAAGAATAAAATGGAGAAGTGGTACAATTTCCATTATACAAAGAGGACAATAGCCCAACAGGACAGAGTTACCAAAACGTTTTGCACGTACTGTGTTTAGCGATAGACAGTTAAAATTGAGTTGGGTAGTTGACATTCTGTGCACAACTTGCGGAGACTAGTTTAAATCTGTTTGTGTGCTCCCCAAATTAGTGATTTGTATGAGTGGTCTGTTTGCCAATTTAGACAATGTGATTGCTTCACGAGAATTTGTGACTGTTTCCTTTGCTAATTCTGTTTTATACACATTGGCTTTCCCCAAATCATTTGCTGATGATAAATTATTTAGTGTACAGTTCACATTTACTGAAATCAATAGCATGTGCACATATGCCAACCATGGTATCTTAAAAGCACTATCTGCCACCGAAAGGGATTTTACTAACAGTTGGAATAGCCAAGCGTTGCATTTTTCACATTTTTCAAAATCATGTTTATTGGGGCAATAAGGAGGCAGTCCTCTATATAATCAAGACCAATTTTCAAATGCACACTAAAGTTTAGGCCAGAGGTTGGTAGTCCTGGAATGTATTTGCACAATCTGTTTTGTATAACTTGTATTATGTGTGAATTATTAAATCCCAGATATAAGTTCCATATAATGCTATGGAACAGGCCTCATAAATCTTCACGATATAAACTGCAGTCTGTACTTTAAATAAGCCACCAATTGCCTGATTAGTTTTGTCCCGTTGCTTTGTCATATGATGTAAAATGCATGCACTAGGATCATAAGACATTCACAGATAATCAAACTTGCCAAACCGGGAGATAAGCATTCATTGGTATAAAAGAATCTTGTGGGACTACTCTGTTTCTTTAGTGTACATATCACAATCACCAAGTTATCCACATTTATCTTTAGCCCCAAGTTCTTTATGTATGAAGCATATGTGTGTGCTAATATCTGGAAAGAATTTGAAGTCCTAGCCAGAAATACGCAATCATAGGCGTATGCTAGCAGAAGAATAGAAAACTGCCCAATTCCAGGAGTGTCATCCTCGACTCCACATAAAACGTCATACACATTGTTTATGGATAATGTTAAATTAAATAGTCACCAGGACACACCCCTGTCTGACTCTACAGTGCACAGGAAAGGGGTCAGTAGTCTGCCCATCCAAGCTATATCGCACCACTCACCAATTATTTTCACCTCCTCTTTTCCTCCTTGATGGGGTGTGGTTCTTGGCACCCTTCTCTCCTTTCTGTTAGCATACCATTTTGGGAATAACTTCAAGTTATTTAACTAAAAGACAGATGTTGAAAGGCTGGGTAAGTATATCATCATGATAGATTTTAATTTAGCATATTTTACACCTTCTCTATTCCTTGAATGTAATCTTAATGTTCATAATAAAGGCAATATATTGTTATTTATTTAGAAGTATCCAAACATTCATACTTTCATTCAAACATTGTTATGGATTTTTATAAGGCATATTTATTTTTATTCGTAGGTTGTCTTATTGGGCAGGAAGAACTAATTCCTAAATTTAATTAAGGGCAGGTCTGGATTCATATGGACCCAGTGTTCCTCTGTCTGTTCCCCTTTGGGTATCTTGATTTTTTTAGGCAACCATATAAATTGTATCTATGATCTTGAAGTTCTACCAGCCAAGATGGAAGAAATGTGTGCACTTCTGATTATAGAAGTAAACTCAATCAACATCCTCTTTGTTCTTGTGTTCAGTACAACAGACATTGCAGCAAGACCATTTTTCTACCAGTCATAAGTTCAAAAGGAGACATCTTAGATGGAGATGTAGGGTTAGATCTCAAAGACATTAGGAATTGTGGGAATCACAACTGGGTCCAGAATTCACCACAAACCTCTTTATAATTCCCATAATTGTTTTATTATTTTGTTCTACCCCCGCAACACCTGCTGGATGCCAAGTGGTTGGCGACATGTAATTTTAATTTTGCTCCCAACATTTTCCACATCTTGGCCATTACCTCACTGGTGAAATAACTTCCCCGGTCAGAGCCAGTCTTTTAATTAATGCCAAAATAAGAAAAGATGTGGTCAATCAGTAAAAAAGCTGCAGTCCCTGCTTTGCAATTCAGGGCTGTGAGGCATTCAAACCACTTGATAAAGAGGCACATAATAGTCAACATATATTTGTTGACACATGAGGAATTAATCACTAGACCAATGAAGTCAAACTGAAGATAAGACCATGGTAATGTCATTCCTTTCTTTTGCAGAGGAGCCCAGTGAGCGGGAAAACTTGATCAGAACTGATCACACATCAGACATTCTTTATATAGGATATCAGATCCTGGCCCACACATGGTCAATAAGTGACATCACATAGGATCGCCATCATTTTTTGAATCCCTAATGAACAGTTGTTGCTCAGTCAAGGGCCTGATTAAACATTATGCTTAGAAATAAGGTAAGTACCACCCAGTGAAAGTAACCAGATTGGGGTTTCATAACCAAAAGTCCATCTTGAATTTTAAATATTTCCTGAAACTCTATTAAGACTTGAAAAGAGTTCCTTCCCTGACAGTCTTATTCAGTTAAGGGAATGTTTTCGCAATCTTTTAGATATTTTTTCAATTTTCCAATAATTGGGTCTTCATTTGGGTGCATATTAGATCTTGATTGAAAACCCCTACTACACTGAAGAGCAGAAAAATTACTTTCAGGTAGAGATTTTGATTGAGTAACTGCTGTTATTTTTATTTCTCCAAGGAGATGTTCCATGTGAATGTATTCTCCTTGGATTGCTCCAGTTTTGGATAGTCAGCTAAATTGTTTCCTATCTTATCAGGGCCCTTGACCTTTGAGTGCCACTTGATTTCTTTACTATATATGGTCAAAGTATTTGACTTCACTAAAGCATCTATCGAGTCAATTAAGTTCCCATGTTTCAGGGGTTTGTTGTTAGCAATGTTTTAGGGTTTTGTTGTTAGCACAGAGCATACCACTGACTTTCCCATTTACTATGTCCTCTATAAATCCATTTTGACATAGTCTGAATCGGTTATTATTAGTAGTTCCTGCAGTTGATGATTTACAACAGTGAGGACAGCTTTACAAATGGCCATCAGTTCCACAACCTTAATAATCTAGAGACCAATTGTATATCCTTCTGAGAAGTTGGGATGTCATTCACCCAAAAATTTCTGATAGCAGCTACTAATCCTTCCCACCATTTTCTTTAATATGATAGGAACATCCATCTACATAAACCTGACAGGTGTTTTTGCCATACATCTTATGAGGAGAAGCTACATATTATTGGTTGCTTACAATTCCCCTTCGTCTAGGCAGTTGTCTTAGAAACGGTCATGTAGATCAGCTAACCATTGTGCTATAGGACTCTTTCGAGTTTGAGCACATCTGATTTCAACAGGGTAAATCTGCATGGAAATAATTCAAAAAGATATCCTTAAGGTAGAGACAATCATAGTCCATATTTGAATACATAAAGGTTAGTGGGAATTCTCAACTATAAAATGTTTCCTGTGAAGCAACGCACAGTCATTTTACAATGCCCATAACATTGCCAGGAGTGATTTCTTGCATTCATTAAAATTTATCTCAATGGAATGGTCAATAACATTTTGCTTATTAACAAGTTCTTTTTTATTATCTTAGTCATATTTCTGATATAAAACCACAGTTAGACAGGTGGCTGAAGCACCTGTTTCCATGAAAATATATTTATTTTTAATGGGATTATCCACGCAAGGAGTTTTGGGAGAGTCTTCTTTTCAGTTGTTTCACAGCCTCTCTTTGAGTGTCCTCCCACTCCCTCTTCACCCCTTTATTTAATACATGGACAAAGGGCTGAATGATCTATGTGTAATTCTCTTTGATTATGATGGGATTAGGAATACAAAAGGGACAATGTTTTTTTGCTTTTATGTGGGTATTTATATGGCAACAATTAATTGCAGAGAGTTCATCCTCCCCCATCAAAGTGCCACACTCATATATCTGTGGATATAATTTCACTTAGCCCTGTCTGTGAACCATATAACACCACTTCTATCCCTCACCCCATGCAATAGAAAAGCCAAAAATCAGGCTGGTCTGTAGAAAGAATATATATTAAGAAATAGGAAAATTTATATTGGCTCAAAATCACACGACACACCACCTTACTCTGTGGCACAAAAGAAAGATTCAATACAAATACATTGAACACTATTCACTTGTTGATAAAAAATTCACAAATATTCAACACTCCACATGTGCATTTTCAATACTGCTCTCATGAAAAACACACACACAGGTCAAATAACCACCTCCAATGATGGGGTCACTCACGATACACTTAACGTAGAGAATTAAGCAGCAGCTTGAATAATGCAGAGACATACGATTGGCAATATAGATTATATTAGGTTTGAATAAAATAACATGCAACACATTTCTATTGGTAAAATAAATTTCCTCCATGCAGCACTCTTTATTTTGAAATCCCTGCACACCTGGCAATGCTAGCAGTTTTGGAGCATAACAGACATTTAAGAACAAAACACTTTTTATATAGATGGAACCCTTTTTCCTTCACCACTATGCAATGTAGAATCTCTCTTCTTCCAGGAGTCACCTTCCAAGTTCCTATAGAGGGTATGCTTTTAAATCAGGTACTTCACTCTATTTAATTTGGCAAGACACTTGTTGACCCCATCACAAACCCAGTTACTCAGTTTACATTTGAAACCGCTGGTTGGCAAAAAGAAAATAGGAGTATCCAATTACTTTAACAGTCTATATTTATTTGAACACTGAAAGCAATGCTGTTGATTTGAAACTTCAACAACATCACCCCGTGCCATTCGGCTATAGGGGATTGATTACATTATTACTTGGTAAGAAAATGCTAGGGATCTACTTCCATACCCAACCCACTAAATAAGGGAAGGTATTAACTCAACAAGATCTCCAAAATGCTTGGTTCTCTAGGACAAGTTTACTTACATTGAACAGCTTGAGGTGTTGTGCTCCTGAAAGGATATCACCTCATGAGACATCTTATGGTAAAGGACAGGGACTTGGTCAGACTCCAACATCAGTCATGAATAATCTCCAGCATCACTCTATATGCCTCTCCTTGTATGGATCACACCCTCTTACTCTTTCCCTGGTTTCCTCCACCTCCCAGGCAATGTTGGTTCTTCAGCAATTTTTCCAGCTATTCCCACTTACATGATTTCAGACAACCCTCTCCATTTGCCATTGTACATCTCCTTTTAAAATGTAAACCACACCCACAACATATCTAAAGGATCAGGTTCCAGCTTATTGGCTCTTGATTTGGATTGGTCATCTACTATCCTTGCATTTTCTCTGATTGGTCCCTTTTAGCTACTAGACTCCATTCTTGGGAGTGTATGACTCCACCAACCTTGAATTATCTTTTTGAACACTTTTACAATTGCAGCTAAAATCTACAACATGGTAATTTCTTTTCAATTTGCAAATAAGCATCATAAAATATATATGTAAATTGGTCTGACCATGCCAGACTTAACAAAATGTGTCTGCCATCAGCACGATGTTGCAAGTTCGAAAGTCAGATTTTTGTAATTTATTCAATACATTTATCAGTTATCAACACACGATTTACTGTAAAGATAACTAATTCAACACGCTTACATCTCCCCGAATTTCGTCTTTGTGAATTTTTTATGTAGCTATAATCACATGTTAGCTTCTAACTCTGGGTCTCAAGAGTTACACCATAGGACTTTTCATCAGCTTTTCGGAAATGTGTGAACCATTTTCGTAGGAATTATGGTTCCTGACATAATAAACAATTATGATTTCCCCACAGCACCTATGGTAATCTGAAGTCTTATGACTAATTTTAAGTTCAATTACACATTACATTTACTTTCTTCAAGAAACATAACCTGTAGTTTAGACCATCTGCTTCTTTGTTGACACGCTATTGTCAACAAAGCCTGCTATTGAGTCATTAGCTCCTTTTAAAGTTAATAGCTGGGCCGTGGGTCTGTTTATCTTATCCGAACAGAGGGCGACAACTCCATCTACTCTCTCATGGATCATTCTCTGGTACATGTCAACTGTCAGTCAGATCTCGGACCTCACCAGGAACATTTTTTTAAGAGTTTACCTCCATTAGAGGGGTCTTACGTGTTCACAGTGGTCATCTGTTCACCTCATAAAACTTTAGTCTGTCATAAGCTCCATCACTTTCTGGCTCTGTGAGCTTCTAAAAGATTTTTAGATCGAGAGAGGGAAGTTCTTGACCTTTTGGCTTGCTGTGGAAAAATCACTGAGCTCAGCACAGCTCTTCATTCAGTTCCTATGAACAACATATAAATGATGCTTTTACATTCTGACTTTTCTACATGGGACTTACACCAATGTATTAAAATACAAAATATATGTTCTCATCTTCATTCTGGCACTTTGATTTAAAACTGTTTTGACAAGCCACCCGTATCCTTAATCTCTGCCTTTAAATTTACTTCTGGCAATTTGAGTTTCATTTCCCATGTGTTCCTTTCCTTCCAGGTTGCAGAGTGTGTCCATATCTTTTTTTACAGGTCAACATTCTTTTTGTGAAATGTGCCTTTCATTGTTTCATAATGTAGTGAACAGTAGGGGCTTTGCCATTCGAATATTTGGGCCATTTTGTGCGTGTACTCTTTGTTTTGCTTAAAACAGTATTTTGCTGTGTGGCAGTTGAAAATGAAATTTTGCCCTTTTCGTTTGATAGTCACACCTTGCCGTAAATATTTCTGCACATTTTGGGCCTAACATGGCCAGGTCAGTTAATCGGTATTGGGGCTGTATTTCCCCCACATGTTTAAACTTTTATGAGAATTAGGGTGACGGAGAAAGGACAGGACAAACATTTGTTTTTACTTTAATTTAATGCAATGGAAAAAACATATCTTCGAACACTTCCAAAAACAGAACTCCCAGACACATTTGGATGATGTTTTTGACTACTAAAATGTTCCACAGGATTCCACGTGAACCCCAAATCTAAACCTTAATCTTCTTTCATACCATGGCACCAGAAAATACAGATATATTCATTTGAAATGGGAAAAATTGGGTCAGAACAAGGAGGTAGTGTGGTCCTGTAGAATTTGCCTCGACATAGCATTGAGGGACAGACCACAGGCTCTCTATCATACTTAAGTGGTGTTTCAAGAGACTGAGCTAATTTGGGGTACTGTGTGATTTAATCACAAGGTGAACACAAACAGCCCACGCTCACAAACCTAGAAGTATGCTGTCGGAGTATATGCATATTGGTTTACCAAACTTTTTATGTTAGGGTGAGCATTATAACAAATGTGTTTAACAGAGCACAGTTTGCATTGTCCACTTAGAGGTGTTTCATTTTTGAATACCTATCACGACATATTTCAAATATAAAATTCTGTGGTCATTCTTATGCTCCCAAAATACTCTTTTCTGTTATGCAAATCACCAGTACTCAGTCCTTCCTAACCTGCCCTCCATACCCACCACCCCCTCGCCGCCCAAAGCTCTTCCTGGGCTCTGATTCTGCCCCTCATTCCAGCCCACATCACTCGGACCACCCCCCCTCCAGAGAGAGGCGGGGTTCCCAGACAAAACGTTTTGTCAATTTCCAGCACCGCTTACATATAACTGTACATGGAAAATAAAATGACTTTTCGATAACAAATACTTATTTTATCAACTTTGTAATGTTCTGAAGTGATTTGTCTCTAGCTGTAAACAATTAAGCATTTGCTACAAGTGAAGGGAGCAGTCTTTTAGTTTCATGCGAAGAAAAATGACAGAAATGGGTGCAGTTTTATCTGGCTGTCAGTATGCGATCCACCCATCTGAAGAGTGTGGGGTGGTGACAGGAATGATCAGTGAGAGCCCTGAGAATGGGATCAAGGGACATGTTTGTCATTGGCAGGAGCTATGCATTGAAAGACTCGAGCAGTTTGCAAAGCAATGGTGTCGGGCTTGATGGCATCTGCGCAGCATTGGCATGCTTGGCAGCTGCAAGTCATGCTCCACGGGCATGGAACAGAGCCTCGGCGCGCCTGCAATTCCTTTTCGTATGCCACTCGTGTATATAAAGGCAGAAGCTGCTCACCCATTGTGCTTTCAAGGTCAGGTACAATTAAGCAATAGGATTACTCCTGTGATAGATGGAGCCCATAAGCACTTCTCATCAAAGACAGAGAGGCAGCATTTATGCTAATTAGAGCTATTTCCTCACAGTGCAATCCTCTTGACAACATATTGGGAAAGTCATTGCACTGGGTGTCACCAAGCGACTTTCTTGTTATTTGTTGGAATTGCTGCAGTTAATATGAAATGAATGGCACTAATGTACATGTCTTCAAAACACACACCTGAGTATTTGTTGTGATATGCTTGGAGAAAATCCAAACTGCTTTTCCTTGCTGAGTTTACCCATGCGAAATTGAAACACTGGTGATTAGTGGATGAACAAATGCACTTACAGTATTTGTAATAATTTCTGTTATTAACCAATTTAACCGTACACAATATCTGAAGTTATCATCCTCAGAAGGTCTAGAGCTGAGTTGGTCGTGCCAGGACTGGGACCTGTAATGTCAGGTAGCACACACATATCTGAGATGAGAACTTAACCCATGGAGCTATCAGTCCTGTTGTAATGCTGAGATTATTCAGGCGCCAGATTAAACCTAAATTAGAAAGGTGCCAGGAAATATGAAACGGACGTTTGCACAACCTGACTAATAGGTGCCAAATTCACGCCTTGAAACACTTGTGTATAGGCACGTTATAAATGCCATATCATTATCATATCAATTATGTGGCTAGTGCAGCTTCATGTAATGAGGCCATAAAGGTTAGGATGGCTGGACAATATGGATAGTTATGTTGGACTGATTACTTGATTGTTGAAGTGGGTTTCAATGTCCGATTCTAAGCAGACGAGAGTGTGCATTTTATCTTCTGAAAGTGGCCTTAGCTCAGTGGCCTTCAAACTGTGGGGCCGCCCCCCTGGGGGACCCAAAGGATGTCCGGGCGGCCAGTGGGGAATGCAGCTCTTCAAAGAGGGGTAAAGTAACTGCTCTTAATAGAACATATAAGTAGTCAAAACATAAGGGGGGCAGTCAACAATATTTCACTCAAAGGGGGGGCCTTAGCATGAACATTTCTGAATACCACTGCTTAGCTGAAAGATAATCATGCAGTTATGTTTTTTTATGTTGAGTTGTGTTTTCTTATATGAAGTTAAAATATGTTATGTTATGCAATGTTATGTTATATTATGTTATTTTATGTTGTTGAGAAATCTTCTGAGGCCGCTAAAGCTGACAATGGGGCTCATTACAAGTTTCCTGGTAATGAGCCGAAACTGCCCCTACCGTCTCTGCTGCTTGATATCCCGGTATTACATGGAATGTATGGGCAGCGGTGCCAGCAGTAAGTTCCCATTCCTGGGACTGCCAGAATAACCAGCACTGGTAGTACCAGTGCCAGTAATTCTGGAATTTCTTTGCTGGTAAATTCCAGGTCAGACCTGCCGGTAGATCAGATTTCCCCACTGGCAAACTCAGATTTTCCCAGTCTGGTAAAAATGCTGGTGCTGGTATTAACAGTAATTGTTCCACCATTTTGACCAGACCAGGGATCTCGTAATGAGTTCCAGGGTATCAGAGCATAGGTTTACCAATCGTCCCATGTGTTGTTAATCCAGCAGCCATTCATCTCACCTTTCTGTTGCCCAAACACTTCTCCAGTTCTCTTCCACTAACACAGCCACAGACACATGTCATTTCAAAGAAACAGATAAGGTCATGTATGCCAATTAATGAAACGCAAGATAAGATAGATGTTAGCCAATCAGGTGATCCAATAAAATGCAAAAGCTAGAATCCAATCTCAGTCAACAACACAAATATGACAATTTATAAATCTTAACCATATGAAGGGAGGCATACAAAAATGGGGAACGTGTATGACATAAGACCACTTTACAATACATTACATCACAATATCCTCAGTGTGCACTCTAATGCTTCAATAACTCAGTGAGAAATGGCAAACAGTAGCTCCTCCAGATGTTCCCACACTGCAAATCTTATCTACTCCTAACACTCCATATGTCGTACCACAGCGTGAGAGCCTAACATCACTCCTCTCTGCTCATCACCAGTAAGTGCCCACACATACGACTTGGAGCAACTCAGTGTAAACCAGTGGGTCCAGATAAAAGATGTCTGAATATGACCTAGGCAAGTCAATTTTGCACCATTACTCCACTATTGCTATCATCCTCTCCCCAAATTCTCTTTCTTGCCAGAGGTTTCAGGCTCTATCATAGTTTAGCTTCTCACAGTTCAAGGCACAGAAGGGATGCTAAGGACAATGGGTTCAATTAAAGATTTCGAGAACTCAAGCATTTGAACCTACGATTCTATTTCTGTTTTATTTGTGAATGCTTATAGAGTGTAAGTACACCCAATGTGCATAAGGCCACAAGCTGGTCAAGAAACATCTGCCAAGGAAGGGCAAAGACAGAGATCCCAATCCAGAATATAGAACAACTTGGCTTTAAGAAATCTTCGAATACTTGAAACTACTGTCGAAATCATAGTTCAAAGGTCATATTCTTCCGAAGATACATGAGTAGAAAATGAACTTCATCTGTTGGATTCAGCAGGGATAAAAGAATATCTGAATTGGAAAGATTGCACATGGATATAACAGTGTGGTTGTTTTGATCAATGGCAGTCAGACTGTATTCTGTAGGGCCCTGTGCACCACACACAAAATTGTAAATGTGGTACGTTTGTCAATGGGAAACCAGTGAAGAGCTTGGATTTTGCCAGAAATGCGGCTCCTTTTTTCAACCCATAAGATACTGGGCAGAATCATTATGCATGATCTGGAAACCTTTTAACAGCTATTTAGCGAGGCCAAACACAGGAGCCAAGTGCCGGGAGCCTTGAAGCTTGGGCATGACGATAGTCTGTATTGAGCTCAGATCCATTGTACCAGACCTCTCAGGAGAAGTATCTTTCTGGTCGTTCTGCGTTCTATCTATCACAAGCCCTTTGTAGTCACATGGTTTCCCAGAAAGAAGGATAATAAAGTTCAGAATATAAGCCTTAACACATTAAGAGTGAATAGCCCTTTAAGGATTCTTTGCATTACTTAAATTCTGCTCTAAGGAGCTAGTCCTATGGGCAAGTGATTTAGGCTCTTTGTTCAGCATTCTAATCACAACCTTAAGTCACAGGATGGAATTTTGGCATGGGCAACTGAACCCTTTATCCTTCCATTTCTGAGAAATGGAACAGCCCTTAGAAGCAGAAGGAATTTGGTGACTACGAAGAGAGTCACCAGATAGGGTGCTTTCATGATGTAATCCCAGCCCCATTTCCATCCATTCTCCATCTCCCCACCCCTTATCTGTTGGTTAGGCGAGTCCCTGGGGCACTTGGGAATAAGTGGTCCTGTCTATCAGGCATGAGGCGAGGGGAATGTGTTGCCCTCACACAATGAAACTTTTGGAAGCAATTATTTTGATGGGCTTGGTTATATGTTACAAGTGATTGTTTTGCTTGAGCTTATTCTTAAAGACAATGAAAAGTATCATAAATATCCTCCTGGATTGGTGTAATTCAGAGTTTCATAAATGGGACTGCTTTTCATCATCCCAATATTTCACAGTTCACTGTCTCAATATCCAGCAAATGTGCTGCACCTTCAACCTGCAATGCACCCATTCTGAACTCCATTAATGTCCTTGCCACAGTTCCATGTAATAATGTCCCCTCAAAAATATCGTCATGAGAAAAAATCACTGAAAAAAGGCCGTTTTTTGTGGAGACATTACTACATGGAACATGCGGGGGATACCCCTGCAACTTCCAAACCCTTTTTTATTTTTTATGTCGACCATATATATAGGGATATTATTACCTGATACCCTTGCCACTTGATCATGTTCATTTTTATTAATTCCCCTGTTTCACCCTCACATGAACAGACAATACACTTGGGAAAACAGAAAATAAACTCAAACCACAAATCACAAGATAAAAACCTGTGTCTGAAAGAGCCACCCTGAGAAAAGAGAAGTAGACACAATAGGTTGTGCACTGTCTGGGGATACAATCATCTACAGGTTTTTTGGGCGCCTATTTCAAAAGTGAAAGGCATCATTAAGATTCTAAGAGGGCGATTCATGGAACAAATGTGCTCCGAAAATCTTGGCGGAAGCTGGCGCAAGCGTTGAAAAGCAAGCGCACGCGCATGCGTGCGATTCATGGAAGGGCCTGCGCGTGTTTACAGCGGGATGTGCGCCAAATCTGAGCGTGGCATGCACGGGCGTACACGTCACAGCAACATCCCGAATGCCGTGCACGACGCGCACAGCGAAAGCGCACTACGTCAGCGCACACACCAAAAAGGGGGCAGGACATGGGGCATAACACGCGGAATGGTGAACAACGCATGAAAAAGAAGGCGTAACTGGGGAAGTACGGCAGGGAAATACACGGAACGCCCACACGCACGCGAACAACACGTATTCATGGAATCGAATACGGGAAACCTGCACACGCGAAAAGACACGCACAGGCGTCAACACGTCCGCCACACAAAGGCAGGCGGAAGCGTCCCACGAACAGTATAAAAGTGCACGCAACAACAAACACGTATATACAGCTACAATGAATGCCCCATTTGTCGCAGCACTCATCGTGGGACACCGCAGGAGGAGGAGAATAGCCAGGCCCCGCATTTTGTTTCCCTGGACCAGTCTTTTTGGGATGCCTGATGACCAGGTCTATGGCAGGTATAGGTTTCCACCTCATATCATCCTAGACCTGGTCAGGGAGTGGGAAGATGACCTTCCATCCCCCACTCTGTGCTCCAAAGCATTGAACCCCTTGGAGAAGGTGCTCAATGTCCTGCATTTTTTGGCCACTGGGTCATTTCGCATTTACATGTGCATGTGTGTGTATTTGACAAGTGTGCCACTGTGATACACCATGGATGCATGTAACAATGACATGTAGGAGGCTGATTGACAGATGTGACATGGATGGCGATGATATAACTGCGACAGGTGGTGGAGATGTACAGATGCATGTATTTCTGGTGGCGTGTGTGCATGTGTTCTGCACTCCCTCTGTTGCATGTGACGGCAGGCTAACCTTCGGATGCTCATGCTGTTGTATGTGTATGGATGGTGCTGCCTGCTGCAACATTCCTGTTGATTTGCGCATGTGTGTGCGTTCAAATGATATGTGTGTTGGGGAGTGTGATGCCATGTGTGAGTTGTACACTGACACTCATGTGCAACTGTCATTTGTGTATCAGACCATTGTACAGTACCCTGATGCCTGTGTTCTGTCTCTCCCTGTCTGCAGCGTCAACTGATGAAGAGGGCGGAGACGGTGCTGTGGAGCACAGCGGCAGGGATCGCACCGCCAGCCAGGGACGCAAGGCCAAGCCCCCCTCCCGGGTTGTAATCTCATCGGGGAGTGAGGAGTCTGGTGCCGCGTCCGTGGTCACACCTGCCGAGGGTTGGTCCAAGAGGCGGAGGTCGGAGGTGGACTCCTCGGCAGCAGAAGGGGCAGCTGAGACCCCACAGGGACTTATGGAGGAAGATGGCACAGAGTCATCCAGGTTGGTGGTGGGTTTGGTTGAGGAGGAGGCCGTGGAAGGGCCACACACGGGGTCTGGAGGGGGGGATTCCACTGGTGCAAGTGGTGCAGTCCAGGGGCAGGGACAGGAGGCAGCACAGGCCGCCATGGAGGTGCCTGTTTGTAATCCTGTCCCCGATCCTGTGACTGAATCATCCCGCACCAGCAGGGATGCCTTCGTCCAGACCCGTTCTCAGGGAGGGGATGCGCAAACAACAACTGGCCTTCCTCTCCCTGCGGACGTGGCAATCCAGGACCATGTTGAGCCTGTCCTGGCTGGAGTGGCGTTGCGTCAACGGGGCATCCGGAATGACGTGCAGGGTTTTAGTGAGGACTCTGCACGTTATTTGGGATGCCTCATTGACTGCGTCGACCTACTAGAACGGGTCACCAGTGCTGGGTTCCTCTGTCTGCTGGAACTTGTACCGACCCCCTGCTCAACTGAACCCCCTATGCACCAGTTGTCCTCTGTGCCATCTTCCGGCCCAAGTATCACCTGGGTACCCTGTGGAGCTGCCTCTGACCCAGCGGCCAGGCTGGTGGAGGACACATCCCTGCCACAATCGGGAGTCGGAGGTCCAGCAGGGGTGGCCACCCCAACAACTGGTGTGTGTGTGAGACGGACATGTATTGATGTACATACTTGCCATTTGGGATCTATCATGACATGGGGATTTCAACGTGGGGTGGATGGAATACTTGGTTGGGTGTTTTGACTGGGGTGGCGTGGGATGGGATTTGGATGGCCATAAGGACCATGAGTGTGGATTGTGATGACGTGTTGGGGATCGGACATGAGTCGGGGCCTGCTGGCAGGTGCCCGTCACTGCTGGGAGGGTGGGGGTGCAGGGGGACATGAGTCAGGGCCTGCTGGCAGGTGCCCGTCACTGCTGGGAAGGTGTGGGTGCAGGGGGACATGAGTCGGGGCCTGCTGGTAGGTGCCCGTCAATGCTGGGTGGATGGGGGTGCAGGGGACATGAGTCAGGGCCTGCTGGCAGGTGCCCGTCACTGGGGGTGGGTGCATGGGTGGGGGACATGAGCCGGGGCTTACAAGTGTGCTCACAAGTGCATGGTGCCATGTGGGCTGACTGCAGGGCATGGTGAGGGTTGTAGGGTAGTCCCCTGTGGTGTGGGCTGCCTGCAGGGCATGGGGAGGGAGGAAACTGAACACCCGGGAGGACCCACGATGCCGAATCGAGTGTGAAACTCCCTCTGCACCCCCGAAATACACATACCCTGCTCGCACAGAGCCTATCGCGAGTGAAACTGCCCACATACCCCACAAATACATGTAGCCCGCTCGCACAGGGTGTCATGGGCGCTACTCCCAAGGGGCCAGGACTGGCCCAGCGCCCTCGGAAGCAGACCCGTCTTCCACTACTCCGGACCCAGCAGACCCCTACAGGGGCCCTTTGGACCGTGTCCTGGCGCCTTTGGCGCCAGGCTCATGAAGGGTTTCAGTCCCGGCGCCATAGGCGCCGGGCTCATATGATAAACAGTGTAATAATGCTTGGGTGGACTTACCTGAGGCAGACCATGCTGCATATTTACCCAGAACAATCCAGTCTGGTTGAAGTCCCCAGCCATCAGGGCTGGGAGGAACTATTCCCTCCATTCAGGAAATCTTTTCTTACCTGGGTGGAACCGGTGGAAGAACACACACTGGAAGCACTTCTCTGCTATTTAAACCACGCCCGATGGAAAACACGTGCTTCGCGTTATTCTGCAGCAGCAGCAGGACGCTCACCGAGTCGGCTCCTGCATTCCAGGTCCAGAGTCATCTTCAGCTTCCGCGCAGCAACCTGTGGATGAAGAAAGACACAGAACAATACTTACCAGATGCCGGAATCCAGTCACCGGCAAAACCTGCAAAGAATAAACATAAGGTTAGAAAAGTGCAACTCGCTCGCAGCAGCGCCCGCTTACCTGATCCATCCGTGATTGCAACGGAGCTAACCGCGGCCTTCTCTTCGGCAGCTTCTCTGCACCTGAAAGGCAAAGGACATAATTAAAAAGGGGTTCGGGTGAAGGCAGTCGCATTCATCTTAACTTACCAGTTTTTGCACGCGCAGAAGCGGCCGCATAAACCGCAGCATCCCGGCACCTGAAAACTAGAAAAAGGACATTATTAGAGGTGCCATTAAAAGCGGCCAACGATCATTATACTTACGTGCATCGGCACGTGCAGTGGCAACGGATATAAAGCCCGCAGCATCCCGGCACCTGAAAACTAGAAAAAGGACATTATTAGAGGTGCCATTAAAAGCGGCCAACGAACATTATACTTACGTGCATCGGCACCTGCAGCGGCAACGGAAAACTATGCCCACAGCATCCCGAGGCCTGAAACAAAGGAAAAGGGACATTATTGAGGTGCCCATCTTTTAAAGCCTAAAGACTACAGTATACTTACAGGCATCCGCTCGTGCAGTAACGGCGGCATCGCTCTTCGGCATCCCAGCACCAGTGCCACAACTAAGGCCGCAAAAGACTTGAGCCTCAACACTGAACTCATCCAGTGACGTAACTGGAATCCACGCACCCCTGCACCAGACGCAGGATGGAGAGCTCAGCATTTATACGCCTAAGGTGAGAGCTCGCCGAGACAAGTAGAAAGCTAGGCTGTGGGAGAAACTGGCGATTGGTGGGAGAAGGAATCCCATCAAACGGTGATTAACCCTTTTTCTTCCACCTGCAGAAAACTTACCCTGCAAGTCAGACATTCGATAAGAGGAAGCCCAGTCCTGAGAGTCGTCCGAGCTCTACGCTTCTCAATTGAAGAAACGATAGCAGCCCAGCCGGGATCAGCGCCTCCGTGGGAATCAGGTGAGCGTTACACAGGGCCTATCGCGTGTGCAACTCCCCACGTACCCCACAAATGCACGTACCCTGCTCGCACAGGGCCTATCGCATGTGCAACTCCCCGCGTACCCCACAAATACACGTACCCCACTCGCACAGGGCCTATCGCGTGTGAAACTCCCCGCGGACCCCACAAATACACATACCCCACAAATACACGTACCTCGCTCGCATAGGGCCTATCGCGTGTGAAACTCCCTGTGTACCCCATAAATACACGTACCCCACTCGCACAGGGCCTATCGCGTGTAAAACTCCCTGCGCACCCCTCAGAATACACGTACCCCTCTCACGCTCCCAAATTAGCGCGGGAAAAGTCCCCCCTGTGGTGTGGGCTGCCTGTGAGGCATGCACTGGGGTGATGGGCTGCCTGTGGGGCATGCACTGAGGGGTTGGGCTGCCTGCGGGGTATGGGGAGGGTTGATGGGCTGCATGCATGTATTCTGAGGGGTGTGCGGTGAATTTTACACGCGATTTCGCCAACGCGAGAGGGGTACGTGTATTCTGAGGGGAGCGCGGGGAGTTTCACACGCGATTTTTCTAGTGCGAGAGGGGTACGTGCATTCTGAGGGGTTCGCGGGGAGTTTTACATGTGATTTCGCTAGCGCGAGAGGGGTAGTGTATTCTGAAGGGTGCGCTGGGAGTTTTACATGCGATTTCACTAGCGTGAGAGGGGTACGTGTATTCTGAGGGGTCCACGGGGAGTTTTACATCCGTTTTTGTGGTTGGGGAGCTGTATGCTGGTCCACTGGCCTTTGCGCCATGTACTGGATTTGTGCGCTGTTCATGGCACACGGGGCAGGGTTGGGAACGTAACGCGCTGCTGCAGGGTCGCTGTGCCACTCTGCACCACAGCTGGTTATGGATGTTAAAATCCATGAATACGCTGTGCACTGAAATGGGTTTTGGCTCACGCGGCTGGCACAGACTGCCGCATGAGCACACTGTGCGCCAGCTGCGCGTGCCACTTGTGCGCTGATTTCCATGAATTACCCCCTTAGAGTTCCATGGGCTCACCATTCCCTCAACACACCATTATCAGTCCCTCCAGCATTCATACATCCACAGTGTATTTACGTTTTAATGTTACAAAAGGTAGTAATGATATAGTACTTGTTCCTGTTGCTGCAATGAGAGCTTGGAGATCCAAATTCAGCTAATTTGATTTTCTTTAAAAATAATAGTGTGAGGACCAATACTTGAAGGGTGTGTTCCCTGAGTCCCATCATTTAAATGAAACAAGTTCAAAGACCATCATTAACGTTTACGAATAGTTGATTCTCAATGTATTCTCCTTGATTAATTGATGTATTGTGCCATTCCTGCAGAATAGGGTCAAACACCAATTGTTTGTTTATAGTAATAATAATAATATTAGTAATTTGCATGTATATAGCTCTACAAACCCTCAGGCATCTCAGCGCTGCTTATTATACCCACGGTGTGAGATACAATAGCATAAATGCGGAAACATACTCTTCCAGAGTCAGTCTTTACAGCATTGTTTATGCATAAAGTAGTTTAGTTTAGTTTGTTTATTTGTAGAGCACAGCCAAACTCAAGGGTAACTGGGCGCATAGACATGGTGAACAACAAAGTTACCTAGAGGTTACACATACGCGATAGAGTAGGTAGCAGGAGAACCGGGTTACACAGCGGTTTGTGACAAGGTTACAGTATGGCATTACGAAGTACATTGTATTGTGCGTAGGACTTGTATTCTTACTGCGCTGAGAGCCATGTTTTTACTTTAGCTCTAAAAGGCCAGAATGATTCTCCAGCCCTGATTCACATGGGGAGTGCATTCAAGCATTTTGCTGCTAGTACAGTGAAGCTAGATCCCCCTGCTGTTTTCAGGTTGAATTTGGGAATTTTCAGTTGGTGCATATAAGGTGTTCCAATGGGTCTGGACGAACTGTGTCTGGAGAATTTGTCAGATAAGTAGCGTGGGGCAGTCAGTGAGAGGCATTTATGTGTAATGACAAGCAATCTTAGTTTGATTCTGTCTTGGACGGGGAGCCAACGGACTTCCTTGATAATGGTGGAGATGTGTGCCTTGCAAGGAAGGTTAAGGCACATCTAAGGGCATTATTCTGCAGGACCTGCAGTCTGTTCAGACTGTGATTAATGGAACCCAAGAAAAGAGTGTTACAATAGTCTAGTCTGGACAATATCAATGCTCTGGCTAGTGTAAGGCAACTGGTGGTTGAGAGAAATGGCTTACAGGACTTGATTAATTTGTTAGTGTAGGCCGTGGATGAGATAGTGGCGTTTATTTGTTTTTTGAGTGATAATGTCGAGTCAAGATACACCTAGCGTTTTGACTTCTTTTGATACTTTAATGATATTGCTGTCAATGGTGAATGATTGGTACCTGAGGTCCAATTTGTTAAGTCGAGCCTGAGAACCTACTATGAGTAGTTCTGTCTTGTCGTCATTCAAGCAAAAGCTATGGGTGGCCATCCATGCTTGAATTTCAAGGTAGATTTCATTGAGTATTGCAACCTCTTTCTCATAATTCCCAGTGAGTGTAATGAGGACCTGGGTGTCATCCGCATAATTGGTATACGTGACACCCAGTTCGTCAAGTCTGTCAAAAAGGAGCTTGATAAAGATGTTGTAAAGTGTGGGGGAAATACAGGAACCTTGGGGTACTCCTCATTGGATTAGGACAGGGTCAGCTGCAGCCGCTGGTGCAAAGACCCTAGTCGACCTATCGGAAAGGAAGGACCAAATCCAATTGGTGGTATTCTGTGAGAATGTGGCAGCCGAGGAGAGGTGTTGGGTGAGAATTTGGTGGTCAACTGAATCAAAGGCTGCGGAAAGATCCAACAGGAGCAAGATGGCCAAATTGCCCTTGTCTTTGGCTTCATCCATTTGGATTTTTAGATCCAGGAGGGCAGTTTCGGTCCCATGCCTGGGTCTTAAGTCAGATTGTCGCAGGCCTAGGAGATCATTGTCTTTCAAATGTTGTTGTATTTGGAGGTACACCACTCTGTCTAGTATTTTAAGGTGAAAGGGGACAGTGGTAATGGGCCTATGATTAGCAGGTAGGTTGGGGTGTAACGTGGGTTTTTTGAGGAGAGGTAAGACCCACGCCTCTTTGAGGTTGTTGGGTACAGACAAGTTTTTGAATGAGGAGTTGATCAAGGTGGTGATGAAGGGGGCTAGGTCTTTAGCTCTGTCCTTGATGACTGAGGCAGGACATATGTCGCCTTGCCACTTTGAAGGTTTAAGGCTGGCAATTATGTTAATTACTTCATCCTCGGTTACTGAGGTGAAGTGAAAAGGTGGGCAATCGAGACTGGTGGAGCTTTTATTGATTTTCAATTGGTCTTTGGTGGCAAGCCTAGCTTATTTTGCATCAATTTCAGCTTGTAAGAGAGCTATTTTATTTGAGAGTGCTTGTTGAATATTATTACACCAAGCTTTATCCTTGATACAATCATCTGTAGGGGGCACAGGCGATTCCAATTCTCTTAGGATGGAGAATAATTATTTCATGACAGATTTTGCTTTATGTATTCTCAAGTTATAGATCTCTGTTTTGGCGTTTGTGATGGCAGTTTTGTAAGTGGCTGCTGCTGAAGAGAACTTGTCTTTGGATGCGGGAGACGGGGCTTTTCTCCAGTTAGATTCCGCTGTTCTTTTAATGTTGCGGAGATCTTTTAGTTCTGCGGAGAACCATTAATTTGTATGGGCAGCTGGTTTAGATTTTCTTAATTTAAGTGGGGCTATTTGATTGAGTGCCTGTTCCAATGTATCGTTATACAGTTTAACGAGGGCAGCTGGATTAGAGTTAGAGATAGGATGGTTGGCATTGGAGATTGGGTTAAGTAGTGGTCTTAAATTCTCTATATTGATATTATGTCTATTTCTGGTCGCGGTTTGTGATGTCCTGCAGGTAGGTGCACATTTGGGCAGGTCTTTGGGTATGGAGAATGTGATAAGATGGTGGTCTGTCCAAGCGCATGGAGTGATGTCAATCATTTATAGGTTACAATTGGTGTCAGTCAAACAATCCAGGGATCTCCCTTTTAAGTGTGTGGGTTTGGTGATGTGTTGTATAAGGCCTAAATGAGTGATGGTATTGTTGAGTAGGATAGCATTGGTATCGTTGGGGTCATTGAGGCCCAGGTTAAAGTCACCCATAAGGATGATTTATGAACCCGGTTTAGTATTGGCGGTCAGTAAGAGGGCGATGTCCTCTTCGAAGGAGGAAATGGTGCCAGGTGGTCTATATATGAGGTGTAGAAGTATAATATGGGTGTGAGATATTGGTATTTTGATAGAGGAGTTCAGCGGATGGTAAGTCCGTGATGGTGACTTCTCTGAAGTTCAGGTTGGTTTTAGCGATAATAGCCACTCCACCCCCAATCCCAGAGTTTCGGTCAGCTCGGATAATATTGTAGTTCTCTGGGATGGCGATTGAGAGTGCCAGGCTGGCTGCAGGATTGAGGCAAATTTCAGTGATCTTGAGGAAGTCTAAATGATTGGTGGTGATCAGGTCAGCAATATCGTGAGAATGAGCTACTAGGGAGCGAGCGTTAATGAGGGCACCTTTGATAGTAGTATTGGCAGGTGTATTGAGGTAATCTATTGGGATATCTACGGGTATGAATGGATTGTGGCTATTAGGATCATTTGCAAGTGTCAGCAGCACTTTGTTACTTCTGGTCTGTTGGGTAGGCATCCTGTGATGCTTGAGTTTAGGGCTAGTGCGCGAACTTAGTCTATCGTTTCTTAGGCGAGTGGGGCAAGCGATAAGATGAATAGTGTTATTGACTAGATTAAAGCAAGATCCCAGTCTAATGTTTCTTAAGGGCGTAGGGCATGGGACAAGAGGTGTGGGGAGGTTGGAAAATCTGGTGATCCATTTTGTGGGTGACAGGCATGGTTCTATACGGAGAGAGTCAATAGTATGTGTATTGGGTGGGATGTTAGGACCTGAGGAAGGTGAACAGTTCAAAGATGATATGTTATGAAGTAGTGGAAGGAAGGTGGCCATGGTGAGTGTAGGTACTCTTAAGGTGGCCATATTATGTGTCTAAATGGCTGGATATGCTGTTGGTGGGGTGAGCCTGAGGCAGGCAGTCTGAAGGCGTCTGAGGTATGTTGTGGTATGCAGTGTCTAGTGTCAGGGCACAATGGGCAGAATGTAGCAATCGATAGTGTGGGCACAATGGGGTGCTAATGTGGAGGCTAGGAATAGGGCGCGGTAGGCTAGTAATACTGTGCCTAATATTAGTAGATGCAGTATCTAGCAATGGGACACAGTAGACAGAGTGTAGTAGCTAGTAACTGGGCACAGAAGGCTAGAAATACTGTGGCTAGTAACAGGGCATAATAAGCAACATGCAACAATGAAATGGTCCGGGCACAAATGCATTTAGCTAAGTGGTTAGGTGTGGTAAGCACTAATTTAGGTAGCTGAGAGGCCTATGACAGAGACGCAGTGGATCATGGAACTTACAATATTTAATAAGCGAATAGCAGTGCATTGAAAAAGCTTGGGTGTCACGGTGTAGAGGGTTTCATCAGGCTGTATACTCATCTGATTACTGCTATCCTTGGTAACAATAACACTTGCACAACGAGGAGTGCTACGAAGTACTCACATGTGTGGGTCCAAGTGGGTTGGCCTTACCGTGGCTGGTGGTGCTCTGTGGCGAACAGGGGCCGAACAGGGCCTTTGTGTGGCCTTCGTGGATGGCTGCCGGCGAATCCGCCAATCGGCGGATGTTTTCAAATAATAATGATGCTGGGAAATGAGGTTCAGCCTCGTTATGGTGCCGCACAGCGCCCCACATACGGGGGTCAGGCACACTATCAGGACAGGGTCAGGCAGTCAAGGCTTCTGTGCTGGGGCTTCTATGCTGGGGAGGGCTACTGCCCTCTTCCCTCTGTGTGGTTAGCTGCAATGGGGGTCCTGGGCAGAACAGGGCCTTTGTGTGGCCTTCATGGATGGCCGCCGGCGAATCCACCTACCAGCGGATGTTTTCAAATAATAACGAAGCTGGGAAATGAGGTTCAGCCTCATTATGGTGCAGCACAGCTCCCGACATACAGGAGTCAGGCACACTATCAGGACAGGGTCAGGCAGGCAATGCTTCTGTCCTGGGGCTTCTGTGCTGGGGGGGCTCCTGCCCTCTTCCCTGTGCGAGGTTATCTGCAATGCATATTCGAACCATCATTTGGGTACACCTGATTACACCTAATTACATGAGTGTGAAATGCATGGATGTGTGAGACATTCGTGTTGTCTTGCATAAGACCCTACAACCATGGGCCAGTTTTCCTTCAGCACGTACTTTCAGTAGTTGTATTGCAAAGACTTTTAGTTTGGGCTAGCTCTGCTGGATTAAAGAACAGGAATATTTCATGATGGCTAAATCCCGGACCATCAGTTTCATCAACTCATTTTATATGATCTGATGGTCCTTCCTCCTTACCCTTGATTGATTGGTCAGGTTAGGAAACCGAAATATAAAACTTGCTCCAAGTGGGATTGCATTCTTCCTGTCAACTAATTTAAGATGTCAATTTACTTGATCTTCCAAGAAAGCGATGACCCGGCCACCAGCAACTAGCACGTTTCCTGCCCCATTATTTGGAGATCAATTTTACTTTATTAACTTCCTCTTCCACCTTGGGATGACCATACCATAGTTCCTCTTTTAGATAATTCTCCACACATACAATTAATACACTACCTGCTTCCATTGGAATTCCCATAGTGCTTATATTTTCTCACTCGGCTTCATGTGGTGGTCCATACCCTCTGCAATGCAGCAGGAGTCACTTACATTCTGCAAGAACCTCCTTCATACTCCCAGATCCCATTTCTAGGGCTCCAACTCCCCTATCACTCTAATGAGCAGATGATTATGTCAGAGCCAGTCCAGTACCAGTGGTTAAATCCTCCAGCTTCTTACTGTCAAAACTGACACTGCGTTGTCTTCTTCTAGACATTTCGTGTGAAGCTCTTGTATTCCCTACATATTTTTTTTATTCTACATTGGTCACATACATGGCTGACTTGGCTCAAATATATTTGTTCCTCTCTATTGTCTCCCTAGCACAGGGGCCAGCAGCTCAAAAAAGTGGGATCGCATCATCTTTTTGTTTTCTCTGACATCACACCCTATTGAACTAGAACACCTACACCTAAAACAGCAGCAAGATGCGGATCTGCTCTCTGCAAGGTTTTCCCTACATTGCACTTAACAGAGCACCTCCAATCAGTGACAAGTCATCAGCTTTTAAGGTAATTGACTCTTTCTTCACACAGCAGGCAGCAAGAACCACCCAAACCCCAATCCTCTATTGGGTTTGCACCGTCCCTGGCATAGCAGCACACTCCACATCAGTGAACACTGGCATACACAGCTGCATCACAGCTATCTCTTTTGCAGGAACATGCACTAGTTCAATGGTCTGATAATCAGTGTATCTACAAAACCATATTATTTCTGAACCAATGGTGCTTTTAGAGAAAAACCATGCTGGTGGCAACAGGTGTGTTACTTAATTTGTGCTTGTGGATCGCCTGCCATCATAGGTCAACATTCCATTTCCTTATATTTTCCGTGTTACAGATCATGTAGCCTACCAGATTTATTTTGGCAATGATGCCTAACGAAATCTTGTCCTACAACCTCTGAATGTCTTTGGATGGACACATGCCACCGCTCATAGATGTATTCAGAGTATGGCTGCCCTTCCAGAAGCGACCACTTACAGCTGTTTGAGCCACGGGGGAAGGAACATGCAGTGCACCAATACAAAAAGAGGCTACTGGAAAAGTGTAGCCATATGTAAAACACAAAAGACTAACAAAATAGTAATAAGAATGTATTTTTATTTTTGCATTGGTAAAATTAAAGTGAGATGCCTCTGAAAATTCCAATAGAATATACCTCTCTAACCGAAATGACATAACACAGCTATGACATCTGTAGGTGATCATTCATATTTTTAGTTTAGTATTACGTTGTATTATGAACCTTGTTTTATAGGATGCTGACATGATTACTTTTATCATTAATAATAATAATAATAATAATAATAATAATAATAATAATAATAATAATAATAATAATACATGTGTTATTATTATATTTGTAATTTCCGTAGGTGAACAGCAGTTTACTGACAGAAGCCAAACCAGTAAAGCACAAATGTGTGCTGAGAGCCATAGTATCCCAAAGGAAGTGCTATATCAAAGGTGCTCAGGCCAGACTGACACCAGCTGAAAGCTGATTGGATTTCCCATCAATCACATTGAGCCTGGTCGCTGTATGGGCAGGCGATTTAAGAGGACTGATCTCTCCTGTCACAATTGGGCAATGGATCCACGTGTTGTTATCCTTTTCTAACACCACACGGTATCAATCAAAAGAACTGACAATAACTTGGGTAATAGCGGAAACGTACAAGTAAGCACATAAGCAAATTCGCCAAAGTCTTTTCAACTCTCTTAACTTTCAGGCAAGTGAGAAAAAAAAACGCATTAACCACCAACTAGATGAGAGAAATTATAGTGGAATTGGGGATCGTTATAGGTCACCAAGACGGAAGCTGCTCCATATTAGAAAACTATTGGATATGTTCAATACTGAAACAAGAGCACTATCAACAGGGTGCACTAAAGACAAAGTTATCCTCTAGGTAAATCCTGCAAAACATCCACCAAATAATATGTGCCTCATATAGGGCAGATGCAATGGTCCCCATTGCAAGTTTGGTGGTACAACGGTTACCATTACTGCCACTCTCAATCTGGTGGAATCCAAATGATTTGTGATACAGCAGAGTTAGTCCCCATTCTTGGAGACCATGGTGAATGAAGGGATTTACAGAAATACTCATACCACTTGTGGTAATTCCGAATTTTCTTGGAGGTTAAGTGGAGGAAATACATCTAGAGGTGTCACCTCTACTTGAACACCTAGCTTGTAGTTTAGGAGTGCAGAAACATTTGTGGTAAATCTACTACCATCAAACAATGGTCAATATTGGATTTACTGCCATTGTTTTACCACATTGCTAAACTTATAAAAATGCCCCACAGACTCACAATAGTCGTTGGGTGATGTCATGCATAATACAGATTTGTGTAATCCAAGTCAGGTGCTTTTGTGTAAGAGATCTATATGCCTTATGTTTAGTTTACACTGTCATTTTCATCCACAATGCAATCTATAGATTTCAGGAGACAATGCATCCTTTTCCAGAATGGTATTTGGATTAAGTCACACATATATATTCACTCTGCTCTTGGGAGTATGCCCTGTTTTGTAATGATAGCGATCCGACAATGATACACAACTGTTTAAAAAAAAAACAATGGCTGTAGCTCTCAATCCAGTGAATTAGGGATATATCTAAAGATGTAAGAATCATACACAGGTTTCATAGGTCTGCTGTGAAAAACAACCTAAATTACAAATATTGCGATCAAACTGGATGATCCTTTGAGTCTTGCACCACAAATTGTTCATGTTGTCAGGTTTCCAGCAAACCTTTCCTCCTCTGGCGAGTATGCCACTGTTTCACCTTTTCAGCCCAAGTCAGACTTGGAAATAGTGTCATGTACCCTTATCTGGAGTACTATCATAGCTTGCACATTAGCCTACCCAAACCTGTCCTGAACAAGAGCCACCCTACGAGTTCACAACGAGGCAGTACATCTCCTCTTGAATCTTTGGCTGGAAGATCTCACCTGCCTGCTCTCCATTCTCTACATTTGAGTCTAATCGAGAACACGATTAAGCAGAAGGATCCCTATCTTGCTGACTAGGCTTTCAATACTTCATATTAAATACCTATTAGCAATCAACAATGTTGCTCGGATCGCGGGTTGAATCCCACCATCCAAACCCATGCTCGAGCAACCTGACAGCTGCGTCCACCACCCCACCATCTTCCCTACCCTCCCTTCCCCTAAATGTCCCCATCCCTCCCACCTCCAATTGCATGATGGTGTCAACGACGGCAGCGCCTCCGCTGCTGCTGCTGCTGCTGCTATGTCTTTCTTCTGTTCACCATGGAAATGGAAGAGGGGCTCCTCTTGGAGTCCTGTCATCCAGCTCCATGGCTGCCATTTTGAAACAATCTTTTGAATGAATGAGCAATATTCTGTGCGGAGGCCCATTCATTCATTCAAAAGACAAAGCTATCAAAACCGTGGGTTAGCAGATTGGCAACCAGGGGTGATAATAGCAATAATCACCCATTCCAAAGGCTGGAAAGGGGTGTAACAGCACTGGTTACCCTTGTTAACTCGGGCATTGGGCTCTTACATTTTTCGGAATGGTTCATAACACACTGTCCCAGACATTGCATGCGTTCCTCCATCACCAACGTTTCCTGGCCCCATTATTAAAATTACCAAGGACTTGCAGAAGATATGTCCCGTTTTATCTGGTTACTTCGTGGAATGTTCTGTCCAAACACATCTTCTTTAAAGTATTTTAACATCACTAAGCAGTGCTGATGTTCGTAAACTCCTATGGAAATCAACTAAATAGCATGGGGAGGAAGGGGGCCACACTTTGGAGCCATGTCGAGGAGCCTGCACACAAAGTTTGAAATGAAGTTTCATGTGAATGTCAATTCTCAAAAATATAAAACTCCTAACATCCTGATTCTCTTGCTTCAAGACAATCCCCATAGAATGGCCTGACTGCCATGGCATGCAGTGGCAGGGAGATTCCCCAGAGATGCTCTTCGGTTACTCCTTATCCATGATGAGGATGCACTGCGTGCATGCAGTAACCCTTCACGTTTCTTTGTATTTTGTTAATCCCTACATTATCCACAGTCAAACCGTACATGACTAGCAAAACATCTCACAGCATATTCATCATGTGTGCATGCACGTGTAGTTTTCCGGCATGTTGAGGTGCTGTGGGAAGAACGCCTTTGGCCATCACAGCAGATTGCATGGAAACAGTGAAAACACTCTGGGAATGAGGGTGTTAATGTGCAAAGCCCTTGAAGAATACTCAATTGCCCGAGTCAACCAATAAGTGAATACACTGTGACGTCACGTCATCAGCAAAAAAGTGGCATTTTTAAAGTGGGTTTTTGTTTTTTGAAATAACAAATACAAACAATATAATGAAAAAGGGAAATGATAACATTACAGAAAATGAAGGGGTGAATGATTCCCTCTGTCGCGAACAAAATACACTTAAAAACGCAGAGGTAAAAAAAATGTCGAAAGACTCGGCAATGAGATATTGACATAGATCCAAAACAGATGGGTTTTCGGACCAGAATACTTAGGTGGCTTAGGCTAGCATAATGTGTGTATTTATTCTCTTAAAGTCAGTGGAGACTACGCTCCAAATTGTCCCCTTAGGTATCCGTCATTACCTGGCCCCGACTTACAATGATCTGAACGCATCTCCGGCTGCCATTGACATTTAAACTACTTCAGTCATTCTCAAGAGGCAGATGGTGTGATCTAGGTTGTCGAAGATCACACACATTTTGCTTAGTTACCTTTGTCTATGATATCAAATGTGTTGCTCTGAACATGCAACAGATCAGTTTTGCTATTCCTGTTAGTAAAACGGAAAGTTGGTGGCTGGAAGGATTTGAATCAATCAGAATCACTGGTATTGCTTTGCGAAAGCCTACATTCCATCATTTTTCAGCCTGACATACCACTGCCACCTGGTGCCATTAGAACCACTGGGTGATCAAAGTCAGCAGGGATCTGCCCGTTGATAGGCAGTCATGCTGGCTCTGGGTTCAGCTTTCCAACTGGAGGGGCTGCACACTTGCATTCCAGGGTATAGAGGACCTGGGCATGGAGCGTTGGCCCGGTGACTAAACCGGCTCATAATGATGGCCCCAAGCTGAAGCCCTGTATTGACTTAAATTTGAGGAATTTTTAGAATAGGCCTCTCAGCCATGCTTGTTTAAGTTTATGTGGTGGGAATCTGACTTTGTCTCACAGTTCTCACACATTGCTTGATCTTCATCATGATTTGTTATTTTGGTTTATCAAATCATGTTCTTTTTTTTTACCAAACTTTATTTTCATTTTCAAGGGCCAACAGAGTTACATTTCATTAGATATCACAATCTCAGTAGTGTGTCGCTATAACTATTGTTCCAGCATAGTTTTGTGATTGTGTGTAGTTCTTCAAATGCAATTAGTAATAAACTTCACAACATCCCCCCTCCCCCCGCGTCAATGGTTGCTGTTAGCTGTGGCTTATCCATCTATTCAATTACATTGGTCTTGCTTATAGGACCATTCTAACTTTTGCTCACCTGAGGAGCTTCAGTTCAGAATTGTTCTCATCAGTCTTGGTCTGAAGTAATATGCCTCTCTCTCTTTGACAAAGTCTATGAATGGGTCCCAGGTTGCCACACATGTCTAATGTCTTCCTTCCTTCAGGGCTCCCACTTTCTCCATTGCTAATATGTTCCAAATTTTAGCCCACCAGCACTCTATCATCGGGTCCTCTGAGTTTTCCAGCTTTGCGCCATGGTCATCCTCGCCGCCATTAGTAAGTGAGTAATGAGGGTGGTGGTGTTACCTGTTGCAGCATATATTCCTTCTGCTTCAGTACCCAGAAGCACCACCTTTGTTTCGTATGGGTGCGTTCTTCCTGAAATTTCTTCTATGTGTCCCAAGACCTTCTTCCAATACATCACGGCTTTGAGACAGGTCCACCACATGTGATATAAGTCCCCTCTGTTACCACATTGTCTCCAGCAGTCTGGGGAGTACGCAGGGTTCATTTTGTGGAGCCTGTGTGGGGTTAGATACAATCTAGAGCATATTTTATAGGCCGTCTCTTTAATGGTAGAACTCTTGGATGTTTTTTGTGCCCTCCTCCAGATTTGTCCCCATTCCTCCTCCGTGATGGGGTCCCCCAAGTCCCTTTCCCAATTGTCCTGGTATGAGATTTTGTCCCCAATTTGTGTGCTATTTAGTAACTTGTATGTTCTTGCTAATGCTTTTGAGATCAGACCCCCTTGTAGTGTGAGCTCCAGTTCTATCGGGGTTCTAGTAGCCACCTTTTTAACCTCTTTCTGAGAGATCCAATTTGTATGTATGCATACCTTTCCTTTTCCCCTAGTGCCGAATCTCTGCTTAAAGTCCTCAAACAGTAGGGGTATCCCTCCTGAAAGAAGTCCTTCAGATAAATCGTCCGTGCTCGTCCCCAGTCCTCCCAAAACCTTCTTTGTCTGCCCGGGGTAAAATCCTGGTCATGCGCCATTGAGGTGGAGAGTCCTAGTCCCGGCTTAATGTGGCATTTGTAAATGCTTTATCCCATCCCTTTAGTGCTACTTGAGTGGCTTCTAGTAGGTGTCCTTCTGCCCCCCGGTCTCTTTCTGCAGCGCCTGTAGCACTCCTAAGGGGATGTTGGTCACCCCTTGTTCTATTCCTGCCTATCCCATTAGCGCATTTCCTCCCATCCATTTCAGCAGTGGTGCTATCTGGGCTGCTAGTATGAATCTCTCGATATCGGGGAACCCAAGTCCTCCCAGTAGTGGTGGTCTGGTCAGTACCCTCTTTTGTATTCTGGGTTTCTTCCCATGCCACACAAACTTTGTCATTTCTTTTTGCAGGTCCCTGCTCATCTTGTGGGGTATCTGTACTGGGAGGGAATTGCCACATGTAAGAGGCGGGGTAGTAGCGTCATCTTGAGTGCAGGAATGCGTGCAAACCATGACAGTTCTTGAGTGTCCTATTTATGTAGGTCCTCCTTTAATTGTCTCCATGGCGGCGTTATATTTGACCTGTGCAGATATTTGTATTCTTTTGTTAGTTGGATGCCTAAGTATTCTATGGGCTTGGATTCCCATTATAGTGGGTATTGTGGGTATCATGCTTTTATTGTTTCAATCACCCTCTCCTCCTCAGTAATATTCAAGGCCTGAGATTTAGAGTAGTTGACAGTTGTGTGGGAGTGAGGAGTCATTTAGGCCCCCTTCATACATTCAGCACGACGTAAGCCACTTGCTTGTACAATAATGGGGGACGTTTCCATTGCTGGCATGCACACTAGCAGTTTCATTAGCAGTGGCAAAGGTGAGGTTGTTGTGTGATACACTTGGCTTCCATTTTGTGCACCCTCGACTCCATCTTTGGACTAGACCTCACTGCGATAATACGAAAAGGTCTCTCTCCCCTCTGCAGCGCCGCACACACCAAGCTCATAGCCCTCACCTTTTCTCACTCTACCTGAAAGCTTTGCAGCCCCAGTTCCCACGGATGAGCCAGAGATAATTGAAATAAATAACCAAATGTAACATTTCACTCTTCCTCTGAGATCACTGTCCTGTGTGTGAAACCTAAAACATGCCCATCTGTCTCCACAAACCTGCCAGCGCCCTCTGATTCTCGCTATTGGAAAATTACTGCCACTATAATTCAGTGCCCTCGCTAGGTATTCTCTTGATGTAACAGATGTGTGACCCTGTTGAGCAGCCCACCCCAGTGTGCCTCCAACTAACATCAGACCTCTGGCACAGTATATTGCACCCTAGAATTAGCAAATGTCAGAATGCCTCATAGTCTCTTTTGATGTGCCCGGATCCACCCCACCATCAATGTTATTCCACTGACCAGGACCTTAAGCCCAGGGCTCATATAAGTCCCAATGAATGATGCTGTGATTTTATGTATACAAATAATAGTATTTCATGTTAGCTTAGTTAGGGCCCACTCCATCTCACTGCTACCTGACCCTCACCCCTCCTGGACACAGGCAGCTGGACCTCGTGACGCTCACCCTCCCGCCAACTGGGCAGCCTACCTGCAAGAAGCAGTGCCTACACGAATATATGTAACACTGCTCTCAGTCCAATCGCATACAAATGTAACCCCCTATGTTAATGACACCATCAATGACGCTGTTTTGCTTTATAATTCCGTGTATATGCAATGTTTGCCAGAGCGCTCTCGGGCAGCAGAGTTTTCTGGATGCCAATTTTATATAAACAAAACTTAACTCTCGCAGCCTGTTCTCTTAGTCTCATTCCCCATTGGGGTGTGTCGTATTTATTTATATTTGCACGTCAAGACGGGTAGTGGGCCTTTACATTTGGTGACCCCTGCAATGTGATTGGGACGGTGTCCCGAGTCCCTGTACCGTGCAGCGAGATCCGGGACGCCCCGAGCAAAACCATCACCTCCGCGGTCGACCAGTTTGCATGCACAACGAAAGGTTCCAAGGTTTCCTGTCATCTTTGCAAATACCCAACTAAAACTGCTCGCCAAGGCAGGTCACGGCTTCGTTGGGGTGTGGACCAGATTGCGGACCGACCGTGAACGGCGGCTCTCGGACCACCCTACTGAACACGTGAGTACTGGTTGCGAGAGTTGCAGGGGAAATACGAAAAAAATGAAAAACACATAATAAATAAATAAATAAGAGGGATAAAATAGCGTGAACAATAGAACTTGAGAGTGAAGTTCAGGGCCTGTGTGAATGTAACTGAGGCTTTTTCTTACCTATCCTTTATATGGCAATTAGGTTGTTGTGCAAATAGAGATAAAGAGGAATACGGGATCCTAGCTCTGAAGGGGGGTAGAAGGTGGCACCACATAGCATTGTCTCGACCAGTGCAGGGAATAAGTGGAGATAAAGAGAAAAACAAAAGTAGGAGTCTCATATATTTAGTATGCTCAGAGTAGTAATTTAGAATATTCTTTTTCCGTGTGAGCAGAATTCTTGGAGAGGTAGTGTAAGGGAGCATAGAGGTGTGGAGTGAATGAGAGAATAAGAATTAGGGAGGATAAACTAAGACAATTGAAAGGGGGGAGTAAATTGAAAGATAATACATGTTACATGTTGAATCTGTCTAAGTGTTACGTGTTGGTTCGTCAGTAAGTGCCTATATGTCTATATGTTTACGAAAATAAGGTCTGGTAAGAAATGTTGGTAAATTATTTGTGATTCATGTTGAAAAATAATTTGTGATTTCGGCAGAAAGGGTGTAAGTAAAAAGGTTGGTGATATTTTCTTGATGTTGACAGTGAAATAATGTTGAAAAAAGGTGTTGAAGAAAGGAGATTATTTGGTAATTGACATTGTATAATTATAGCCAGAAAAAAGAAGTAAGATACCAGTAAAAGTAAAAAAATACGGTATCATGGGAGGGACTACACTGCTAGCACACATATGTCAACACCTCCCTTTGTATAGTGAGAAAATACAGAAGTACCATGAGCAATGGGTGTCGGAAATAAAAGGAGAGGGTGTATCACCTATCTGGCTGAGGGAGGGTCATTTGATAAACACGTGTTATACCTTGTATCAACACACCTGCTAGCGAAATACAGGGGAAAGCAATTGCAGAACAGAAGGGAGGTACTAGATTTGTGGCGAATGTTCGAGGAAGTAACCCCTAGCGGCGGGGTAAGTAAAGACACATTAACGGAGAAGGAGAAGGCACCAGAGGGGTGAGCAGATGTTGCAGGGGAAGAATGCACAGTGACAGCGAAAGTGAATGATCTCACTAGAATGCATCCGTTACTAACAAGACCCACAGTGGGTTACAGTGAGCACCTATATGTACCAGCACCCACCACGCCAACTACCCCAGCGACAACATCAGCAGCATCAGCCACCTCCCCGCCAACCTATGAAACGAGAGTGTTATACGGACCAACTAGTGAATTTAGCATGGCTAACGGGAGACTTAGACAGACAGCTTTCACATGCCCAAATGGAAATAACGCGGTTAAGAGCCTTATCTGATAGGGGCCAGATGTTGCCAGGGGGAGGGGAATTACCACCATTGATGTTAAGTGACCTCGCCTCTCTGCCAATTGTTGCAGGGGGAGCAATAAAAGGGCAGGAACAAGAGTGGCAATCAGGTGAGTTCTTTTTCCATTTAAATGGTAAACCTGTGAGGATAATAAGACCTACAACTCCAGAAAGCCAAAGAGGGGAAGTGCAGATAGAAAGGGAGTCAGAAGAGGAGATAGAGGAGGTATGGAATGACCTAGATGAGTACAAAGAGGGTGCAGCAGCAGCGGGGTCCCCACTGCCATTCCTATTCGACCAAGAGGATGAAAGGGCGGCAACAAGGTGGCAAGGGAGGTTAAGACAAAGAGTAGGGAACATGCTGGTAAGTAAAACAAAGAAGGGAACGGTAAGTAAAAAAGGAAGAAAAATAAAACTACAAATGACACTGATACACAAGGGAGCAGAGAGGACACACTATATTCGCTGGGCACAAATGGATAAGAATAACTTATTGAAACTTCTTCCTTCACTTTCGGGTGGGGCAGGGAAGTGGATACATGCATTTGAGAAGAACACAGCAGGAGTGCCTTTAGCCATAGGGGATGTAAAGGTTTTACTAGTGTTTGCAGTCAGTGATCAAGCAGATGCAGTGTGGGTGAAGGCAGGCTTTCCGGGAGTTATACACTTAGTGATGCAATGCACTATGGGAGAGGATGAGGAGCCTACGCAATTCATCCTCCGGGTGCAAGACCTTTGGAGATCTGAAACGGGCACGGCTTGGGATCAATCCACCGCCTGGTTCTATTTTATAATTAAAAAAAAGCTACCAAAGGAGGTACAGAAGGCCTTGGATAAAATACCTGGGATAGAAGCCAAAGGATGGCCAGAGATTCAGAGTAAAATTGGGCACCATTGTAGGAGGATCAAAGAAAGAGAAAAAGAGATTGCGCAGAGAAGGTTGGCAGACAAAGCAAAGTTAGTACAAAATAAATTAGTGAAGCTTGCAGCAATTAATGCAACAACATCTACTGACAGACAGGGGGAAGGAGAGGAAGGGTCCGGAAATATGCCAATCAGAATGGCCACAACTTGGGATTCAAATGGACAGGAGCAATGGGACGGAGAGGAGAGAAGATGTATGGGGGGCCCCAGTGGCAAGGAAGGCCCGAAGAGGACAATTTGGGTATCAAGGACCGAGAGGGGGATTCGGAGGAATGGTCAGCAGAGGATTTGGTGAGTCAGGGATGAGGGGGGGGCCACAAGGGCCATGTTGGAATTGCGGGAGGTGGGGACACTTTTCAAGGGAATGCAGAATGCGACCAATGGGTTATTATCAAGGGAAGCCCCCCATAGTAAACGAGCAGCAGTATGGTCATCCACACTCAGGCAGTCCCTATGGGTTACCTATGGGAAGGGGTGGTCATAACGAACAATGTTATGATGAACCACAACAGAGGGAACCACAAAGGCAACACAGACAACAACCACAGCAGAGAGGTATGCAACAACAAATGGCAAGGCAGAACACTATGGGAAATGCGAACACCAACATATTCGCAATGTCTGCAAATGGCACGCTGGCACCTTTTCGCGGCACAGCAGTAGTGGGGGACAATGGGCCTCATTACACGGTAGGCGGTGGACCAAGGTGCTATTAGCACCTTGGTCCATGCCGGTAAATTACCGGCACCGCCTTGGAGGAAAGGGGAATTACCGCCCTATTCCAAGGTTGGTGGGGCAGTAATTCCCCCTTCCTCCATTGCCCTTCCCCATTCCCATTTTTGCCCCATAGGGCATAATGGGAATGGGGAAGGTGCTAATTACGGTACCGCAAATTGCGGTACCGTAATTAGCACCCTGGTCCCTTTGCGGGTCCCTACTTTAACGGCTGGTCTACACCAGCCGTTAATGTTGGGTCCTGCAAAGGGACCTCGTACTAAGGCGGTACCATTACCGGTGACCGTTAACCCTTACCGCCTTCCGTGTAATGAGGCCCAGTGTATTCTCTGTTCCAGGAACAGAAACTTATGCAGATTAGGACAACCCCAGAAAGCACTTGCGTGTCCAGTCCTATCCACTATCCTACGTGCAGAAGAGGAGTCACTAGTGGGAGCAAAGATAGGCAACAAACAGTTGATCTTCATGGTGGACTCGGGGGCTGAAAAATCGTGTCTCATGGAAGGCCGGTTCCCGCTCTCAGGAAAAAATGTGGAAACACAAGGGTTCTCTGTGGCTATTTTAAAAGTTCCTTACACAAAAGATCTTGACATAACGGTGGTGGAAAAAACGGTGCAAGCTCCTCTACTGTATCATGAAGACGTGCCAATCAATATGTTGGAGAGAGACCTTCTGAGTAAATTGAACATGACCATATCATTTACTGAGCGGGGAATAGTGTGTTCCACCCCAGGAGTGTGCCCGGTGAGGGTGATGTTGATGATAAGCACAATGACTAATGAAATAGCTGTGAGAGGGGTGCCCATAGACATGGACATGTTCATATACAGAATAAGGGTATTTGCCAGAGTAGTGCCAGAAATAACAAGAAAAGAATGAAAGGTGCCATCAGACTTTGGGCCTCATTACAAGGTGGGCGGAATGGGTTTAACAGTGCCGGTAAACCCATTCGGCTCTATTATTAGCTCCCTCCCCGCAAGGGGACCAGGGAGCTAATAACGGGCCCGTTATTAACGTGCCCATTATTAGCTCCCTCCCCATTCCCATTGAGCCCTATGGTGGCTCAAATGGGAATGGGGATGGGATTTTTGAATGAGGAATTACCGGTTCCTCCAACGTTGGAATGACCCAGTAATTCCTCATTCAAGGAACCCGGACCCGAGTTTGGAGGCAGCCATGGCGGTAATAGGCCCTTTGTCTTCTGTCCGATTGTAAATACAGATGTTGTACCTGGGTGATAGTACTGGAAACACATGGTTGCGAATGGAGAACAGTGCTGTGCATAGACCCAAAAATAATGTTGCGTGACTTAACTGATGAAACATTGATCACAGACAATGAGAGTGATGGGGAAATAACAATGGAAATAAGTGTACCATGTGATATCATGATTCAACATAGAGAAATGCATAACCCTCTTATGGCTAGCGTCAGTGTGCCACCCACTATATTTGAGGAATACATGGAAAAAGTACTTCCAGAAATATTGACCACAGGCCCCCATGATGTAGGACTATTAAAAGAAGTAACGCCCATCAAAATAAAATTGAAACAAGGTGCAATACCGCCTAGAGTAAAACAATACCCACTATCACAGGAAGCAGAGGAAGGGATATGAGAAACATAAATGCATTACTGCAACAAGGGATCACAGTGCCATCAAATTCACCATGTATCACTGTGATTTTTCGGATTAAAAAAGCAAGGGGCGGGGCATGGAGGATGATCCAGGACCTATGCCCACTTATTGACTTCATACAGAAAGAATTCCCATTAGTGCCTAATCCTGCATCAATTTTGTGTAGCATACCTAAGGATACTACCTGTTTCACAATAGTGGATTTGAAGAATGCCTTCTTCTCAATACCACTTGACCCAAGCTGCCAGTATCTCACAGCATTCACCCTAGGGGGCAACAGATATGAGCATCGTAGGTTACCACAAGGGTATTGTGAGAGCCCAAGCATTTTCAACAGAATATTGCATGAAGATCTTGGTAACATTTATGTAGAGAGCACAATAATACAGTACGTGGATGATTTACTTGTCTGCAGTAAAAGTGAAGAAAAGTGCAGAGCAGATTGAATAGCATTGTTAAATTTACTGGCCAGTAAAGGATACAAGGTGGACAAAGGTAAGCTGCAATATTGCCTAGCCGAAGTGCTCTATTTAGGACAACTGATTTCAAAAGATGGTAAGAGAATATTACCAGACAGAGTAGCAGCAATACGCCACCTCATGATATCAAAGACAGTGAAGGACATGGAAAAATGTCTTGGCATCTGCCACTGCTGCCGTGTCTGGATACTCAATTATGCAGCACACACATGCCTACTGTTACAGGCACTAAAAGAGGCACAAAAGAATAGTGTCCATTAAAATGTACAGACGAAATGAGGACACAATATTTCAAACTAAAAGACCTTATTGCGAACGCACCAGTTTTAGCGAACCCTGATTATGGTCGGGAGTTCTACCTGTTTTCCCACTGTAATGGAATTCTAATGACAGCAGTTTTAATGCAAAGAACATCATTGGGCCACAAGCCATTGGCCTATTACAGCGGTACTCTAGATTCAATAATGCAGGGCCACTACACATGTGAACAGGCTCTCGCCGCAGCAGCTTTCGTGCTAGAAAAAAGTGCCACAATTGTGATGAGTTGCTCAGTGACACTATACGCAGAACATTCATTGTTTGCCATTTTAGAAAGGTCAAAGAGCACTCTCACCACACGGAGGGTTACAGCATACAAAATAATATCAAGCCCAAATGTTCGTGTAGTGAGTTGCAAAACAGTGAATACAGCCATATTTATCACAGAACCATGCACAGTAGAAGATATACAAGTACACGATTGCGCTACTTACGAAGGAGAAGATGATGACATTCCTAAAGCAAGTGAAAATGCCTTAGAGGAGTGAGAAATATACTTTGTAAATGGGTCAGCATCAATAGACAGTGAGACAAGTGAAAAACATGTTGGGGCAGCGGTGGTAAGAATGGAGGAAGAGGAGTATGAAGTGATTGTTCAGAAACGCCTCCCCTCGCATTATTCAGCGCAGGCAGCAGAACTAATAGCACTCATTGAAGCATTACACACAGCCATAGATTGTGCAGTGACAATATATTCTGCCTCAGCATATGCGACAACAACAGTGCACTCAGGATTATAACGTTGGCGGCGAAGAGGGTTTAGAAGGGAAGATGGTTCATCAGTACAGCATGCAGCCCTGTTGAATGAGATAATAGAAGCATTGGCAGAACCATCAGTGGTGGCATTGGTGAAGTGCCAAGCACATACCAATAAGACAGATGCAATCTCATTGGGAAACGCGACAGCAGATGCCGCGGTGAAAGAAGCAGCTTATTTTAATATCCCCCAAGCATTTTTGAGTGCATTGCAAAAACATCATGGACAGACACAACAGAGGAAGGATACAGCCATACCCCAATTGCCCAAATAATAGAACTGCAAAAACGTGCACCTGTAGAAGAACAAGAATTATGGGTAAAAAGAGGATGTAAACAGTCACGACAGATTTGATATGACGACAGGAACTAACAGGGAAGGTAGTGATGCCTGTGGAATTGTTAGAAATAGCATTTCAACAACTGCATTCCCCAACACATGTAACTAAACAACACATTGCAGCGGAAATACAGGAAAATTGCTTTGTTCCAAATTTGCAGGAGCAGTTGTCAAAATGTACTGTAGAGTGCACAGCATGTCAGACATATAGTTTAGGAATGACTCTTAGAACACTGAGAGGAACACTACTGCGTCCAGTGGGGCCGTTTAGAGAGCTCCACATTGATTATGCGGATATGGGAGAAAGATGCAATGGAGCAAGATATTTAATTGTGATAGTGTGCCCATTCTTGCGGTTGGTGGAAGCTAGTCCATGCCCCCACCCAGACGCGAAGTGTGCTGCCATGTTCCTGGTACGGGAGGTTTTCTCAAGGTGGGGCATATGTGATGTCATAAGGTCAGATAACGGCACACATTTTGTCAATGATCTTTTCAAGGAAGTTACCACATTATTGGGGGTAAAGCATAAATTATGCTCAATTTATCACCCGCAGGCAAAAGGACTCGTAGAAAAGATCAATGGCCTGCTTAAAAGCAAACTGTCCAAATTGTGTAACACCCTCAAGAACAATTGGGTGTATTGCTTGCCCCTAGCACTGTTCCAACTATGAACACAATCAAGCAAGGATCACCATTTGAGCCCGCATGAAATAGTGACAGGACAGTGCATTCATACGCCACTCTCTCCAGTAAGAAGAGCATCTGATGCTCACAGAGCTGCAACAGTGCTGGGGGATTAATGTAAGGAATACCTTACCCAACTGACCCGCGCAGAGCATAGCAAAAGAAATTGCATCCCCATTTACACATGACACACAAACAGATACAACCATGCCTGCGCAGGACAGCCCAACAGGACAATTGATGCCAGGGGAAAATGTGTATGTGTGTTGTTTTGTGTGGAAGTGGAATTCCCTGAGGTTCCATGGACCCTACGAGGTCATATATTGTACACCAAGCACTGTGAAAGTAAAATGGTTGAAATATTGGGTGCATCTGTCAGATGTAAGAAGAGCACACGATAGTACAACCCCTCAGAGTGAGCAAAATGAAAGCAACGAGGTTGAAAATGGCTAATTTACAAGTCTGCAAAATGCAAAGCAATACAAACAGCAAAAAAAAGGGGGGTTAAGAAGTGAAAATGCATGATAAGGGTAAAATATCATAAGTAATAATGCATATATAAACGTGTGTAAAAAAACATATAGCTCTCTCGCTCTCTCTTCCTATCTATCTCTCTCTCTCTTCCTACGTATCTATCTCTCTCTCTCTCTCTCTCTCTCTTTCTCTCTTTCTCTCTCTTTCTATCTCTCTCTTACTAAAAGAGTGTATATTCACGTCAGTGGATGTTAAAGTTAATAAAGCAGAATATGAATATGCAAAGTGAAAGTATGCTAAACAATATAAGAGAAAAAGTAAAAATAAAAGTGATATTAATGAAAAAGAGTAATGAAAAAAGTAATGTAAAATATATATATATATATATCTATATATATATATATATATGCATTGTGCTTAACAATTTTATATCACCCCTTCAGGTGGAAACATGCCAGAAAGCAGGGTCATCACTAACAATGACACAAATATAGATAGCAATACGGTAGATAGCAGAATGAATATGTCGTATAACATGGAGTGCGGACTAAAATAAGCTGCGATATTGTTTTCTGTGATGTTGTTTTTTGCGGCATGGTACCATACAGTGGCTTTCATAATTAAGGATATGAAAGAGGGGGAGTGGGGCAAAACTGATACAGGAAGGCACAACACTCATATGTGCTTGGGTCACAACCATGTGGAAGCATAATGGCCTCATAAACAATAATCTTATCATGTTGTATAAAAACCGAACCACCAAAACCACACTTTTCACTCCTTCCTCTATAGAACTAAGTAAACTTAATGAGACCAATCAGTATGACGGGGACTACTCCTGGGAAAGTGAGCCTTATCTAATAAATACTGATGCGTACACAACCACAGAACCTACCTCACAAGGCACTGTAATGCACTCTCATCCTAACACTGTAAGCACACTAGACACTCCAGTAACGCAGTCCTGGCAAGCTGATAGTGAATTAAGTGACGCAACGTGGGCAGATATCTTTCCTATAAACAATAAAAGAGTGAAAATGATAAAAAAAACAAGGGAGAGGGGTGGAGGAGACGGCGAAGGGGGCAGGAGGGAAAAGATATGATGTCTATCATGGCCTGGGACTAGATGAAATTGAAGACCCCCCACCACCCAGATCAGTCAAACAAATGGTACTCAGACATAAGTGCAACAGTAAAGCAAGCCCCAAATGAGAGCTGCTATGTCTGCTCACTCATACCACACGCTTCAGGCACACCTAAAATACTTATACCTCAAGAAGTGCCCTTGTCGGATGCCCAATGCCTGATTCATCTCTTTTTATGTAGAATTCAGAGCACCTTCCAGTCACACACAGTTACAATAGAAAAGCTGCAGAACGCGAGAACCTGCATGAGCAAGCTTTAAGGAGTAATGTGCAGCAAAGAACCTTTTTTTGTTATCAGAGGGACAAGGATCACAGAAAACAAGTGGCAGGACGAGAAAATCATGTGCAAAGCAGAAGCATTACGAGGCTTAACTGAAGAGAACTTTGGGGTCAAAGAAACATGTACTCCCGTCTGGTCCCAGCACATTGCAAAGCTCATGTGAGTTATTGCACTTGAGAAACCCATCAAAACTCAGAGGGAAATACCACACAAACTTTGTTTTCATGGTGAAGGGAAGGTACAGATGGGCGCCAACAGAAAATGCAACAAAACGATTATCATCCCAGACATGTAAAAAGGTAGAGCAGCGCTCATGGACATGTATTGGGTGTGTGGTAAACAAGCTTGCATCTACCTGCATCATGGAAGGGTACATGCAGCCTGGCCACCCCACACTCTGCGCTAATGTTAATACCAGAAAGCCTATCCAAGGGGGGAGAGAGTCGGCTGGCATATCAGCAGCAGGAGAGACGGCTGGCATATCGGCAGCAGGGGAGTCGGCTTGCACATCGGCAGCACCCCAGTTAACAGTGACAGAGCCTTCCACATATGACATTCTGGCAATTAGGTTGTTGTGCAAATAGAGATAAAGAGGAATACGGGATCCTAGCTCTGAAGGGGGGTAGAAGGTGGCACCACATAGCATTGTCTCGACCAGTGCAGGGAATAAGTGGAGATAAAGAGAAAAACAAAAGTAGGAGTCTCATATATTTAGTATGCTCAGAGTAGTAATTTAGAATATTCTTTTTCCGTGTGAGCAGAATTCTTGGAGAGGTAGTGTAAGGGAGCATAGAGATGTGGAGTGAATGAGAGAATAAGAATTAGGGAGGATAAACTAAGACAATTGAAAGGGGGGAGTAAATTGAAAGATAATACATGTTACATGTTGAATCTGTCTAAGTGTTACGTGTTGGTTCGTCAGTAAGTGCCTATATGTCTATATGTTTACGAAAATAAGGTCTGGTAAGAAATGTTGGTAAATTATTTGTGATTCATGTTGAAAAATAATTTGTGATTTCGGCAGAAAGGGTGTAAGTAAAAAGGTTGGTGATATTTTCTTGATGTTGACAGTGAAATAATGTTGAAAAAAGGTGTTGAAGAAAGGAGATTATTTGGTAATTGACATTGTATAATTATAGCCAGAAAAAAGAAGTAAGATACCAGTAAAAGTAAAAAAATACGGTATCATGGGAGGGACTACACTGCTAGCACACATATGTCAACACCTCCCTTTGTATAGTGAGAAAATACAGAAGTACCATGAGCAATGGGTGTCGGAAATAAAAGGAGAGGGTGTATCACCTATCTGGCCTGAGGGAGGGTCATTTGATAAACACGTGTTATACCTTGTATCAACACACCTGCTAGCGAAATACAGGGGAAAGCAATTGCAGAACAGAAGGGAGGTACTAGATTTGTGGCGAATGTTCGAGGAAGTAACCCCTAGCGGCGGGGTAAGTAAAGACACATTAACGGAGAAGGAGAAGGCACCAGAGGGGTGAGCAGATGTTGCAGGGGAAGAATGCACAGTGACAGCGAAAGTGAATGATCTCACTAGAATGCATCCGTTACTAACAAGACCCACAGTGGGTTACAGTGAGCACCTATATGTACCAGCACCCACCACGCCAACTACCCCAGCGACAACATCAGCAGCATCAGCCACCTCCCCCCCAACCTATGAAACGAGAGTGTTATACGGACCAACTAGTGAATTTAGCATGGCTAACGGGAGACTTAGACAGACAGCTTTCACATGCCCAAATGGAAATAACGCGGTTAAGAGCCTTATCTGATAGGGGCCAGATGTTGCCAGGGGGAGGGGAATTACCACCATTGATGTTAAGTGGCCTCGCCTCTCTGCCAATTGTTGCAGGGGGAGCAATAAAAGGGCAGGAACAAGAGTGGCAATCAGGTGAGTTCTTTTTCCATTTAAATGGTAAACCTGTGAGGATAATAAGACCTACAACTCCAGAAAGCCAAAGAGGGGAAGTGCAGATAGAAAGGGAGTCAGAAGAGGAGATAGAGGAGGTATGGAATGACCTAGATGAGTACAAAGAGGGTGCAGCAGCAGCGGGGTCCCCACTGCCATTCCTATTCGACCAAGAGGATGAAAGGGCGGCAACAAGGTGGCAAGGGAGGTTAAGACAAAGAGTAGGGAACATGCTGGTAAGTAAAACAAAGAAGGGAACGGTAAGTAAAAAAGGAAGAAAAATAAAACTACAAATGCCACTGATACACAAGGGAGCAGAGAGGACACACTATATTCGCTGGGCACAAATGGATAAGAATAACTTATTGAAACTTCTTCCTTCACTTTCGGGTGGGGCAGGGAAGTGGATACATGCATTTGAGAAGAACACAGCAGGAGTGCCTTTAGCCATAGGGGATGTAAAGGTTTTACTAGTGTTTGCAGTCAGTGATCAAGCAGATGCAGTGTGGGTGAAGGCAGGCTTTCCGGGAGTTATACACTTAGTGATGCAATGCACTATGGGAGAGGATGAGGAGCCTACGCAATTCATCCTCCGGGTGCAAGACCTTTGGAGATCTGAAACGGGCACGGCTTGGGATCAATCCACCGCCTGGTTCTATTTTATAATTAAAAAAAAGCTACCAAAGGAGGTACAGAAGGCCTTGGATAAAATACCTGGGATAGAAGCCAAAGGATGGCCAGAGATTCAGAGTAAAATTGGGCACCATTGTAGGAGGATCAAAGAAAGAGAAAAAGAGATTGCGCAGAGAAGGTTGGCAGACAAAGCAAAGTTAGTACAAAATAAATTAGTGAAGCTTGCAGCAATTAATGCAACAACATCTACTGACAGACAGGGGGAAGGAGAGGAAGGGTCCGGAAATATGCCAATCAGAATGGCCACAACTTGGGATGCAAATGGACAGGAGCAATGGGACGGAGAGGAGAGAAGATGTATGGGGGGCCCCAGTGGCAAGGAAGGCCCGAAGAGGACAATTTGGGTATCAAGGACCGAGAGGGGGATTCGGAGGAATGGTCAGCAGAGGATTTGGTGAGTCAGGGATGAGGGGGGGGCCACAAGGGCCATGTTGGAATTGCGGGAGGTGGGGACACTTTTCAAGGGAATGCAGAATGCGACCAATGGGTTATTATCAAGGGAAGCCCCCCATAGTAAACGAGCAGCAGTATGGTCATCCACACTCAGGCAGTCCCTATGGGTTACCTATGGGAAGGGGTGGTCATAACGAACAATGTTATGATGAACCACAACAGAGGGAACCACAAAGGCAACACAGACAACAACCACAGCAGAGAGGTATGCAACAACAAATGGCAAGGCAGAACACTATGGGAAATGCGAACACCAACATATTCGCAATGTCTGCAAATGGCACGCTGGCACCTTTTCGCGGCACAGCAGTAGTGGGGGACAATGGGCCTCATTACACGGTAGGCGGTGGACCAAGGTGCTATTAGCACCTTGGTCCATGCCGGTAAATTACCGGCACCGCCTTGGAGGAAAGGGGAATTACCGCCCTATTCCAAGGTTGGTGGGGCAGTAATTCCCCCTTCCTCCATTGCCCTTCCCCATTCCCATTTTTGCCCCATAGGGCATAATGGGAATGGGGAAGGTGCTAATTACGGTACCGCAAATTGCGGTACCGTAATTAGCACCCTGGTCCCTTTGCGGGTCCCTACTTTAACGGCTGGTCTACACCAGCCGTTAATGTTGGGTCCTGCAAAGGGACCTCGTACTAAGGCGGTACCATTACCGGTGACCGTTAACCCTTACCGCCTTCCGTGTAATGAGGCCCAGTGTATTCTCTGTTCCAGGAACAGAAACTTATGCAGATTAGGACAACCCCAGAAAGCACTTGCGTGTCCAGTCCTATCCACTATCCTACGTGCAGAAGAGGAGTCACTAGTGGGAGCAAAGATAGGCAACAAACAGTTGATCTTCATGGTGGACTCGGGGGCTGAAAAATCGTGTCTCATGGAAGGCCGGTTCCCGCTCTCAGGAAAAAATGTGGAAACACAAGGGTTCTCTGTGGCTATTTTAAAAGTTCCTTACACAAAAGATCTTGACATAACGGTGGTGGAAAAAACGGTGCAAGCTCCTCTACTGTATCATGAAGACGTGCCAATCAATATGTTGGAGAGAGACCTTCTGAGTAAATTGAACATGACCATATCGTTTACTGAGCGGGGAATAGTGTGTTCCACCCCAGGAGTGTGCCCGGTGAGGGTGATGTTGATGATAAGCACAATGACTAATGAAATAGCTGTGAGAGGGGTGCCCATAGACATGGACATGTTCATATACAGAATAAGGGTATTTGCCAGAGTAGTGCCAGAAATAACAAGAAAAGAATGAAAGGTGCCATCAGACTTTGGGCCTCATTACAAGGTGGGCGGAATGGGTTTAACAGTGCCGGTAAACCCATTCGGCTCTATTATTAGCTCCCTCCCCGCAAGGGGACCAGGGAGCTAATAACGGGCCCGTTATTAACGTGCCCATTATTAGCTCCCTCCCCATTCCCATTGAGCCCTATGGTGGCTCAAATGGGAATGGGGATGGGATTTTTGAATGAGGAATTACCGGTTCCTCCAACGTTGGAATGACCCAGTAATTCCTCATTCAAGGAACCCGGACCCGAGTTTGGAGGCAGCCATGGCGGTAATAGGCCCTTTGTCTTCTGTCCGATTGTAAATACAGATGTTGTACCTGGGTGATAGTACTGGAAACACATGGTTGCGAATGGAGAACAGTGCTGTGCATAGACCCAAAAATAATGTTGCGTGACTTAACTGATGAAACATTGATCACAGACAATGAGAGTGATGGGGAAATAACAATGGAAATAAGTGTACCATGTGATATCATGATTCAACATAGAGAAATGCATAACCCTCTTATGGCTAGCGTCAGTGTGCCACCCACTATATTTGAGGAATACATGGAAAAAGTACTGCCAGAAATATTGACCACAGGCCCCCATGATGTAGGACTATTAAAAGAAGTAACGCCCATCAAAATAAAATTGAAACAAGGTGCAATACCGCCTAGAGTAAAACAATACCCACTATCACAGGAAGCAGAGGAAGGGATATGAGAAACATAAATGCATTACTGCAACAAGGGATCACAGTGCCATCAAATTCACCATGTATCACTGTGATTTTTCGGATTAAAAAAGCAAGGGGCGGGGCATGGAGGATGATCCAGGACCTATGCCCACTTATTGACTTCATACAGAAAGAATTCCCATTAGTGCCTAATCCTGCATCAATTTTGTGTAGCATACCTAAGGATACTACCTGTTTCACAATAGTGGATTTGAAGAATGCCTTCTTCTCAATACCACTTGACCCAAGCTGCCAGTATCTCACAGCATTCACCCTAGGGGGCAACAGATATGAGCATCGTAGGTTACCACAAGGGTATTGTGAGAGCCCAAGCATTTTCAACAGAATATTGCATGAAGATCTTGGTAACATTTATGTAGAGAGCACAATAATACAGTACGTGGATGATTTACTTGTCTGCAGTAAAAGTGAAGAAAAGTGCAGAGCAGATTGAATAGCATTGTTAAATTTACTGGCCAGTAAAGGATACAAGGTGGACAAAGGTAAGCTGCAATATTGCCTAGCCGAAGTGCTCTATTTAGGACAACTGATTTCAAAAGATGGTAAGAGAATATTACCAGACAGAGTAGCAGCAATACGCCACCTCATGATATCAAAGACAGTGAAGGACATGGAAAAATGTCTTGGCATCTGCCACTGCTGCCGTGTCTGGATACTCAATTATGCAGCACACACATGCCTACTGTTACAGGCACTAAAAGAGGCACAAAAGAATAGTGTCCATTAAAATGTACAGACGAAATGAGGACACAATATTTCAAACTAAAAGACCTTATTGCGAACGCACCAGTTTTAGCGAACCCTGATTATGGTCGGGAGTTCTACCTGTTTTCCCACTGTAATGGAATTCTAATGACAGCAGTTTTAATGCAAAGAACATCATTGGGCCACAAGCCATTGGCCTATTACAGCGGTACTCTAGATTCAATAATGCAGGGCCACTACACATGTGAACAGGCTCTCGCCGCAGCAGCTTTCGTGCTAGAAAAAAGTGCCACAATTGTGATGAGTTGCTCAGTGACACTATACGCAGAACATTCATTGTTTGCCATTTTAGAAAGGTCAAAGAGCACTCTCACCACACGGAGGGTTACAGCATACAAAATAATATCAAGCCCAAATGTTCGTGTAGTGAGTTGCAAAACAGTGAATACAGCCATATTTATCACAGAACCATGCACAGTAGAAGATATACAAGTACACGATTGCGCTACTTACGAAGGAGAAGATGATGACATTCCTAAAGCAAGTGAAAATGCCTTAGAGGAGTGAGAAATATACTTTGTAAATGGGTCAGCATCAATAGACAGTGAGACAAGTGAAAAACATGTTGGGGCAGCGGTGGTAAGAATGGAGGAAGAGGAGTATGAAGTGATTGTTCAGAAACGCCTCCCCTCGCATTATTCAGCGCAGGCAGCAGAACTAATAGCACTCATTGAAGCATTACACACAGCCATAGATTGTGCAGTGACAATATATTCTGCCTCAGCATATGCGACAACAACAGTGCACTCAGGATTATAACGTTGGCGGCGAAGAGGGTTTAGAAGGGAAGATGGTTCATCAGTACAGCATGCAGCCCTGTTGAATGAGATAATAGAAGCATTGGCAGAACCATCAGTGGTGGCATTGGTGAAGTGCCAAGCACATACCAATAAGACAGATGCAATCTCATTGGGAAACGCGACAGCAGATGCCGCGGTGAAAGAAGCAGCTTATTTTAATATCCCCCAAGCATTTTTGAGTGCATTGCAAAAACATCATGGACAGACACAACAGAGGAAGGATACAGCCATACCCCAATTGCCCAAATAATAGAACTGCAAAAACGTGCACCTGTAGAAGAACAAGAATTATGGGTAAAAAGAGGATGTAAACAGTCACGACAGATTTGATATGACGACAGGAACTAACAGGGAAGGTAGTGATGCCTGTGGAATTGTTAGAAATAGCATTTCAACAACTGCATTCCCCAACACATGTAACTAAACAACACATTGCAGCGGAAATACAGGAAAATTGCTTTGTTCCAAATTTGCAGGAGCAGTTGTCAAAATGTACTGTAGAGTGCACAGCATGTCAGACATATAGTTTAGGAATGACTCTTAGAACACTGAGAGGAACACTACTGCGTCCAGTGGGGCCGTTTAGAGAGCTCCACATTGATTATGCGGATATGGGAGAAAGATGCAATGGAGCAAGATATTTAATTGTGATAGTGTGCCCATTCTTGCGGTTGGTGGAAGCTAGTCCATGCCCCCAACCAGACGCGAAGTGTGCTGCCATGTTCCTGGTACGGGAGGTTTTCTCAAGGTGGGGCATATGTGATGTCATAAGGTCAGATAACGGCACACATTTTGTCAATGATCTTTTCAAGGAAGTTACCACATTATTGGGGGTAAAGCATAAATTATGCTCAATTTATCACCCGCAGGCAAAAGGACTCGTAGAAAAGATCAATGGCCTGCTTAAAAGCAAACTGTCCAAATTGTGTAACACCCTCAAGAACAATTGGGTGTATTGCTTGCCCCTAGCACTGTTCCAACTATGAACACAATCAAGCAAGGATCACCATTTGAGCCCGCATGAAATAGTGACAGGACAGTGCATTCATACGCCACTCTCTCCAGTAAGAAGAGCATCTGATGCTCACAGAGCTGCAACAGTGCTGGGGGATTAATGTAAGGAATACCTTACCCAACTGACCCGCGCAGAGCATAGCAAAAGAAATTGCATCCCCATTTACACATGACACACAAACAGATACAACCATGCCTGCGCAGGACAGCCCAACAGGACAATTGATGCCAGGGGAAAATGTGTATGTGTGTTGTTTTGTGTGGAAGTGGAATTCCCTGAGGTTCCATGGACCCTACAAGGTCATATATTGTACACCAAGCACTGTGAAAGTAAAATGGTTGAAATATTGGGTGCATCTGTCAGATGTAAGAAGAGCACACGATAGTACAACCCCTCAGAGTGAGCAAAATGAAAGCAACGAGGTTGAAAATGGCTAATTTACAAGTCTGCAAAATGCAAAGCAATACAAACAGCAAAAAAAAGGGGAGTTAAGAAGTGAAAATGCATGATAAGGGTAAAATATCATAAGTAATAATGCATATATAAACGTGTGTAAAAAACATATAGCTCTCTCGCTCTCTCTTCCTATCTATCTCTCTCTCTCTTCCTACGTATCTATCTCTCTCTCTCTCTCTCTCTCTCTTTCTCTCTTTCTCTCTCTTTCTATCTCTCTCTTACTAAAAGAGTGTATATTCACGTCAGTGGATGTTAAAGTTAATAAAGCAGAATATGAATATGCAAAGTGAAAGTATGCTAAACAATATAAGAGAAAAAGTAAAAATAAAAGTGATATTAATGAAAAAGAGTAATGAAAAAAGTAATGTAAAATATATATATATATATATCTATATATATATATATATATGCATTGTGCTTAACAATTTTATATCACCCCTTCAGGTGGAAACATGCCAGAAAGCAGGGTCATCACTAACAATGACACAAATATAGATAGCAATACGGTAGATAGCAGAATGAATATGTCGTATAACATGGAGTGCGGACTAAAATAAGCTGCGATATTGTTTTCTGTGATGTTGTTTTTTGCGGCATGGTACCATACAGTGGCTTTCATAATTAAGGGTATGAAAGAGGGGGAGTGGGGCAAAACTGATACAGGAAGGCACAACACTCATATGTGCTTGGGTCACAACCATGTGGAAGCATAATGGCCTCATAAACAATAATCTTATCATGTTGTATAAAAACCGAACCACCAAAACCACACTTTTCACTCCTTCCTCTATAGAACTAAGTAAACTTAATGAGACCAATCAGTATGACGGGGACTACTCCTGGGAAAGTGAGCCTTATCTAATAAATACTGATGCGTACACAACCACAGAACCTACCTCACAAGGCACTGTAATGCACTCTCATCCTAACACTGTAAGCACACTAGACACTCCAGTAACGCAGTCCTGGCAAGCTGATAGTGAATTAAGTGACGCAACGTGGGCAGATATCTTTCCTATAAACAATAAAAGAGTGAAAATGATAAAAAAAACAAGGGAGAGGGGTGGAGGAGACGGCGAAGGGGGCAGGAGGGAAAAGATATGATGTCTATCATGGCCTGGGACTAGATGAAATTGAAGACCCCCCACCACCCAGATCAGTCAAACAAATGGTACTCAGACATAAGTGCAACAGTAAAGCAAGCCCCAAATGAGAGCTGCTATGTCTGCTCACTCATACCACACGCTTCAGGCACACCTAAAATACTTATACCTCAAGAAGTGCCCTTGTCGGATGCCCAATGCCTGATTCATCTCTTTTTATGTAGAATTCAGAGCACCTTCCAGTCACACACAGTTACAATAGAAATGCTGCAGAACGCGAGAACCTGCATGAGCAAGCTTTAAGGAGTAATGTGCAGCAAAGAACCTTTTTTTGTTATCAGAGGGACAAGGATCACAGAAAACAAGTGGCAGGACGAGAAAATCATGTGCAAAGCAGAAGCATTACGAGGCTTAACTGAAGAGAACTTTGGGGTCAAAGAAACATGTACTCCCGTCTGGTCCCAGCACATTGCAAAGCTCATGTGAGTTATTGCACTTGAGAAACCCATCAAAACTCAGAGGGAAATACCACACAAACTTTGTTTTCATGGTGAAGGGAAGGTACAGATGGGCGCCAACAGAAAATGCAACAAAACGATTATCATCCCAGACATGTAAAAAGGTAGAGCAGCGCTCATGGACATGTATTGGGTGTGTGGTAAACAAGCTTGCATCTACCTGCATCATGGAAGGGTACATGCAGCCTGGCCACCCCACACTCTGCGCTAATGTTAATACCAGAAAGCCTATCCAAGGGGGGAGAGAGTCGGCTGGCATATCAGCAGCAGGAGAGACGGCTGGCATATCGGCAGCAGAGGAGTCGGCTTGCACATCGGCAGCACCCCAGTTAACAGTGACAGAGCCTTCCACATATGACATTCTGTCCAAAGATGAGCTACAAGACAGATTGTCCCACAAAGGAGATCAAACTATCTCCAACCAATCATCCAAACTTATTGCAGAGATTCCTAACAGGTACAAGTTGTTTAACTCAGCTGAAACATTATTTGCCTCCCTCCTGATGCCAGGACTTCAGGCGTGAACAAATGCCAAATGGCTACAGATCATCCGCTGGGAGTTGATCCAATTGGCTAACGACACTGAAGAAGGGTTCAACGTGATCAAAGTGGAACTGCGCACCTTGCGCCTAATGACAATTTAGAACCGGTACGTCCTAGACCTTCTCACAGGAATGGATGACAGTGTTTGCCGAAAAATCAGGAGCGCATGCTGTACATTCATACCTTCTGAAGATGCGGACAATGTGACCTTTTCCCACATCATCTCGGCAGTGCACAACCTGGGGGAGAAAATGCAGAAGGAAGGAGGTATAGAGCCAAGCAACTGGTTCGACAACATGTTCAACTGGACATCCTCCTGGTTCAGCACTATGATGAACATTTTTGTTCCAGTGGTCGTTTTTCTTTTGCTATTTTTCTGTGTGTGCCAGTTGGGTATACAGTGGTGTGCAAAATCTATGGCTAGTTCAAAGTTGATGATGGTAACAATGGGCAAACCGGCAATCGTAGCAACCACAATAGATGTTCAAATACAAACTGGGGAGGTCGCCCCACCAAAGTATTGCATGACAGCTGTATATCACCAGCATGGGGACAGGATGGACAACCTATATCACACCACAAATAAGGAACCACAGGAGTTGCAATGGTATAGGGAAGTGTGGGTGGATCTGGATGGGGATGGGGCATATACATGACATGCACACCAAATGAATATGGAAGGAGAGGGCAGAGCCTAAGAGGTGTGTGTAGGGTTTGGATGCCAATAAAAGGTACACTAGCATGGGATGAGGCAGTAGCAGAGGCTGAGTATTATCGGAGGGAGAATAATAATAAAAATGAGTTTGTTACTTTAGATGTAATGAAAGGGGGGAATGTGTGGGAGTGAGGGGTCGTTTAGGCCCCCCTCACACATTCAGCACGATGTAAGCCACTTGCTCGTACAATAATGGTGGACACTTCCATTGCTCGCATGTACACTAGCAGTTACTTTAGCAGTGGAAAAGGCGAAGTTGTTGTGCGATACACTTGGCTTCCATTTGTGCACCCTCGACTCCATCTTTTGACTAGGCCTCACTGCGATAATACGAAAAGATCTCTCTCCCCTCTGCAGCGCCGCGCACACCACGCTCATAGCCCCCACCTTTTCTCACTCTGTCTGAAAGCTTTGCAGCCCCAGTTCTCATGGATGAGCTGGAGATAATTGAAACAAATAACCTAATGTAACATTTCACTCTTCCTCTGAGATCACTGTCCTGTGTGTGAACCGACCTAAAACATGTCCATTCGTCTCCACAAACTTGCCGGCGCCCTCTGATTCTCACTGTTGGAAAATTACTGCCACTATAACCCCGTGCCCTTGCAAGGTATTCTCCTGATGTAACAGACGTGTGACCCTGCTGAGCAGCCCACCGCAGTGTGCCCCCAACTAACATCAGACCTCTGTCACAGTATATTGCACCCTAGAATTAACAAATGTCAGAATGCCTCATAGTCTCCACCCCACCATCAATGTTATTTCACTGACCAGGACCTTAAGCCCAGGGCTCATATAAGTCCCAATGAATGATGCTGTGATTTTATGTATACAAATTATAGGTTTATGATAATGTACTCAAGGGATTTGTAGTAACTATTATTTAGTGCATGTCTAATAATAGTATTTCATGATAGCTTAGCTAGGGCCCGCTCTATCTCACTGCGACCTGACCCTCACCCCTCCTGGACACAGGCAACTGGACCTCGTGACGCTCACCCTTCTGCCAACTGGGCAGCCTATCCGGAAGAAGCAGCGCCTACACGTATATATGTAACACCGCTCTCAGTCCAATCGCATACAAATGTAACCCCCTATGTTAATGACGCCATGAATGACGCTGTTTTGCTTTATAATTCTGTGTATGTGCAATGTTTGCCAGAGCGCTCTCGGGCAGCAGAGTTCTTTGGATGCCAATTTTATATAAAACGAAACCTAACTCTCGCAGCCTGTTCTCTTAGTTTCATTCCCCATTGGGGTGTGTCGTATTTATTTATATTTGCATGTCAAAACAGGGAGTGGGCCTTTACACAGTGAATCCCAATATTGTGGCAAATTCTTGTAACCTCTCTAATGCTTTAGAGAGTGAGGTTGTGGTATATTTTAGGAGCAATAAAATATGGTTGGCGTATAATGCGATTTTATGTTTCGTTCCCCCCGTTTCCACCCCCTTCATTTCCGGGTCCTGTCTGATAATTTCCACTGTATAAATCAAATCATGTTCTTAATGTTTGGCTTCTCATTGTTCTTTTCTGTCTTTTCCTGCTCTTTTCTCAGTGTTTTTTCTCACCATATCATTTAAACCAACTCATTTATTAATTGGAAAGTTATTTGTCATAAAGCACTATATAAACAACAATAAACCAAGCATTACAGACGGGGAGAGACCATATTATTATTAGGCATTGTCCCACCCCAAAGGAGGTGGTCCATCACAAACTGCTAGGTCAAATGACTTCTGCACGAGACATTGGGCTTGTTAGTGAGGTGTAGCTTGGGTTTCTAGGCACAGCAGACTTGACACCCAAGTATGGTTATTTCTATCCCACGTCAATGAATACACTTTTGAACTTTGCTAAGGAAACATTCCCAGATCTAACACCCCCTATTGCAACAATCCCACCCTACAATTGTGGGCCAAGACACAGGCTATATTTGGGCTTTGTATTCAATTTGCATTAAATAATGAATGTAAAACCAATGGTGGGCTCTTAGCATTATGCTGGGGCAAGCACGAACAATGTCGTACAATCAGTGGCAGCTTGTAAATAATGTTTCTAATTCACTCAACACATGAAAGCATTTGAATAAATAAAAGGTATATATATATATATTGGAACAGTGATAGGCTCATGTATGGCCTCAATTTATGCTAACCTTTACCTGGGTTGGAGGGAAACAATCATAGCATGGTCTGAGTGAGTGCAGTGTTATCAGTTTATAGATGATCTGTTCTTCATTTGGATTGGACCGGCGACACTCCTATATGAATATATTGATTGTCTTAATAAGTATTTACTCAATGTGAAATGTACCATTGCTGACAATCCTATGGAATTGATTTTTATGATAATTGCTGGAGAACTAACCTGCATAGGAAAGCGATTGCATCAAATTCTCTTTTACATGCTCGGAGCTAGCATCCACAACCCCTCAAACTCCTAGAACGTAGCATTCCTTATGTATGTATTTATTTATTTATTTATGTACATATTTATTTAGAGCTAAGACAGGCAAGCCGGTGGGTAACAGAGCGCTCACAAAACATACAACATATAGACATAAACTATGGAGTATTGTTTCAAGAAAAAAATGTTCTAAAGATTAGGATTTTAAACTGGCAGCTATTTGAGACCGTTTTTAACAAGATGATATGCTAGAAAAACAGTTGACCTAGCTTATCAGAAAGCAAGAATACTGAACAGATCAAATCTGCTTAAAACTAAATCTAGAATTGAAAAACCATTAGATACAATGATACAGTCTGGTGGCATGAGAACAATTTTGAATGAATATTGGCCCATTTTATTGAGTGATATAGATTTGAATCAGGTGTTAACTTATACTCCATCAATTATATTCTCTAAAGCTCCATCCTTGAAGGATAAACTTGCTCCTAGCATGCTTAGAACCTCGACAGAGGGTCAAGAAAACTGGTTAAGTAAACTGAAGAAGGCCAACAGTTTCTACAAATGCAATGAATGTAAAATGTGTAGTTTTGCTCAAGTTGGTTATTCAGTGCAATTCAACCATCAGGAATTGTGGACATTGGGCAGGTATATGTATTACTAAGTTTGTAGTCTATTTTATAGAATGCCCTTTCTGTGGGCTCAATGGCTTACTTAGGTTTCCCGGTTAGTGCTTTGCCGTGGTGCCAAATTATTAGAGTCTCTGCTTAACCAAGAGCCATTTTTGTCCTTCCAGGTATTGAAAATTGATAAGCAGTATGGGTGCTTTTTAATTAAACCAGCCCTTACGTTCTGTGAAGGTAAGATTTTCCCGAAACTAATCTATGGCTTGGAGTTGGTAGACGGTATTATCTTCAAGGTTTTAGACCTCACTGAAGCAAAAGTTTGGCATAAAATATTGAAACTGACAAACATGATACCACTGGCAGTCATTACATTTGAGTTAGGGATGGTCTCGATGAGGGGTTGGGTGGAGTGGAATTTACTTGCTTTATTTGCCAAATTAATTGCTCCAATTCCACACACTCTTTATGAGTTATTGGAAAAATAACTCTCTAGTACAAAGAATAATTCCAACTTTCTTTGCCAGTTGGAAGAGAGGGCCCTCACTATTTTGGATAATTGGTGATGGACAGGGCTTCTCTGTTGACAACCCCCGGGAGAGTATAAAACACCCTTTACTATTATGATTGGGTCTGTACTTCAGTTTCCTTTTATTCATATCCATCGTTGCATAATTTGGCATTTGATCATAGAAGGCGCGGTGCCCCAACAAAGATCCTCTTTCAGTTTCATAATAAACATTATAGAAGTATTTTATTATGATTAAGATGGAATCTTCTATTAACTAGAGAGATCTTGTTAAGAAGAGGAAGACTCCCTACAACGGACACCAACTGTAGATTTTGTAACTTGGGCCCGATTGAGATTGTCCAACATGTGGTCCTGGAATGCGTAGCATTAAATACAAGTAGGATGACATATTTCCCTAATTCTTCCGTTCGGGTCCCTAATTGGCGTTGTATGAATTGTCACTATATCTGGTATAGATGTCTTAACATTAAATCTACTAAAGAGTGTCTGGCGGTGGCAGGTTTTATTAAAACTATGAATTTGATGTATTGATGTATATATTTTGTTGAAATGAATTTGATGAATTAATTAGTTGTTGTGCTTTAATCAGGTGTGATGACAGCATGCTTTTATGTACTTAGGATTTTAATTTCCAGTTTTTTTCCTTTTGTGTTCATTTGTGATTTTTCCTTATGTTTGGATTCTATTTGATGTATTACTGTATTTTAATGGATGTTTTATATGGATTTTTGTGAAGGTTTTTTTAAACCAAATATAAATAAAATAAATACAATTAATTAAATAAATAAGTGCACTGGCTCAACTATAGGACCGCTCACATTGAGAATCTGGTAACATTACAGAGTCATTACAAAAGCAGATGAAAATTATACCCTTGCTGTGCACGTTCAAGAGACTCATAATAGTGATGTTTCCTTGATGTCTTTTGGAGCCTTGGCACATGTTATAGAGAATATATGAAAAGGAAATAGAGACTGGAGTCTAGATTCATAATAATATTTGGCACAATAAAGCCAAATGGACATAACAGTGATGAAGAGCTTCATGTATTTTTGTATTGATTAGCTACTGTTCATTTTTTGTTTAGCCTTTTCTGTGTGCTTTGTCTTGTGTGCGTTTTGTAACCTTCTGTATATCAACAATGAGGTGTAGTCAATATTGGATTTACAGCGCACTAGAGCAGAATTAGTGATGCTGCTATACCACTAAAAATGGGCTCTAATTAATATTTGTCTAATGCTGCTAGTGTACTAGGGCAGAATTAAGGATGCTACTAGTCCACTTGCGCTTTATGTGTTTGAATCATTGCTGCTGTTTCTATTCACACTTGTATGGCCCTGAATATGTCACAAATGTTCACATCATGTAATTTGGGATTTATAATAATTGTCTGCATTTGTACTTTAGCTCAATATTGATTTTAATATATTATTATGATAAGTCAATGTCTTTGGAATTAGGTATAACATGAATTTGTGGTAATTAGCCTTGTATATCCTAATTATGAACACATAAATTAAAGTAGTTCAACTACATTGAAAGATGGTGCCTCATTTTGATGTTCAATAGTAGTGTTGTTATTTTGCCAGTCATCTGACTGAGATTCACATGATCTGCAGCAAGGGGTTTGTCTTTGGTTTTAAATCTCAAGCTTTGCATTTTGGTAAATGTAACTGCCTGTCAAAATCCTTGAGAGGACAGAACGCATGGTGTATTGTTAAAACTGTTTTCACTGTGTTCTTCCATTTGCCTATGGATTTATTTGTATCCAGCTGACTTTTTGGGTAGTAATATTCATAATAAAATGAAATATGCACCATAGAACTTTACAGAACTAGTGCCCAGGTCTTTTTCTTGTTTGTGCTAGTAATGAGGATAGAGATTTCTGACTTTTGTTTATGGGCTCATATTTTTTTGATATATATGTATATATATATTTTCAAGGAAAAAACGTTAATTTTAGGGACGTCAAGGTGAGCAGTAAATTGTAACAAAACCATTGAAATTCATGGAAAAATGTTTGGTTGCAGGGATGGTAAAGTGAGAACTTAAGGCAACAAAACCCTTTGACCAATGACCTATGACCACAATGATGACATCACAGATGACATCACTGATAACACCACTGATGGCATCACTGGTGACATCACTAATGATGAAACAAGTGCTTGTGGTCTTGTGGTTAATCGTCTGCACTGGGAACATGACAACCTGAGTAAAATCCTGGTAGCCAAATACTTGAGCAACCTTGACAACCTCAAAAAATACTAATGGGTTGCGTCCGCCACCATCAGGGGCAAATAACTGCAACAGTGTCCAGGATTTCCAACTCTCTTTCCACATTGTGGCCAAATACCCATGATTTATTTGCCCTCTCATCATTCCCCGTCCTCACTCCCATGTCTGGATTTCAACAATACTGTGCTTCATAAAGATAACTTGAAAAGTACACATAGGGCCTCATTACAAATATGCTGGTCCAGTAACAATAGTGCCGGTAAGCCTACTGGCCGGCACACTCCGTGTCTGCGGGTGGCTGCCGCCCCGGCTGCAAGGTCTGACGTGGCGGGTGGGATGGCACCCACCCGCAGACTTTCCGGGAAGCACCAGCACCATTATTAACTGTGCCGGTGATTTTGTCATCCCCAATTTCCACTGAGTCTCATGGGACTCAAATGGGAATGGGGATTTACATTTTTTCGGTGATTGACTGCCAGGAACACTGGGGTCATAATCCGCAAGTGTTTCCATGGAGCCAGGTGCTGGAAAAAATCACAAATCTGGCGGCAGCCTGCCGGTTTTACCAGCACGGCTACCGCCGGAGTTGTAATGAGGCCCATAGCATAGTGTACTCAAAAATTATAAATCCCTATAGAACTATGTTAGGTAAAAAGTGTACAATTGTGTCATTACGCCCCTCCTTTTTGACTGGGAAACTACAAATACCAGAATGCAATTCAGCAAAAGGCAAAAAAAGGACTGACAGTAGCACAGTTTAAAAAAAAATATCTGATGCTCTGTGTTTTCTTCCATCCATGCAGTAACCAGGACCGACCATGTTTAGCTTCAAAGCATGGATTGGGCTTGCTCTATCAAGCCATGTTGTTCTAAGTGGTCTTGTTACTTGTGCTAATGTATTAGGCAACATGGCCTGAGGGTGCAGGCCACTACTTTACTTTGAAGCTTAGCAGGCTTACTGCATGGAAGCGAGTCCTGGATGACTATTGTGTCACTGGCTGGCCCTGGCCAGAGATCTTTCACCCCGACGTCACCCTAGCTGTAAAAATATATATTTAAAAAATAATAATCTATAGCCGTGGGTACAGTACTACAGATACCCTTGGTCATCTGTAGTCATTTTATGTGTGGACTATATTTTATGTATGGACTACAGATAGCCACGGCTATCTGTAGTTTAACAGCGCAAATATCGGAAAAACCGACACAGAATATGCTTTCTTGCCCCCCAGGCTCCCACTAAATGACCCCTAATGTGTGCCAGATCCTCTGACTCTCGGGATGACCTCCTCACCACGCCTGCCCTCTCCCATTCCCCCACAACATATGCTGTTTCTGTGATGCAGTTTGCTTTGAGATGTTGGCTATAGCAGAGGTTACAGAAATGCTTTGTGTTGCAAACTCAGTCCCTTGACCCCCTCCAACTCCCAAATTGCTTTTGGTGCCGTCTTGCTACCCCCCTTCTAGTCTGTTAGCATTTGCATGTTTTTTGACCTGCAAATGTTTTGTTGGCTTTCACTTCAGTTATCTCTCTGATCGAGAGAAAAACAAGATGGTTGCTGTTTCATTTCTAAAAACACACAGTTTTGTCAATTTACCCAAGATTTTGTTATCTATTTTGGCAAAGGGGCACCCACTTTTTCATCAAATATTTTAAAAAACTACTGCATGGAATAACCCCAAACCACAAGAAGTAAATACGTGTGCCTAAGCTGTTTCAAACATGGTCCAAATCAATCCAGTGGTTTGGGCTGTTCCGTCCTGCAAAAATTGACCTTTTTGTCTATGGGAAAATGAATGGGAAGTAGGCCACAACTTTATTTATTTTGTTGTTTTTTGTGTTCTTAATAACTTTTATATTTTGTTAACAAATCTTTACAAAACTTTTTAGTTGGGGGGGGGGATGAGCACCTCTAATTGACTTAAACATTTCACCCAAAACTGGCACACGAATCAAACGTTTTTAGCAATCGAATGTTCAAGGTTCATATGGGAGTCTGATCCACCTTAACTATAGGGCGGCAACTGGCACCCTATAATATCTATATGTATATATGCATCTATTTCTAGTCATTAATATACATTTCCACAGTGACAAAGCTGCCTGTCGTTTAGACTTAAACTTTCCAAAAACAATAGGCAATCCAATTTATATAAATCTCTTCAATTTTTGATCATTTACTACATTTTATATTCTCCATTATCAACAATTGTTGCTATCCGAGAAAATCAACATCACACTTGACGAAATGACTTCTTCCCTGAAGGAGTACAAGGATGAGTAGTGACTAAAGTTCATACTCAGACTGTGAAAAAAAACAAGAGCAATCACAATCGTATAGCTAAAACAGACACAGTTAAAAGATATAAAGCCTTCGCCTTACTCTCAAGATGGGTGTGAATGTGATCAAGAAGCAACACAAACAGAACAATATAAAAGTACAAAATAAACAAACTGTCCAATCAAGGTTCTATAAATATATATATATATATATATATATATATATATATATATATATATATATATATATATATATATATATATATATATATATATGAAATGCAAAGATGAAATTTAATCAAATTTATGGAACTTTGTCATTAATGGCTTTTAGAAGAAAATATTAATGAAAGTTATGTACTAATTATATGCCACACAATTTGTAAGCACTATGCACTTTATTGAGGCAAATACGGGTAATAGCATTTAATTATTATTTTCTACTAATCCTTTCATTCCTCATACAAAGACTACCGATAAACCAGGCCAACATGTTAGCCCAATTAATTTAAGACCATTAATAATCCTTATATTGCATATCTATATACCAATGATGGAGAACAATTAGCGATTGTGTAAAATATTTGCACATTATAACATTGCTTCCAATTTCCAGCACCGTGCACTTTAGGCACTATGCACTTTAAGGTCATGATAAAGCACTATGCACTTTACGGTCATGATAAAGCACTATGCACTACATGGCCGATATAATCCATCAGTAAATAACAATGGAAAGATATAGATAGAGCATGGCCAAACTGTCAATACAATATGAACATTAAACACTCTATGCTAATATTATGGCAATAATGTGAAGGTAGTCTTTATGCAGGATCAGTTATTCACGAACTGCCATCAAGAACCCTAAACATTCAGAATTCTAAAAAGATGTGGTGTTCCAAAAATATCATATGCACTTGTGAATTCAAACAAAGATTATCTATTTATATGATTTTGATTTTAACTTCAGTCACGTTAAGTTTTTGTATAAAAAATAAAAATTATATAAATTAAATTCTTAAGCAAATGAAATGATGTAAGCACAAGATGTGCGAGAAAGTTGACAATACACGTTGTAAGAAAGCATTTCCAATATGGCACCCATGTTAACCAGGTTAAGCACAGATGCATTTTTCACATGAAAAGTGAAGAGGGACTACAACATCAGAGAAATGTTAAATGGAGATACCTGTCTTCTATGTTTACAATCCGACGAAGCCTGGAAAGGTGAAACGCGTAATTGTTTGTTCTCTCCTGAAACTGTTTGTCCACCGTGTTTTTCTGGCAAAATAAAGGACGTGTGATCGAGTTCCTTTTTTGCATCTGGTGCATTTTTACTTTGGAGAAGAGTGTCGCCTAAAAAAGCTTCGATTAGCTTTTTCTCTTGTTCTTTTTTCTTCAATATAAACGCGGCCGACCGCGCATACAGGCGGGCACCCATGCTTTACATGCTAAACAGCATTCAAATCCAAAGGCAGAGCGCGATGCTTGCAAGTCAGCAGAAACTTTCTTTTTGTCGCAAAGGATCCGCGACGCAGCCGTCCATCTGAGAAACGTTCCATAAACGAATGGAAGTGAAACATAAGGAGACCAGAAACAACGTGTAAACACAGCTCTACAGCAGCGCTACTGGAGTCGGAGGACCCGGACGGCACATGTAAGGTAGGCGGTGTCAATGCACGATTGATCTTGTTTTCGTTTCAAGGCAGCTTGTCTATCAAATCAGGCAGACAGATTACCTGTCAAACATATTGCCGTTCCCTAATCGTTCATCTTAGAAACTCTGGGCCTCATTCCGAGTATGGCGGTAAGGGATAGCGGCCACCGCTAACGAGAGCGGTGGCGGTAATCCCTTACCGCCATACTCCGAGTTCCCTTAGCGCCATGGTGCTTTTAACACCTGCTTTTAGCAGGCGTTAAATACCATGGCGCTAAGGGACCTTGATGTTAATTACGCCACCGTAATTTACGGTGGCGTAATTGACGCCTTCCCCACTCCCATTATGCCCTATGGGGCAAGAATGGGAATGGGGAAGGGTAAATGGGGATTGGGGAATTACCGCCCCGCCAACCTTGGAATGGGGCGGTAATTCCGCCAACCACCAAGGCGCTGCCGGTCCGGGTACGGCGTCAACCAAGGCCTTAATAGCGCCATTGGTTAGCGCCGTACTCGGAATGAGGCCCTCTGATGCTACAGCATGAAACTCCCAGATACATGTCAAAAGCAATGATATGGGACTCAGGGCTAACACTAATGCCTATTGCCCTTTAATGAATCCAGAACTTTCGCACGCAGTGAGAAAGTGAAACCATACATTGCTTGCAACCAGAGAGATTTTTTACAAATAAGAAATAAACGGAAACAATGGTGGACAAGGAGCAAAGTAGGGATGCGGAAGCTTCTGCTTTGTTTAGTGAAAATATCAATGTCAAGAAAGCCATACAATAGGCACAAAATGGGCAAACTAAGACATTACAGCAATCCATGGTAAATTTGGAAAAACTACGTAAAAAAGAAACGAATAAATGGTGGGAAATAAAATACCTACAAAATTACATTGACAACAAACGGATCCCAAGGGGCCTAAGAATTCTAACAATTCCAACCTATGAAGACCCGGATCCCCAGATGTTACAGGAATGGGGGGATGCCACCAATGAATGTTCTTTCAAAATGCTAACGACCTTATTAAAATACGCCAAAAGTGACAGACTGAAAGCCCTTAATGAAATCAAGGCCCTTGAGGCAAAGGTTTACACAGGAGCTGAGTCCAACACAGCGAAAGAATTAAAAATACAAATGGATAAAAATGTCAGCAAGTATGAAGAGGAAATAAAAGAGAGAAAGCAGAGGAAGTTTCTTCGCGATAAAGAAGACTACGCCAGTGGAAGAATATATACCTTTTCTAAAAAATATGATACAGTTAGAAAGGTACTACAGAGTCAAAAGAAAAATCCTATGCCGGTAATTACAGATTTGGACTCAGAAACGGAAATAAGTGCAGGCTCATCAACCGATACCTCAACTTCAAGCAGTACCAACGAACTTCTTCCTAAACTAAATTTTTTAGAAGAAATGAAACTCCTACATCAAGTAGGGAAAAATACGTAAGTCAGGAATCAGCCAAGGTACACAAGAGGAAGAACAGACGGGGGACCAGAGGCCAACCCAAAAAAAAGAGAACAGTCAGAAACCCGGCCGGCACGCTCTGGCAAGGCCAAAAAACAGAAGCAATAATGACAACTCAAAACTCACAAGTCATCAACCTATCAGAGAAGACACTAACTGATGCAGAAACCAAAATGTTATCAAAGGGGCTGTCATTCTGTCCAATATCAAACTTCGACTATGCCCAATGTAGAGTGGACCTGCACCTGTTCATCAGAAAAATCAGATTGGCCAAATTCTTTGCCAACACAAATTATACTGAAAGATGTAATACTGTGGGATTCGAAGTACCGTCTGAACTATCGATTAGAGATATACCTACACTATGCACACTAACATCATTACAAGAAGAAAACAAACCCATGGTAAAACCAGTATCACATGAGCTTGAATGGAGTACCAACATACCGGAGGATCTATCCACCAATATGCCGGCACCTGATCTTTTAAGGAAAAAATCGAAATGTATTCCTCCAAACAACAACGTGACATATATAGACCTTTTTGAGGACTTAATTATAGATGATTTAAAAAAATTGGCCTCTGCTAACCAAAAACTGAACCATAATGTGACCTCAGATGAACGGACAACAATAAATAACTTGAAACAAGACAAATCAATTGACATTCGTTCATCAGATAAGGGAGGACATATTGCAATCTTAAATTCAAGTGATTACAAACGGGAGGCCATGCGTCAACTCAATCAAATCAACAACTATGAAAAGTTACCTGCGGATCCATACAAAATGTATAAAACACAGTATGATTTGAAACTGTCTAATTGGCAAACAATGGGCTTACTAACCCCACAAGGAATGGCATTCTTATCAAAAGATTTTCCCATCCTACCAATCATACATTTCATTCCGAAAATCCACAAATGTATGAGAAAACCACCGGGCAGACCGATAGTCGCATGAATTGACTCCCTGCTTGAAAATACATCCAAATATCTGGACCATTTTCTCTTTCCGTTTGTTCAAACTTTGCCCTCTTATATCAAAGATATGTCAGATTTCCTCCAGCAGATTGACCAAATACCATGGAAACCAGGATACTTGCTCATAACCTTGGACGTTGTTTCATTGTACACTTGTATTGAACATCAAGAAGACATGGAAGCTGCCAGAAGATACCTATCCACCAGATCTCTCAGTTTTAGAGATCACTCCCAGATGTTACTGGATATGCTCCTTTATTGCCTTACGCATAATGCCTTTATGGTTGATGGACAACATTACAAGCAACTATGCGGTACTGCCATGGGTACTACAGTAGCACCGACATATGCAAACCTTTTCATGGGCAACTGGGAGGCAAATTTGCTGGCTGACAAAACAATGCATCTACATACCAACAAGGTGGCTCTATGGCGTCGCTACATCGACGATTTGTTCATAATATGGGAGGGCAGTGAAACAGAATGGATGTGTTTTTTCAATACCTTGAATGCACAAAACAGCAATCTTAAATTCACCCAACATCATGATCCAACAGAAGTGGTATTTCTGGACATTAAAGTTAAGATCAAAGATGGAATGATTACTACGGAAACATATCGAAAACCAACAAGTACCAACTCATTACTCCATGCAGACAGTATACATCCAAGATGTCTCAAAAACAGTATACCATATGGGGAATTTCTGCGTATGAAAAGGAATTGTAGCAAGAGTAAAACATTTGAAGAAAATGCAATCAGAACAGCGGCCAACTTTGTTGCAAGAGGCTATAAGAAGTCAACAATCAATAGCGCATATAACCAATGTGCCAAACAAACCAGAGGGGCCATCTTAAGAAAAAACAAAGAGAAAAGCCAATTGAAATTACAGGACACGAAATCTGACAATATAAGGTTTATCACTACGTACAATAACGGGGCAAGAGAAATCCAAAAAATCATGGGTAAACATTGGTCACTATTAAAGAGAGATTTGGACATAAAAAAGCACATTCAGCCAAATGCAAGTCTGACATTCAGAAAAGCCAAATCATTACAATCAGAATGGTCGCCAAGTCTATTTGTAACCCCTGTTCAATCTACAACACAGTAGTTAGCAAGCAACCCAAATGGGTTCTATAAATGTACCAAATGCAAAGCTTGCAAATATGGGATTTCTCTCAAACATTATATACACCCTCGGACACAGCGAAAGATAACAATAACTAAACACATCACCTGTTCAACATCTTACTTAGTGTACATAATTACATGTGACTGTAACCTCTGGTATATCGGAAGCACAAAGGTGGAAGTAAAACTCTGCGTATTGCAACACCTTCGAGCCATCAAAAACAAAGATCCATCTTATCCTCTCGCAAAACATTTTGATGAAAAACATAATGGGGATATATCTTCTTTAAAATATTTTGGAATAGATAAAATATCCCCACATCCGAGAGGTGGCAATCGGGAAAGAAAATTGCAACAAACAGAATGCAAATACATTGTTGATTATCATACTAAGAACCCGGGAGGCCACAACAAAGATGAAGGATTTTATACTTTTGTGGGAGAATAGAACATTCTAGGAACAAGCTGTTTATAAATGTCTTCCCATGTTGTGTCTATATGTATCCATAATATCCTTTCTTGAACTAGATATTTGGTTTTAAACAAGTACTAATTTTTGTATACAACTTTGCAAAATATACGTTTTTCATTTTTTAAGGAGCTTTCCTAAATACACTGTAATATATGTGACAATTACAGGTCTCCAGTTTTAGCATTTATTAGTCCATGTCTCAGATATCTTTGCATTTTCTAATTGCGCAGATCCTGGAAATATGACGAACAAAAAATCAACTAAAGATAACACTCTTAAAGAATATCATTCTTAGAATTGAATAGTTACATAGTGGGTCTGATCTAATGTTTTGGACATTAGTTCTGAAATGCAAAGATGAAATTTAATCAAATTTATGAACTTTGTCATTACTGGCTTTTAGAAGAAAATATTAATGAAAGTTATGTACTAATTATATGCCACACAATTTGTAAGCACTTTACGTGTAATAGAATTTATTTATTATTTTCCACTAATCTTTTCTTTCCTCATACAAAGACTACCGATAAACCAGGCCAACATGTTAGCCCAATTAATTTAAGACCATTATTAATCCTTATATTGCATATCTATATACCAATGATGGAGAACAATTAGCGATTGTGTAAAATATTTGCACATTATAACATTGCTTCCAATTTCCAGCACCGTGCACTTTAGGCACTATGCACTTTAAGGTCATGATAAAGCACTATGCACTTTACGGTCATGATAAAGCACTAAGCACTAAATGGCCGATATAATCCATCAGTAAATAACAATGGAAAGATATAGATAGAGCATGGCCAAATTGTCAATACAATATGAACATTAAACCTTCTATGCTAATATTATGGCAATAATGTGAAGGTAGTCTCTATGCAGGATCAGTTATTCACGAACTGCCATCAAGAACCCTAAACATTCAGAATTCTAAAAAGATGTGGTGTTCCAAAAATATCATATGCACTTGTGAATTCAAACAAAGATTATCTATTCATATGATTTTGATTTTAACTTCAGTCATGTTAAGTTTTTGTATAAAAAATAAAAATTATATAAATGAAATTCTTAAGCAAATGAAATGATGTAAGCACAAGATGTGCTAGAAAGTTGACAATACACGTTGTAAGAAAGCATTTCCAATATGGCACCCATGTTAACCAGGTTAAGCGCAGATGCATTTTTCACATGAAAAGTGAAGAGGGACTACAACATCAGAGAAATGTTAAATGGAGATACCTGTCTTCTATGTTTACAATCCGACGAAGCCTGGAAAGGTGAAACGCGTAATTGTTTGTTCTCTCCTGAAACTGTTTGCCCACCGTGTTTTTCTGGCAAAATAAAGGACGTGTGATGGAGTTCCTTTTTTGCATCTGGTGCATTTTTACTTGGGAGAAGAGTGGCGCCTAAAAAAGCTTTGATTAGCTTTTTCTCTTGTTCTATTTTCTTCGATATATACACATATATATATATACTTTATTTCTGCAATAATAACTAAATAGAAAACCAGTACCCTAAACCCACACCTGTGGAAAGAACACTTATTATGCAAAGATAGAAAGATGCAGAACTCTGCCTAGTGAAACAGTTCTAAAAGGTAATTAAAACCCACAATGGTCTTAAAAAGAATATGTTTGTGTAGAATAAGGGATTACAGGTGGCCTAGCCAGTCTTAGGGCCCAAAGATGGAACGAGGGGGATGTAATCAGTCAATGATACATTTCAGTGGTCTTGGTGGTTCTACAGTGTCAAACTAGGCTTCTCAGTACTGATAATGCAGTTTGAAACAGACTAGAATGTGGTAGTCACCTTGTTCGAGAACAGGAGCAGTGGTTGAGCTGGGGTCGAGCTGAAGTTCATTGCAGTTCGAAGAAGTGTTGATCAGGAGGGCTACCAGGGTAGGTTTGACAGTCAGTGTGTTGGTGAAAATGCTGGTGACAGGAGGTGCAGTTCGAGTCAGGAGGTCCAATGCAGCTTTGCTGTTCAATGAGACCACCTGGGTCAGTTCAACTCTCGATGGACATTGACAATGAAGACAGTGGTCCTCATTACAAGTATGGCGGTAAGGCAACAACAGCGCTGGTATTGCTACCGGTGCCATTGCTACCGTACTGCCATACAAGGAGTTTTGCTCGTGGGTGCCCTTGCAACCACCAGGTCTGACCTGGTGGCTGTACTGGCACCCATGAGCAGAAGATGATGGTAGCACCGGTACCATTATTAACGGTACTGGTACTACCTCCCTCCCCATTCAAATGGGAATGGGGATGTACCGGGCCCGGCACCCGCAAAAGGGCAACTACCGGTCCGGCTGGGCCGGAATAGCCTGGTAATTGTCCATTCACGGGTGCCGGACCCGGATGCGAGTTTGGAGGTAGCCTTGCCGGTAAAACTGGCAAGGCTACCTCCAACCTCGTAATGAGGCCTATTGTTTGTTTCAGATAATGGGGGTGATTCCGAGGTTGGAGGTAAGGAATTACCGGCACCGGTAAGGGTGCCGATGCTGGTAATCCCTTACCTCTGTATTCCGAGGTCCCTTTGCGGGTCCTTCCTTACCTCCTGCTTTTAGCAGGAGTTAAGTACGGGACCCGCAAAGGTACTTCGGAGGTAATTACGGTACCGTAATTTACGGTGATGTAATTACCTCCTTCCCCATTCCCATTGAGCCCTATGGGCCAGAAATGGGAATGGGGAAGGGCAAAAGGTGAATGGGGAATTACCGGCCCCTCCAACCCTGGAATGGACCGGTAATTACTCCATTCACCATGCCGGATTTGGGACGGTTTCGGAGGCAACCATTGAGCTAATTACTCCATGGTTAGATCCAAACCCGGAATGAGCCCCAATGTTTGGAAGCTGCATTCATTGAAGTGCAGATCATAATGCCCACCAGGGTTGGTTCAACAGTGAAGATGCGAGGGACTTGATGCACAATTTGAGTTGGGAAGTCCGGTGCACATATAAGGTCCCGGTTCGAACACCAGCAGGGTTGGTTCAACTGTCGATGAAGATTGCCGATGAAGATGATGGTGGTTTGAACAGTAGTTTGAAAGTGGTTGGTCCAATGAAGTGCTCAGCTGACATGGTGCAGCAGTAAACTGGTTTGAGAATGCAGTACAGCAGTTTGAAGATTGTTCAAGTGGCAAAGGCACCTCCATAGATTCCTGTCGGTACAAGGACTAATCTTACATTTGAGTACCTCGAGTGGGACTCACAGCACCTAAGAGCCAAGACCGCCAGGATGACAGTGATTTTGCCATTGCACCGCTGCAAGTGATGATTTGGGCTAGTTTGAGCTAGCCATCGCCAAATTGTATCATACTGTAATCTTTCAATTGTATAAATGTGGACATTAATGTACAGAATCAGGAATATTGGTTTTAATTAATTTAACATATATTTATCAGAAATGACAGTCAAAAAACGAAATTGTCTTTTCTTAATAGGAGTGGTTTTCCCTCCCACCTAATCGATCATGAGACTGGACAACAACACATCTGTCACAAAGAAGAGGCAGAGTCAGCTATTTAATTTCATGCACCTAGGACATGGTGGGTGATTATGGTATATGGGGAGATGAACATTAATAATTGACATTAATAATTGGAACACAATGGAAATGGGAGAACAAAGCTTGAAAGACTGACTACTCACAGATTGGAGACCAATCCATTGCGATGATGACGAATCAATGTTTAGAAATTGCTTTCCAAATACCCACATGAAAAGAGTGTTTGCTGAATTAATGATTCCAGACTCAATGAACCTCCAGCTATCTCTTCAATAATGAGCGGTCACATCTCAAAATCAATCCCTAATCAACCCCAAACTGTTGATACAGGATAGAATCCAGGAAGAAAAGGAAAAGGGGCTCCAGGGAATGCAATTTTGAGAGAAGGAGAAAATGTGCTCTTGTTTAATGCCCTTTGTTTCATGATCCATATGGAATGGAAAGGGAAATGTTGTTTCTTTAAAAGCCAATCTATTTTGCATTTAAACACAAAATGCAAAATGTAATGCATTTTAGTGGAACTGCCTTTGTAAAATCAGGTACTATTTAAAATATAATTAGTACCTTAGTCCACTGCAGAGACATTTCGGGTCATGGTATTGTTGCAAAATTCCATCACCTAGGGTGATATTGTGCAGTAATGCATCAGTGGGAAGGAAAAGTAAAAGATTAGCTGTTTGCACCAAAAAAATGCATGCAGAGGTAATTAATCCTATTTATTAAGAATTGTGTGAAGTTCAAACTGCTGCATTCCCCTATTTTTTAATGTAAAGACTGACTCATGTGTGATGTGGAAAGGACATTAAATAAAATACTGTACATGTTACAGGGGAATAGTATATTTTCAGCCCGATAATGCATGCAGGCTGAAAGCAACACTAAGATGTATTAAAGTTGTGCAGTCATACGTAGTTTGAAACGTTGCACATGCAAGTAGCTTGAATACAGTACACACACACTAACACGCACATGAATTTAAAACTGCATTTTTACATGTATTCCCAGTAACACACAACACACACTCACACAGAATTACAGACTGCAAATAACACACTCAATTTAGTGAAAGTCACACATACATGTTTACAGAAAGCTGCAAACCATGAACAAGTATTTTAAGGTATTTGCATCTTGCATAGTATTTCCTTCATGAAGATGAATATAAAACAGTTGCTTCATGGATTGTCTAGCATTAAGATAATGTAACGCTCACCTGGTATCCACGGGGACGTCACAGCCTGTTCTGACCTCTTATGACCTCAAAGACTATTCGACTGGAGACTGGGCCTGAAACTGGGTCTCTGCATGCTTGAACCCCTTCTTCCCCAGGGTCCAACCCTTCCCTTTGATCCACAGCTCACCTTGTTTTCTTGGATAGTGTGCTCTCCATCCTGCTTTCAGCGCAGGGCCGCATCAATTGATGCGGGCTCGTTGCTGGCTAGTTACTTCACTGGCAAGAGTCTGACAGGTAAGTATATTGAGTCTTTTGAACAGTTCTCTAACTTCGTTCCTTTACTTCCTTAGATGATGGCCGGCATCCGGGGACGGCGGCGTACTGCTGAGATAAGTAGCACTAAAGGTGAGTGAGAGCGCGATGCCCGATGCACCCCTTTCGTATTTGCATTGAACTGAGTTCTTTTTCTGTGTCTTTTAGGTGCAGCAACATTTTCAGTGTGGATGCCGGTTATGAAGAACAAATGTGGTGTTAAGCGCAGTATGCAGCACCTCTAGATGTTTCCACGATAACCTGGAGTGTCTTTTCCCTCGTGCAGATGGATGAGAAGTTCCGGAGACAGAGTTTCCCCAGAGCGGCTGGGATTCAGGTAAGCGTTTGAAGCTCATACAGTATTTAAAAATAAGCAAAGATTTGCAGAATGCTTACTAATGCCTTTTTTCTTTCTTTTCCCTTTTCCTTAGGAAGCAGCGCACCGGGATGGGAATGACACCGCTGAAGATGCCCGCAGAACAGAAGGAGCGATGAATGATGGGCAGAAGCGCCGCAAGGTAAGACTGTTCCTAAGGGTGTTCTGGTTCTTGCAGGAGCTGAGCACAGAAGAAAGATGCAGGCCTACTCGAGACCGATCCGAACACGGTGAGGGTCACGCTGCAGGTGCAGAAAATGCAAAGCATGTTTCTCAGCCTGGGTGTGGCTTAAATAGTCTCTGGGCATCCCAGGTGTCTCTGGGCTGAACCACCCCCAAAAGACTAGACCGCACATGCAGTACTGGGAACCGAAATATGTGGGGGCATCCATCTTGTCCCCATCGACGCACTACAAGTTCAATCCCCAATGTTATCCTATGGGAGTCAGTGAGTCTGGTGCCACAAGCGCCAAGTCTGACTCCAAGTGGGTCTTTGGAGGGATGGAGAGGCCCTTGAGGGCCATGTAGGTGATCGTGGCCTGGCTCCAACCTGACATCTTGGAGGGCTGGGGACATGAGGGGCAGATAACTAATGCCATTTTTCCCCACCCACTAATTTAATGTAGAATATTTACCATAACTAAGGACAGATATATATTATCTTGCAGAGTGAATCCCTTTCGAATCATATATTTATATTCCTAAAATTGTGCCCATGCAGTGAGCCTTTATATTTAAAAAATGCCATTTGTTTCCGCCATTTGTAATCTGCCGGTAATTCCAGCAGACGAAGTGGCGTAAATGAACATTCTGTTGGTGTTATCCTGCCAGTATTACCAGTGGGCTATCACCAAACTTGGAATGAGGGTCTTTGTGTTGTAACTTGGGGAGGAGCCAAGATGATTACTTTTATTTACTCTCCTCTCCTAACCTGAAGCAAGCTTATATTTTGTCAATACAATTTTTATTTTTGACAAAATGATTGGTTCCAGGTGCTGAGGTGATTATCTTTTTTGGAGGGGTGTATATATTGGCAACAAATATACCAGAGCAGCTGAGCGAAATGAGGGATTCAAGCCAATTACGCAGTTTGGGAGTTAAGAGTGTTCTCGCCCCAGAACAGATCTTAAATAATGGGTTTAAATGGTGCATTTTGCAACACACTTTAGAGCTGGAGGTAATTCCAAAACCTACCGGTACACACCTGTCAGTATTACTGCCACAGTAATACCATTGCCAGTAATACCAGCAACATCAACCCCTGGGACTCAATGGAATGGGAATTTACCAGCATTTCTGACACTTGGAATTTGCTGGTAATTCTGGCAGACCAAGTGGTGGAAACAATAATTCTGTTTGGATTTATGATTGCAATGACCGATCAAACAAGTCTAATAAAGAGAACGTTTGGCTACTTTTCACTTGTCCCAGTGATTGAATTCTACACCAGGCAGGTACTTCCGATTATCACATATGGTTCTGAAACCCTGTTTTTGGATCTAAAGCCCAACTGGATAAAACTGGAGGGCCTTTTTGGAGGAGAGTCTTAAGGCTCCCTCAGGGGGTCCCGGCTCAAGTGATAAGATATTAACTGGGTTGCATTCTATTACTACAGGGGTGTTATGGAAAAACTTGAAACTGTTATTAAATATTGCCTTTGCAGAAGAAAACTCCATTTGGTGGGCCTTAAGTCATCTATTAAACCCATGACTCTACAACCCTTTGAATAAGTGTCAAGAGTCTATTGCACAATATAACTGTAAACTCAGGGCACATTTCCACTGCGCAAGCTTGTGTAACGCAGCAGGAAAATAAAAAAGAGAATGTGCAACATGTACCAGGCATGGACTACTTAATAGAAACTCATTCACTGGAACGCGTGTGCGCAAGTTCAAGTCCACTATCTAACAAGGACATGTTAAAGGACCAGACAGCAGATCGTTCTCATCATTCACGTGCGCATGAACACATGACTTTCAAGGTGGCTCAAGGCCACGTTCTGCCCTCACAGTAAGACTATCTCGTGATATAGCCAAAGTCTAGCTTCCTATTCCAAGACAACTGACGCTGCTAAGAACGGTAATAAAGACCCATTGAGGGATGTTGCAGTGTCTAACATGAAAGAGGAAAGAGAAGGCACAATCAATGTTGAGGCAGTCATGGAGCATCATCAAAAACAATAAGCATATCAAGAGACAGATGGGTCCCAAATGAATGAAGAATCCTTTGAGTCACAAGTTAATGATGGAGTTAGAGATGATGACAGAGCATCTCAGTCGGAATTTTCATCACATCCTTATGGGCAAATGTCAAGAAATAACTCTGCTTTTCAACACGAAGACTGTCATATGAATATAACTGCAGAAACAATAATCCAACAGCAAATTAGCATTTTGCCCATTTTATGCAATTCCATAACTCCGTTTATTAAACTTTATGAGGCAATGCATGATACACTTAAGGACCAGGCGACATTGATAGCTATGTCACATACCAAATTAATATACTTGGAAGGTATAGTAAATAAGGTCAATGTAAGTCTGGATCAAGAAGCCGAGACATGCTTAATGTGGCAAAACAGGCTCAGTGATTTAGCAAGGAGGGAGGAATCGGACAAAGTTGCTCTCATGACAGCAGTTTTACAAAATTGTAAATGGATGTGTCAATTAACAAAATCACAGCAAACAGCCAGTCAACAAACAAATGCCTTGGCATGAAATCCATTAAGTCCACCAAATCAACATATGCATAAAACTGATGATCAATACGAACCAATTGATGCTAATATCCAATGAAATCACACACATAATGCTAGGACCAGGTTGAAAACAACTACGAAAAAACTGTCCTCTGAGATTGAAGAAGGACAAACAATAAATGCAATCTCCCTTGGCACAGTGGACAAAAATGACAAAGATCCTCGATATAACACTGAAATATATGAGTCTTTGATTACAATCTCCAATGTACAAGAGTCAGAAAGTGAAGAATCTATGAAGTAAAAACTAACTGCCTTAACAAAAACAGCTGACTTGGGTGATGTTCAGATGAACCTTCTGCCTTTGATATATTTCAAAAGAAATCCAATGTCAAGGGACAGACGATCACCCCTAATGTGGCCAGTCATTCGACTCGAAGGATAATCGTAAATGGTCTAGAGCACAAAATGTCCAAGAATGTACGCATTGTACAGAAGCCTAAGACAAATGGATCTACAGCCTTCTTGTGGAACATAAGAATTCCTATAACTATGCCTAATGAAAAACCAAACACTGCCCAAAGGCTCTACCGAATCCCCTGCTTGATTCAGAAAATTAAAAAAATCAGCAATCTCAACCAACTAGAGTGAATGAATGCACACATCAATTGGGTCGAGGGGATTCTGTTTCTGACCCAAAAAATTAAAATAAAGAACTATTAATAAACATTGAGGAGTTGAATTTGTCTAACTCATGTATGTTCGAAAGAAACAAAGCATCTAAGGACGTTCATGGATTGCCGCGACAGGAATGCATGATTTCAGACAAAGTTCCTAGATCAGATACCCAGGGTTTCCTAACCTTGGAGCAGAAACAATCCATATCCTGGACAAATGGCAAGACACAACCATCTCATCCAACCAAAAAAATCAACAACGCATGCCTGGAGAAACAAGAATAAACCACAAAAAAGACAATAGGATTGATACCCTCAATTTGATATCTATCGTAAGGATTCTTCAGTCACACAAGGAGTTGATACTAAATTGCAGAAATGTGTTGAAATTAATACATCATAGTCCCAAGCTCAGATACATCACTTCTGAAGATATTACGATCGTTCGATTTATGAACAAAAAGTGCACTGACTGGGTGATACTGCATCTGAGATCCCCGCTAATTGTGCAAAGCCTACTGGAAGTGGCAAATTACTTTCTACCATTAGGAGTTGAGCTAAGAAGCTATGTGAAACCTCAAGATGAGAACTACAACATGAAAAGAATAAATGGACCAACATCTTTGAAAGTAAAAAAACAAATCACGCATGACACCAAATTGCTACGATTAACACCTGCAATTGACTGGAAATGTGAAATTAGAAAGCAGCCTCCCATACAGATCCAAGTTAACTTTGCAACTGAGATATCATTACAAGTTCAGCCCAATGAGGAGAAGTCTGAATGGGGCTAGATTGCCTCAGCCTTAGCGAAAGAGATGGAGGACTAGAGCCATGAGAAATCTGAGAAAATAGGCCTGAGTATGGGATCATGGAATTCCTGGGCTCTATCACCTTTTTAACAACAAAACCTTAAGGCTTGAAAAGTATGATATCATCTGCATCCAGGAATCTTGGCTCAGACAAACCCCTATCTGTGATGGGCATTATTGTATCTAAATACAGCAAAAAAAGGCCTGACTGGTCGACCCTTCTCTCGTCTCCTTACACATTTTCAGGACCGGACCTGGTTTCGCTGTTAAAAAGATTAGGAACCCAAAACTCTTTTATCAAATCCTTAAAGTCAACAATTCGATGAAGACATGTCATCTTTAATGTATATCGGGCCCGGAAATGGGCAACTTTAAAATATTTCTAACCATGGTCATGAAAGAACTTGACAATATAGATGCTCCATATCAGAAATTCTCAGTATTCATATGTGGAGACTTGAAGATGAAGTTAATTGGTATAGAAGGTGATGTCTTTGAAAAAACATTGATTGGATAAAAATGTGCAGGAATGGACATAAAGTGTTGAAGCAAGAAATCTACATCTGCTCAACCGGTAGACTAAAAGTGATATACCTGGACAATTTACATGGTTGAATAACTAAACCAAAGGTCATCTGGACGATATATTAGTTTCTATGAATCTCCTAGACATTGTATCAGAATTCTGCAAAAAACGGATGATAACATGTGATCACAATCTCTTGGAGTTAACATGCATCAGACTCAATATAAAAGAATTGCAAAAAACAAATAATTCCATCGAAGTTATGGATTGGGTGCAATAGACTTAGAATGAAAGCCGGAGACATTAAATACATCACAAATCTATTGAGTAAAACTCAAGGAAATTCAGCCAACACCATAGAAAATGTAGGGTTGCTATCAAGACTCCAAGAAAAAACAAAAAGGTGTGAGGAATCCTCATTTGAACCTATCTTTTTGTATAACAACTTTGTTGTGGAAGCCAAGAGGAAACTACGGTGCAATAAAAGGACCATTAGGAGAAAACAGGACTCAAATATGCTAGCAAATTTAAAAGCCCGAAGGCAAAAATACAAAAAAGGGCTAAGAGCAACTAAATTGCTCAGATCACAACAAGATGCCGAAACTATAATGAGGACAATCACAAGGCAAAGTACAAGATACTTGTGGGAGTTACTAAACAACAATGGAATATTCCTAGCAAGTTTACTTACCTCAAATGTGTCTGAGGAAGACTGGATACCTCATTACAAAAACTTATATGCCAACACAACACAAGGCACTAACTGTGTACTACAACAAACATCGAAGCAATGGCATTTTACCTGGGATACTGAGGACACCCTACTAATGATTGACAAATTAAATGTGTCCTGCGAGGCAGGCCTGGATGGTCTAACCAACTGCACATTGAAAAAAAATCCAGATCTCTGGGCCAACTTCATAACAATATTATTTAACAGTATTATGCAACAGAAAAAAATGCAGTCTTCATGGACTAATGCAATCATAGTCCCAGTATTTAAAAAAGGGGAATGAGGAAATCCGAAAAATTACCAGCCTTTAGCACTTTCTGATGTTTGGAGAAAATTCCTTAGCTCGATCCTCTTACGTGATTTGACCACTTGAGCTAAGGAAAATGGACACCTATATCCTTGTCAAACTGGATTCATCAAGGGTGTTGGTACATTGCTAAATCTCTTTACCCTCAACATTCTTAAACTGAGAACTTAACAAACAAAAAACATTTCTTGCATTTGTTAACTTCGAACAAGCGTCCGATAGAGTGGATAAAAGTAGCTTGTGACACAAATTGAAAGGTTGGCAGTGTCAATCTGACTTGTTGGATGCCGTTATGATGTTCTATTCTGATACAACTGTTCAGGTTAGGTTGAACAACCAGGGTCATGTTACAGCTAAAATATCAACATATAGAAGGTTAAAGCAAGGTTACCCTCTTGCGTCTATATTATTCAACCTGTACTTATCAGACTTTCCTGTATCACAGAAATGTGTGGTTGGCTTCCCCCCAAAATAGCCAACAAGCAAATTGCGTGGATCCTCTATGCAGATGATGTGGTCATCATTGACCAGACCAGGATTGGTCTGCTACGAAGATTGAATTCATTTGTGGAATACACCCTGGCCGACAACTTAAGGACAAACATAAAGAAAACCTATAACCTGTACCCTGGAATTGGGATCATTGCAGGGAAAGAACAGAAGAGCCAGAAGTACCTCTAACTGGCAGATTGGAGGACAACAATTGAATCAAGTTAGCTCCATTGAGTATCTGGGTGTTCTTTTCAATTGTGACATAAATGAAAAATAATGGCTGGACATACTCTGTGTAAAAACAAAAAGTTTAACCGCCCAGGCTAAAGCTATTGTCAACAAATATTGGAAATATACACTGATTTCAGCAATTACATTCTATAAACAGAAGGCAGTGCCAGATTTAACCTGTGGAGCAGAAGCATTACAAAACTTTTCCTGGAAGACATGGGCAGCAATGGAAGGTCTTTTTTGGAGAAAAGTACTGCGCCTACCTAGAGGTTTATTGGGACTTCAGTCAATAGAAACACAGGTGCTATGTAATTCTCTGTCTCTATTAAGGAAATGTATATCATAAGACCACTCTCCACCATTCAAAATTCTAAGAACAGAAATGAATGGAAGAAGAGAAAGGTTGTTAGATCAATGGAAGGCTATGTGCTTAACACGGCTCCAAGAAATTGGCGCAACAAAGGATATGTTGAAAAGGAATCCTGATATGGTCAAAAGAAAGTTAAAAGACCATGACTGGATACAAACACAAGCTAAGAAATCTGCTAGTCGAACATGCATTTTGGACATTCTGGAAAGACACTCCCTAAATGATTCGCCGGACTATTTAAAACAATTTCCATCAAGGCACTATCGGGAAGTGTTCATGAAATTCCAGCTCAACATATTACCAATAGGGGAAATCCTATTCCTCTGGAAAAAACATGCACAAAGTACCCAGCGGTGTAGATATTGCAAGGGAATTGAAGTGTGTGAAAGTTCACAGCACCTACTGATAAATTGTCCTGTATTAAGAGCTTTGAGAACTTTTTATCTGGGAAACCATGCTGGTAAAATGACCTCATTATCTGTGGATAAATTGTGGAATAGGATTGTAGGTGAACTTGATCTGACTTTAACCCTGGCAGTAATGAGACTTTTGGAGAAAATATTGGAATGTATTCCACTGGAATAAATCTGTCAGGTCATGGACAAGTTGGGAAGACATTCTATAAGAACATGATTCATTCATTTTGTTGCTATTTATGATGATTGAAAATTATGTTGTAATGATGTGTTGATTTGTATATAAAAGGTTTGTATACACTGTATTAAATTATTTTTTAAAAATTATGTGTTTATTTGTGTTTGTGTATTCTGTATTTTCCTATCAGATCTATTTTATGTTTATGTTCAAGAAGTAATATAAAGATATTAGGCCTCATTCTGATTTGGGCGGTCCAGCTAAATGCTGGAGGTAAGCTAGGTGCCCTACTGGCCAAAAAAACCCTTGTTACCACCACTGGCATTGCTGGTAGTGATAATGATGGAAAATACCCTCATGGTGTCCTATGGGATTCCATGAATGGGGATTTACACCGTACCCCTTCACCTGTAATCCGCCGGCAATGGCACCAGACCGGATGCTGGTAAAGGTAAGTACCAGATGATGCTATTCTGGCAGCTCTCCCGCCAGGATACCGGCATAGTCAGATAGAGGCCCATTGTCTTTTGTGAGAAGTTCCTTGCGAACTATATCACTAAGTAAATAAAATAAAAAGATATGTGCAAGTATTTCCATATAAGAACATGTTTGCTTTGGGCATAGGGCCAGTAATGATACTATGAGAAAACATTTCCACACTGGTTCTGCCAATATATGGCTGTATCGTCACATGAGAACATAATTCAGTTGGCTTTGCCATGAAAAATGCCATGCCGCAATGTGAAAACCTGTCCAAACTGGGCGCACATAATGCTTGCTATATAACTGATGCCTAGTAAAACATCCCATGTCACACTGAGAAATAGCTAAACCAGTCACAGCAAAATGCTAGTTTCACAATGTAATAAGACATCATGGTTGCTTTATCATCACAGATGCTCAGTAAAAAAAAGCCATGCCAAAGTATGAAATAACTAGACTTGCTGCAAAATGTCAGTCTAGCCATGTAATAACATTTATCATGCCAGCTTCATCAAAGATGTAAAATAAAAAATGTCATGCCACTGTAAGAAATGGCTAGAATAGCTGCACCAAAATGCCAGTCTAGCCATGCAAAAATGCCCATCATGCCTGCTTTATGAAAGATGTTAGTGTAAGAAATGACTGGATTGCCTGAATCAGAATGCCATTCTAGCCACATAATCACACTTATCATGCCTGTTTTACCAACGATGCCCAGTAAAAAATATCATGCCCTGTATAAAATGGCTATACTGGCTGCATTAAAATGCCAGTATAGCTGCATAAAACACTTATCGTTCGTGCTTTTGTAGGACAGACCCAAACATCGATTCATTAAAAATTCACTTGAGAAGGGGTCATGAGTGCAAGGCTTGAAAGAAAAACATTTTATTGCATGGAAATAGGTCTAGGAGTGGCAGTCCTGCAGAACTGAAAACTGAAACCATGCCCGACATTCTAAGTTATATCTTTTATAGTGAAAAACCACACATTAGCATAAGCAAAATATACCAGATACTACATAATACCATGTTCCACATTAGCTAACACCTATGCAAAAATATAAACATGCTATAGTTCATCTCCCCATTGGTCATGTATATCTAAATATAACCCCTTACAAGATAACCTAATTGTACCATCAGCAGAAAACATTATAATGTGATTGGTTCGTAAAACTCAAGTAAATTGTTACAATAATGTACTCTTCTTATTGGTAAAGTCAACTTGGGATCACTCATGATGTGCCTACCCCTTAGAGGACCCAATCAGGCAATAATGAGGTCAAACCGAGCTAATGATACAATGGGCCTCATTACGAGGTTGGAGGTAGCCATGGTGCTGCCTCCAAACCAGGTTCCAATACCGGGTTCCTTCAATGAGGAATAACTGGTCATTCCGACATTGGAGGACCCGGTAATTCCTCCTTGAAGGAACCATTCCCCAATCCCATTTGAGCCCCATAGGGCTCAATGGGAATGGGGAGGGAGGTAATAATGGGCACATTATAAATAGCCCGTTATTAGCTCCCTCTTTCCATCGCGGGACCCGGAATGGGCGTCTGGTTTTACCAGACGTCTGGTCCGGGTCCCGCAAAGGGAACCTCATAACCGGCACTAACGTAATGAAGGGTGCCGGTCCCATACCGGCACCCTTCATTACGTGAGCACCAGGGTCGTAATGAGGCCCAATGACTTCTTCTTAAGACCAGATTATTTGGTAGTCCTAAATGGCTCAGTTGGCCATGCAGCTATACACTTTGGCATCACCTCTTGTGACTGCTGTCTGAGAACACACTACACCCCTAACAAGTTCCGTACTCTATCTTTCTTGGGAACCAGGTGCTTATAATAAACACAGTGGAGGCACCTCTCTTGGGAATTCATTTATCGTATTTGTTTATTCTAGTTAATGAAAACGCCTGCAGTTCAAATGTTTGGGCCACTTTTCACTGGGGTGTTGTTGCTCTAAACCTAGCTTGACCGCTTAGCAGTGCCCAATACCAGGCACTGTTCTCATAGAGTTTGTCCGCCATAGCTGAAACACACATCTAATCATCTAAAAGCAACATTCTGTTCCCAGTGCCTGTACACTGCTCAACCTGACACAATTAACTTGCTATCTGCGCAGCGCATCTCCCTTTTTTCTTCAACCTTGGTTGTCTGCTCGGTTGCTGGGGGAAGGATGAATACATTCAAACTAAATGGACAAAGCAAAAACTCCATTAGGCAGACTAATTTGCAAGGTATTGTATCTTGCAAGGCCTAATCCAAAATGGCAGAACTCTTGCTAATGTGGCGTGCAGCCCTTATGTTACTACAACACTACACTTTACCCTATCTCACTATTGGACACTTCAACTACCTTTTACCAATGGTCAAAAGTGGCTCTACATCCCTAATAAAACCAAAACACTATGGGCCTGATTCACAAAAAGTTTTCCTATGCAATTGTGCCATTATAAAATACTTCTGTGAATCAGGCCCTATATGTTCACTAGTACTAGCTACAAAACATATCACACACAGTCTAGCTCTGATCTCTACCTATAATATGTGACTTTATAACATTGTTGCTCCTTTTTAATTGTGTAAGACCCTATGATGTTACAGCATCATTGTTACTGGGCATTTTTGATTTTGTATTTGTATTTGTATTTATTTTGTTTATATAGCACTTTACTCCAAAACGCTGAACATTTTAACAACTTGATACATATAACATTATAACAGTAGAAGCAAATTACAATTATGAATCAGTTCACCAAAACAGTAAGAAAAGCAATTAAAATGAAGGGAAGAGGGAGAGTAGTGCATTAGGACTGAGAGGGAGAGGGAGAGGGATGGGTGAGGAGGAGAAGGAGGAGGGAAACGGAAGGGGAAAAGGGTGAGAGTGGAGTGGTGGGGGAGGGGAGGGAGATGATCAAGGGAAAAAAGCTAAAGGAGGGTGGGGGAGCAAGAAGGGGGAAGGGGTTTCATGGTGGGGAATGGAGAAGGAGAGATTTAAGGGAAGTGTGGAATGAGGAGAAGGTAGGAATAGAGCGGACTGAGAGAGGTAAGGAATTCCAGTGCAGGGGGGCTAGGAGCTGGAAGGAGCGGAAACGGAAGGGGGCACAAGGGGATGGAGGAACAGTGAGAAGGAAGTGGTCAGCAGAACGAAGGGAGCGGGCGGGAGTGTAGAAAGAGAGGAGGGAGGAGAGATAAGGGGGAGCAAGATCACAGAGAGATTTAAGCAGAGAAAATGAAATTTAAATTGGGAGTGAAAGGGAAGCCAGCCAGGGGAAGAAAGGGAAGCAGAGATGGAGTCACGGGAGGTAAGGAGACAGAGAGTACGGACGGCAGAATGGTAGATAGATTTGAGGGAGGCGAGATGAGAGGTAGGTAGTCCAAAGAGTAAGGAGGAGCAGTAAAAGAGGCGAGAGAAGATAAGGGAGGAGATTTTGCAGAACCCCACCCAAAAAAAAACAAAGTCAGCGTCCTGGACTGGCCTTGCACAAACACACAAGGGCACAGTACCACAGACATCCACTTAACATTGACTTCTTCATTAATGCAGCATTAAATTGCACACCCTTGCAAAACACACTAGCTCTCTCATACTGCACCCAGCACTCACCAAGGCATCATTCATTCATTCATTCATTCATTCATTCATTCATTCATTCATTCATTCACATAGACACAAATAAATGCATAGAGCAGATTCTTACCTTCAGTCACAAACCAGACTGTGCGCCCCAAAACACGACACCCTCTTCGCAGTGAACATAGAAGGCCTTCAGCTCCTATGTCACATGGAAAGGTTAATCAGGAAGTAAGGAGCCATTTTTGGTTGCTGCCCATATGCACAGGAGCTGGAACAATGATACGTCACTTCCCATACTGTCTGTATGTGCGGAGAGGCACAGGAGTACCCACATGAAAATTCAGAGCTGTTCTTCTGCTTGCATCCCCAATGGGCCCTGCAAGGCTGGAGAAGCAGAACACCCCCCCCCCACCCACCTTGCATAATACAGTGGACATGCACACTGAAGAAAAGAAACTGTCAAATGCAAACCACGTTTCCCTTTCTCAGTTTAAGCCAGCCCAGGAGCTCTCCCACAGCTGCACTTATTGCATCATCGTCCCTCACTTATTGCATCATCCCAAAACGAATTTGTGCATTAAACTATCATATGTAAATCACTTTCTTTCACTAAAGTTCAAGAAGTTTGTTGTGATGAACTGTTTCAACTTAACCTTCACTTAACTTATGTTTTGTCACTAAATTTTATGTGTTTTGCTATTATACATCTCACACCACCTGTAGTACTAAAGTTATTCTCATTGTATACCTTCACAGATTTCAAAGTCAATATTATCTGTATGTTTACAACCTTTGTATCATTTTTATTGCTCATGGCCCACAGGGCACGACTTGTGGCCATTTTGCCATAATGAAGAACCAAAACTAGAATGTGTACAATATCTGGTATTTTAGCATACATTTTGAAAAGAGTTGTTGTGATCTCCCATTGATTTTGCTGTGAATATTTACAGCAAGAATTTTAAAATAATACTTTCAAAAATGCCAAAAACGGCACTAAAGAAGATCTTATACCACTGATGCATTCCCGCAAAAATATCACCATTCTCACGAGTAGACGAAAAACGAATTAAAAAGAATTAGTACCCAGTGAGGGACAATCAGATTGCAAGATGCAATCGGATTCGCCCTGCCTGGGGCATTACCTGACCGGAGTCCCTCTCCCGATGTTCTTTTTCTTTGTCCCCGGTAGGGGGTGTGGTAGCCCCTCAGCCAATGAGGAGGCTCGGAATGGGGTAAACCCCGCTCTGAGCCACCACATTGCTGGAGGCTGGTTCCTCCCCCACCGGGGAGCGAGGTAAATGTTTTACCTCCCCTTCCCTCCTCCCCCGAACCCCCAATACAAATAATCCCTTCCCCACCCTCCCAACCCCATTTTCCTTCATTTTGGTCCATTTTGGGAACGGATGCGCTGGGAACACTTCTGTCCCCAGCGCGTCTGCTCCCGATCCGCGACAGGCCGTCATGGAAAGGAAGCAGGGAGTACACAGAGTCCCTTCTCTCCTTTCCATGGTGGCCTTTTTTTTTGTTTAATTTTTTTCTATTTTTTTCAATGGCCCCCATGGAAAGGGAGAAGGGACTACTTGTAGTCCCTTCTCCCTTTCCATCGTGGCCATTTTATTTGTTTGCCTTGTTACACTTTAAGTGGCCACCTTGGAAAGGGAAAACAGACTACGTTTTTCCTTCTCCGGCAGCCATTTTTTTGAATTTTTTTTTGTTTCTGTTTCGAAACGCCAGAGCGTTTTGGAACAGAAAAACAATGGTATTAGTATCCGGTCTTGCGGGCCATGGTACTGATAGCAATATGCTCCTCGCTCGGGGGCTTTACCTGACTCCGTAATGCTCCCGCGGCGAGGGGATTATTGCTCAAATACTATCTCTAACTCATCACAAACTCTCAAACTTTACCATTACTATTGTTCCAGGCTCCACACACTACCCTTAATGGCAAACACCCACTTTTTCACCTCTGGATATAATATTCAGAACATTGTATTTCTCTTCTATTTTTCATTTCTAAAAAGGCTCACTTGCTTCAATGCTACCTGGGAGATCCATAGACGATTGTGTTTCCAGGGGGCACCCTATTCACTGCCAAGTTTAAAAAAGCTACCGGAGAGATTTACCAAAAGAGACCTCTGCATCAGAATTCGGAATTTGGAGAAAATCCATCAATGTTTTTGCTGTTCACCTGTTCAATGATGTACATTTTCGTCTATGGAAAAACAATTAAAAAGGAGTCGGACACCCCCTTATAATGCTTTATAAATTTTAAACATTTGGACGTGTTTGTACCAAACTTTGCAATTTATGGAGCCTGTGTGAAAAAAGATTTTCTCGAATGTTTCATACAGATGCATCAAACGAGTCAATATTTTGAGCAATAGAATTTTTGTAACATCAATGGATCATAGGTATCAACTTAAATATAGGGTGACAAAATGTATTTTGTCTTTAGTTTTATCAGGACTGGTAGAAACATGTCAATACATAATGTGATGAATACAGTTTTCAAATGAACAGCATACTTTCCCAAATGCACATTTTACAGTGGAGATAGCATTCACTGCAGTCTTCTCCACAGCAAAAACTCAGGACATATGAGGTAGCACTTTTCAAAGTCAGCCACAATATTTTATTGCATACTAGCTTAGTAAGATCCCACTTGAAGGGATTGGCTTTAAAGGCTGTCAAAAAACATGGAGGAGCATGTTTTACCGTTAAAGGAAACAGTTCTGGAATCGTTGGAACGGTTGTAGAAAGCATTGGAAAAATACATTTAACAAACAAAGAAGAGCAACTCAGTTCCGAATTGTTCCCGCTCACTTTCACCTTTGCATGCATATACCATAATAATATTTAAGACTAAAATTAAAAGGGTAAAACAAAATGGTGTTATGTACCCGTTCCACGGGCTATATCAGAGATAACTGCCCGGTGGCTTGAGTTAAAGGCCTGAATGACGGACTGCCAGACATTACACCCTTTATAGCCAATGGAACGGGTACATAACGCCATTAGCACCTGTCTGATGATCTGGAACGGGGCGAATTTAAAGTATTTTTGTTTTGTGGTTCACAGAAAGAAAATCCTTTAACAAGATGACCTTCATGGAATGGGAAGGCGGGGCTCAATCAGAGAGGAAGCAGCCACCACAATGGTGGGTAAGTGGGGATTGGGGATCAGAAAAAAGGGTCCAGCGGTGAGGGCAGGCTGTTCGAATGCAGGCTATATCAGCAGATTCAGCCCGTATATCCGGCCCCTTGATTGACTGACTTCCCCACCAAGGGTGCTAATTAAGCAATATGACCCGAGCGGCGGGGGGATTACCGACTCAGGTAATGCCCCGGGGCCCATAGTTAAAAGCATTTTTTTCTATCCCGAAACGTGACGGCATTTGGGGACAGAAAAAAAAAAAAAACTACCAAAAAAATGGCCGCCTGGAAAGGGAAAACGGGAGTTGGTTTTTTCTTTCCATCGCGTCCGCTCCTGAAAAAAAAAGAAGCAGAAGGTAAGTGGGGTTGGGAGGGCGGGAGGGAGGGGAAGGGGGGAGAAAAAAAAAAAAAAACGTACCTTCGTCCCTGCCAGGGGACGATGGAAGCCTCCAGCTGTGTGGAGGCACTGAGTCTCCACACTGCTGGAGGCTGCCCCATCGTCCCCCACCAGGGATGCAGGAGTAAGAAGGTAAATGGGGTGGGGTTGGGAGGAGGGAGGGAAGGGAAAAAAAAAAGCTTACCCGAGTCCCCAGCGGGGGCAGAGGCAGCCTCTCAGCCGTGGGGAGGCTCGGAGCGGGGATGGCCCTGCTTTGAGCCTCCTCATTGGCTGAGGGGCTGCCACGCCCCCCCCCCGCCGAGGACAAGGCAGCTGGAGTCCCGGCCGAGAATCAAAGGATTCACGGCCGGGTAAGGACCCGGCGAGAGCCAATCAGAATGCGTGTTGCATTCTGCTTGACTCTCGCCAGGTACTAATCTGTGTTATGATTGGATTTCACTGGACCAAATAATAAGCTCATTGTTTGATTACTTAAGCTACTTATATAGCACACACTGCAAACTTAATTTTTACTATGCGCTAGCAGTGTAGAGAAAGAGTGGAAAGAATTGAGGGGCAACAGTGAAAAGATGGTGGGAAGGAGAGCTGCATGGCTCAAAAAGCACTGCCTATGCAGGATAATCTTCATCCCTTGAGAATTTAGGCTCTGTTCATTAAGATGGCTTCTCAGTCAGAAATGGTAGAGAATGCACAATAATAGTATCATAGGGTAGATATAAAGTAAATGGAACATTTTTAGGAATTCACTTACATGCACCCACATGTGCTCTGATCAGGATTGTGGGGTAAAAAGACAGCCTCAGAGCGACAGTGTGGAGTTCCATTGAAATATAAAAGCCAGTACAAAACAGTGATTTTGACATAAGGCCTAGTGAATGAGCGAGAATGGGCCTACCTCCATTTTGTTAGAATGTACAGGAACTCAGATGAAGAAAAGTGTGACTCAGAATGGTAATAATATTAACATTGCCCAATGGATTCCAAAAAGACATGTGTGCTGCGGATGCTGACTATGTGTAAGGCATGTGACAGATTTAAGGATGCAGAAGTGCACATGGAAGTAAATAAATACATTTTAAATACTGTACATTTGGAAGCTAAAAAGGAGGAATGATGCCTTACATTTAAGAAATAAAGTTTAATGACAGATTATTTTGTTTTTTTTGCATAAATGAACACTGGTTTCTTATGTAACTATGGCCTATTTGCGTGAAAAATACCAAGAGTGAAGTTATTTCTGTTTATCCAGTATATAAAGAAAGATTATATTGTGAACAACAGGCCCTGGTGCAGCATTGAAAGTTATATGTTCACGGTGGATAAATATAATATGCTATCCTTTCAGAATTGTGAACTGCAACTTGTTTTTTCTCTCTGAGCTGAAACATTTACCCCAAGACCTTTAGCTTCAGTTAAAAATATAAGAAATGTTGCAAGAGAAATTGGAACTACAGTGATACATGTAACATGGCCAGCAGAAAAGACCTTTAAGGTCAGGTCCCCCATTAACTGTGCATTAGCTCCAAACAAAAGACCCTTTGAAGCTCAGGAGAAGATTATAGAATAAACATTGGGCAGAGGTCCTGATCAGGTTATAGAAGAGAAGTGAAACCTAAGAATTGGTGGGGGCTGATGTAGAACCGAGGAACTTGTGGTGCATTGAATGCATGTTCTCAAATAAAACGTGCATTGTGTGTCCCACCAAGCTCATCCTGGGTTAATTAAGGGACCATGTAAAAACAGATTTGTTGTGATGTACATGACTGAAGTTATGATCAAAATTATGATTCTGTCATTTTCATAAGTCTGAGAAACTGGAAAATTTGTGAAGTGGTAGACAGTGAAATTAATGTTGGAAGTTTGTAGTGCCAGAGTTGTTACTAGTACACGGCAGCCACAATACACAAATAACAGTGGCTCTGCCCAGTAAGGGCGTGCCAAAAATAAAATTAGTATTTTCTGACTTGCCATAAAATGTAGAATTGGAAAATATATAGATTTATGTAGTTATCTGAAACATTAGCATAGCTGCTTTGATGTTAGATTTTCAGAACACAAAAAGATAAAACCCACTTGTCATTTTGGAATGACAAATCTTTCTCCTCCCTCAGCTTCCATAACCCACACCCCCCAACTCCTGATCCTATAAGCAGCCAGTGGGTGTCTTGGTGAGGGGTGAAGGGAGAGTGCTAGCCAATCCCCACCGTGGAAATTATAATAATATAGGTGTGTCATCAGCCCTATAAGAGGTCCTTTTTGCATCAAAACAAGGCTTTTTCACTTTATTCCTGGAGGTAGTCTACTGACGGACTCTTGTGAGGAACAACTAGCAGAGTACTCAATCCTTGCATTGGAGAGAGTGACAGGGAAATCTAGAAGCTAGCTGGGACCCCCTTCAAAGGAGCCGGGGAAGTCTGGGTGCAGGAGAAAATCCTTGACTGAAGCCCTTGGCTAGATCTGTGCTGTCCTTAGAGGAGCCCTGTTGCTGTTTCCCGGGATGCCCCATAATCAAGGCCTCCCATGTAAGTAGATATATCCCAAAGCTATCAAAGTTGTGGGGGGAAATCTGCCAGCCTTAATCTCAATCTCGCATAGCGGGTAGGGCAGTGAGTCTGGGAAGACCCTTGGCACATTTTATTAAATCCAACTCATATTAATTCCACTACAGAAAAATAACCCTATCTATTTAAATTGAATTGTGTTAGGAACAGCCCACTTTGATCCTTTGCATTAAATTGTGGGGAGGGGGAAGCTATGTAGTTCCTTAGTGCTTTGAATTGAAGTTAAATCAATTAATTCCCATATAGAGAACACAGGATGAATGTTGTTAGAGTTCAAGTTCATGCCCAGTTTGTTAGAGCCGGTATAGACAACAAAGACTTGGGTGACTGTCCTTCTGAAACCCCTGACTTCTGGCTATAAGGGGGGAGTCCTGAATCCCAGAAGAAGTAGTCCTAAAATGCTACCTTTCAAGTGAATGGAGAGGGGGGATAAAACAACATTTCCCTTTATTCCATTTCATCCTAAACCAGAATTACCAAGCATTAAATGTCTTTTGGAAGTGTGTTAAAAATGATTTCCCCATTTGAGTTCCTTTTCCCAACCTTGCCTTTCAAATAGAAGCCCAAAACGATTTTACCATTGAGTTCCTCTTCCCACACTTGTCTTTCAAATACAAGCCTAAAATAACGATTTCCCCATTTGAGTTCCTTCTCCAAACCTTGCTTTTCAATTAAAGCCAATACTATTTTCCCATTGAGTTTCTTTCTCAAACATTGCCTTTCCCAAAACAAAGCCAAAACGATGTTTTCATTGTATTGTGAATGATTTCTATTGGTTAATATGCAATTAAATCTGATGTAAGTTGTGACTGTATATTTAAAAATTCTACATGTGTTGCTTTAATAACGGGAAGTAATTTGGAGTTGTGATATTGTGTAGTGCCACAGCATTGGTGGTTGATGTTGGTTGCTAGTCTTCTTTGTCAAACCTTAAATAAATATATGTTTTTACTGTACACTAGCCTGGTTCCTCGCTCATTGGGGCTATAGAGGGTGTTTGTTGGGGTGGTGCGAGACGAGTTAGAGGACTCACTAAGTTGAATCTGTATAAGCGCTGTGGGCGCGTGCCACCTCCCCTGAGGGTGAAAGGAATTCCCTGATTTCAAAGTGACCATCTGATTAATCATGACAAAGCTGGGGACTCATGGGTGGGTTTTGGTTGAGAGTCTTCTATTGTGACAGTGCAGTTGCAGCAGACCATTCATTTGGGTGCAATTCCATTGCAGTGGTTGGAAAGTTGTATTTGCATTGTTTAGGTGCCAATCAGACATCTACCCTCGGTTCCAGGGTGGTGTATAGATAAAACAGTGCTGATTTTAAGTTGTCATTGTGAGTGAAAACTAAGCAAAACTAAGTTGAGATTTTTTGACTTTGCATATAGAAGGTGCAGAAATTATTTCAGAATGAGCACGTAGAAATCAATATTGCCAGGAAGCACCTTCTATCCAAATTGTTTATTAAAAGTGAATGCGTAGAACAAGAACATGAAATATGGCAAGCTAGAATGATGAAGAAGGTTACCACTGCAAATGTTTGGCAGAATAATGGGCTGTTACATCAGGCCCTGAGAAACAGTTACATGACAGAAACCAGTAAAGATGAGTAAATTAAAATGGTTCAGCTCACAGCGTACATAAAAGCGCAACAGAGCCAAATCTCAGAAAATATTATTGAACAGTTAATAATGATGTCTTAACCAAGTCAGGCACCGGGGTGGGTGTTGTTGGTGGTTAAGATAGATTGCTAGAGCAGGAGACTCGATGTGTACCCAGACCTAGTTTGTGATAGTTGCCACTGTATAATAATGGCAGAGGTGTTTATGCACGTCAGGGGTTTCAGTGCGGACAGCTATGCGAGTAGCTAGACCATATTTGACATAGCCGAAGCTGCATTCTAGAGTGCATGGATGGGGAGCCATGCCAGCGGCATGTGTCCACAGACATGGTGCAATTTATACATACCTTATACTTGGACTGAGTTTATTTTCAATGTCAGTTTCCTATGTCTTCCAAGACAATTGGCTGGTCTCTATTGCTACAGTAGATTATTGGTTGACATAATACGTGCTGGGCAGCCTAACATTCATGGTTTTGATTGGTTGGGTTTTTACTGACCAACTTTGGGCAACTGACAGGTCATCAAGACATGAGCCAGACAGGAATAGGGAATAGAGGTCCATGGACTACATCCCCTTCAATCAAAGAAAATATCATCTGTTATTCCTAGGCCATGAGCCAGAGTAATTTCTTTTTATTTGACCTTGTGCAGCACCTCGTGTCTAGGAATATGCGTGAGGAGCGATGAAGTTATCCTATCGGTTTTCAATACTAATGAATAGACAGTGTTCTTCCATTATGTGTCATGTGTAATGAGACTGAATTTGGAATTATTTCACTCTGCATTCGTGCAAGTGTTATGGTTCCATTTGCCACTGCGGACACTCTTGCGCTACTCTTCATGGAGTCTTCTTAGGTTTATAGTTTGCTCGTGCCTGGCTTACAATGGTCGGCTGTACTCTTCCAGACTTTAATTAGACAGGGCGTATTCTTCTCGCGCTGGGAATTATTATCTCGCCCCTTCTCTGTTATGTTCGGACGCTCCCTAATTTTTCAGTAACCTTTGCTCTGGTTGGCAGCTATTGCATGTATCTAAGCTCTGTATGTATCTGTATTTATGTATTTTCAGTATTTTGAGTTCTCATGAAGTCTTAAGAGATTGCATTAAAAGCGTGCTGCGGCTTCCATTTTGGAAAAGATGGCTGATCTTTACTCTCGCATTTCCATGCTAGTGAGCTATATTCACGTATCGTTCATGTTGCTTTCAGCTTATACATTGCTTATGTTAGTATTATTTATGTGTTTGTGGATGCCATGTTAATATTCTTCATGTATAAATGCATATACTACCTAGAGTTTGTATCCTTTGTGTTGAGTGCATATTTGCTTTGTGTCTAATGCATGCACATGTATTGTTGCATTGTTTGTTTGTTTATACTTGCTATCTTTATCTTAGATCGTGTCCATCTCCTTTGTACCTGCCTGGGATATGGGCAGTACGGTTGCCTTAGTGAGTATTTCTTTCTTACCTATACGGTATTGGGCTGGGGGAGGGGCAGCAGCTATTGATGACATAGCCATCTGCCTCCCAACAGCTCTATACCTGAGTGGCAATGCTGAGTGCATATTTGCTGAACAGATTATTTTGTATATCTTTTCTCATGTTAACAAGATTTTGACATAATCAATGATCAGTAAAAACTTCCGAAAAGAGTGGTCCTAAATGTGGGGGCACACAGAAGTAATGACCCCTCACATACACATTTTGATGGATAGTTTGAACAGGGTTTGGGCAAGCATGAAATGATCAACTTCAATGTTTTGTTTACTATTGTACTGATTTATTACGCCTCTTTCTGCCAAAAACCGCTCCCCAATCCTCTAACATGCAGTATGCTTTTTTACTATACATAAATGTACATCTCGCAAAACGTTTTAGTATAGGACCATTTAAATGAATGCTGTATTACTGTCCACTTATGTCTTTGGAAGTGTTCAACATATATATTGTTGTTTCATTCTTTTGGCAACATTGCATACATTAGGAACATTATTTGAAAAGAATGTATAATGTCCAACCCCCATAACATATGTAATACTAGTGAGAAATTCGCAAATGGAAACATTAAAATAAAAAGATTGTACATTTCAATTCAGCACTGTAGCGATTATAGGCCATAACAAAACTGGTGCCTTAAATGCAATCCAAGAGAAATGATGGGCATTCACGTGGTTGACAGAAATGTAGATGTAATTAGGGAATAATATATGAGTGTACCTTATGACAAAGTGAAAGCTTGGTTGATTAGAGTGAACATAGACGCTTTCAGTATAATTATCACATTTTAATAATTTCTCTCAATTTTTTATAACAGCTTTGTCTTAAGCCTCATTTGCTACTTGTTAAACTGATAATCTAAGAGGAATTGTACAAAATAAAGCATGTCCTTTGACGGAATGAACTTTAGAAAATACCTTGGGCACATCCATAAACATTTGTGATGATGGCTCTTATGCTTCAGACATTCTCCAGGGCTACAATAAGACAGTAGTATTTTTACATTTAAATCTGTGTAATCACTTTTGCTCTTATCAAATGCTTGCAATGTATTCAATGGTAAACTTTAATGACACATTGGAGCTTGTGCATCAAAATTTGGTGTGCAGTGGGATAACCGACTGTTGATAGTAGTGCTATTTAGCATATAATTTATTTTTATTTTTGGGTGGGTTAGCACCATTGCACATCACAGCAAACGTTTTTGCTAGTATGTACTTTTTAGCAGTGCTAATTGTGCACTGCAAGTGCTCTTATTTAGCTCATGTTTTCACAACTGTGTGTTAAAGACAGAGAACATGTGTCTCTGTGTAAACAGTATTATTTTTCTAATTTGTACAAATTAGACTTAGCAGGTGTCAGTATTGCCTTTCTATTAATCATCATTGCTTCTCCCTACTTTCCATCATTGTTTCTTTTTTTCTACGTTTCTTTCCATTTTGCTCTTCTTTCTCCTCTCTTTTCTTTCTCTTCTTCTTTCTCTTGTTTTTATTTTCCTCATTTCTTTTAGATTGAAAGAAGGGAATAGAAAACTAGATTGAATAGAAGGGAAAGCCTGTCACGGACTCAGACGCAGCTTTGCTGCTACACACAGTGTGGCTTGGGGTTCTGCAGCAGAAGCATTCTGCAGCTGTGGATGCACTCCTGGGTTGGCTTAAACTGTCAACTGGAAACGTGGTTTTACTTTGACAGTGCCTGTTCCCAAGTGCACGTGTTCAATGGACCAGGCAAGGCTGGGGGCATTTTGCTTCCCCAGACTTGCATGGCCCATTGTGGATACAGGCTGGAGAATTGCATCTCTGGGTGTGCATAGGGGGCTTCTGCACCCCTGGACATTTGTATGTGTCTGAGGTGTTCTGGATCATGAGTTGGAGGGCTTCCGTGTTCCCTGGTAGTATGGTTCATGGCATGGAGCAAGATCCAGTATCGGGCTGAAGGGGAGAAGTGTTTGTATGACTGAATGAGTGAGTGTATGATGCATGGGTGGGTGGTGGGTACACATATGTATGAGCACATGTATGGTGTATGTATGGTCTATGGGTGCAGGAGTGAATGTTATGTGAATGTGCGGCGTGAGCTTAGGTTTTTGTGTGGGCCGAGATGCTGATTTTGGAGGTGGGGAGAAGTGGGGACTTTGGGTTGGCATACGACAGAATCATGGGCATATGGTAAAGCAAACATGGCAGCTACTATTACATGACTAAACTGTCATTATGGTGCAGCCAGTCTAAACATTTCTTATTGTGGCATGACGTTTTTTACTGGACATTATTGATAAAGTAAGCATGATAAATGCTAATACCTGGCTAGACTTTCATTTTGGTGTAGCTAGTCTAGCCATTTCTTAGTATGGCATTACATATTTTACTGGGCATCTTTGATAAAGCATGCATGCTAAGCATTATTATGTGGCTAGACTGGCATTTTGGTGCAACCAGTCCAGCTATTTCTTTGGCATAGCTTTTCTTTTACTCTGCATCTATAATACCATAATCATGAACGTGTTATTACATGCTAAACTGTCATTTTAGTGCAGCTTGTCTAGCCATTTCTTACTTTGACAAGATATTTCTTACTGGGCATCATGTCATGTACCAGGCCCGGTAATGCAACCCCTGCTCAGGTCATATTTCTATAAGTACCCTGGCATGTTGTACTGGGATACTAATAGTGCTTTAGTTGTGAAACAATGTCTTTTCCATTTTCCAACTTAAAAAAATGGCTGCCATGGTTTGGGGAGAAGGGAACCACATGTAGTCCCTTCTCCCTTTCCATGGGAACGGGGCAGGGCTGAGGACAGACAAAATAAGTAGAAAAGGGGCCTGGGACGAGGGGGCAGGGATCACTTACCTTACACCTGGCGAGGCAAGATGGCTGCCTCCCGCTCTAAGGAGGCTCGGAGCAGGGGCTTTGCCATGTGGTAAACCCCCATTCTGAGACTACTCATTGGCTGGGAGGACTAAGCCATGCCCCCTCTGGGTACTAATGATTAGTCGAGTGAAGAGTGGGAAGGCATTATTTGATTGGGCTCAGGAAGCACTTGAGAGCAATCAGCTATAAAAGACATTGTATCAGAGGGGTTCAAATATACACTAAGGGCATATGTGAATCATATAGTGGGTTGCAATATAATGCACTGTGTTATCTTAAAGTGCATATTTCTTCTACATTTTCCAATATATTCATTACTTGAACAAATTGCTGGTGGTAGATCTAGGGATATATATAACCTTGAAGGTAGCTTAAGGAAAAAGAACCAAAATATAACAAGAGACTACATAGAAATATTCCTGCCTTGTAGATCCACAGGTCTCCGCATTCTCTTTGTATTAATCTCACAACTCTGCTGTTTGTGGTATACAATAATGATCTTTGAAGTTTCTTTATAGTTTTCGGTGAATGGAGCAATTCAAAGGTAGATTGATAGAAGGCAAGTGAGCTGCCCATATTGGCTATAAAAACATTTATGGAGTCAATTGCCAATGTGGTGGAAGTATTACCTTAATGCAGGTCATGGATGTGTGATGAAATTTAGTTGTGCTCACGAATGCCTAGAGTTGAGATGTGGCAGAGGTTCTATTGAAACCAATGCAGGGAATATTGCAAACATTTAACATTTCTATGACGCCAAACATGAACCCCAGATATTTTCATGTGCTTTGGATGGACTGGCAAGTGGAAGGAGGTGCCCTGAAGGAGCAGTGGCATGAAACAGTCTTGCAGTCCAATGGCCTGGAGCATATGCCCATGTTCACCATCCTGAATTTGTCCTTGCACAGTTATAAATTCAGTAGCTGCAGATCCATGAATGGACAATGATCTGAGTCCTACTTCTGCACCAAAAAAGGGAATATAAACCCTTCCCTCTCTCTGAGGCAGGCACCAACTCTATGGTGCTCCTTGCCAGCTATTGCTGAATCTTCTCCAACAGGGGGGAGTTCAGAGGAAGGGAAAGATGTGAAGGAGGGTGGTGGAGTCAGTGTCCAATGAAAGGGAAGCATTAGCTCTCTGAGACTAGCTGGTAAATCCAGTATCTGCAGTGATGTGCTGCCACTCCCTAGTGTACAAAGTCAACATTATTCCCACTGAGTGGGACTGAACAGCATCTAAATTATAGTGGGTTTAGAGGAGAGGTTGCCAAAGGTTCCGTGGAAGCATCAATCCCTCTCTGGGGACCTCTGCCGCTAAACTGGTAGGGACACTGTTGGATTTGTTTGTTGGAGGGCACATGCCCTTTACCACAATGGGCAATGTTAGTGTAGGATGGAAAGAAATAGCCTTTGGTGAAGGCTTCAGGCTAAAAGAACGCTATACCCACGGGCTTTGTTGTGGCCTTGGAGACCTAGAATGTCTTCAGTGTCTCATCGGCCTTAGCCCCAAACTGGTTAGCACTAAACAACATGTCATGGGATTTTTGTCCTGACATCTGGTGCAAGCCCAAAAGTCCTCATCCAAGAATACCAGCGAACCACAGTTTTCGATCCATAGCACAAGCCACACAAATCAGACTGCTGTATCTGCCACCCTTCACCAGAGAGATTTAGCCATCCTTCATCTAAGCAATCATGATCAATAAATTAGACACCATACAAAAATACATCCACGCCAAATCAGTCGCCCCACCGCATGGAGGGCAAACCTCAACCTATCCAAGTGCAAAGGTGATGTATGCCCAGCCACCATCATCAAAGACTGCGCAAAGCTTTAGCTCCCCTCATCACTGCCTTCATCAACACCTCCTTTGCCATAGGGATAGTGACCACTAGTCTCAAAGATGCTTGGGTTCTCCCACTCCTGAGATAACATCACTGCACCCTACAGCCCCAAACAGCTACTGCATTATTAGCACCGCCCCATTGTTTCTCAAAATCATAGATAGAGCAACCCACCTACAGATCCAAAACTACCTGGAAACTAAGCACATTCTGGGTATGTGCCAAACCGGTTTCCGCCCAGGCCATAGTACAGAATCTGCGCTTCTCAACCTAAAAAGTCAGGTAGATGAATTTAGAGGCAAGGGGTGCCAGCCCTCCTACTCCTCCCCGGCATGTCAGCAGCGTTCGACCTGGTTGATCATAATATTTTCTGCCACCATCTCACCACCTCAGCCAACTTCTCCAAATAAGCCACAGCATAGATCACATCCTCCTTAGAGGGAAGGGTCATGAAAGTGTTTGCCAACAATGTCAATGCCGCATCAGCACCTAACCCCTCTGGGGTCCCCCAAGGATCCTGCATATCATCTACACTTTACTGCATTTTATCAGACCCCCCTTTAACACCCTTGACTAAGCATAGCATATACTAACTATGCTGATGAAACAAATCCTCCTACCCCTCTCTGGCAACTATACAGATGACGCCAACACTCTCAACCATGCCTCCACTACCATCCAGTCCTGGATGGCAGCCAACTACCTTTGACTAAATGGCGACAAAACAGAAATCCTGCTGATTGGTCTTCCCACAATGCTCAACAAACTCAACCACCAATACACATCCTTCAAAATTTACGGCATTCTGATCTCCATCTCTACCACCATCAAGACACTCGGGATCCACCTAGACGTCACCCTCTCTATGACCCGCCATGTCAATGCAATTGCCTCCTCTATGCCTACACATCCAAACTGATAAATGCCTCTTTACCCTTACTCTCCCCTGACAGCTACCTTACCATAGAACAGGCTGTCATTGGCACTAGGTTTGATTGCTGCAATGTCCTATATGCAGTTACCTCATCCCAAAACATTCCAAAGCTTTGAATGATTCAAAACAATGCCCTCTGAGCAGCCCTCAATATCCCCAAACAAGCTCACATATTGGTAGTCAAAAAAGCAGCCCACTGGCTACCTATCCGCAAACTGATCTTCTTCAAATCCATGTCCATATCTCAAAAATGCCTGTGCAACATAGCTCCTCCCCTATCTCTCACAGAAAACGACAAACGCCCAGTCATCTAGACCCACAAGGTCTATGTATGCAAATTGACTCCTACAGCCCAAAGTAAGACAGTTTCAAAAGCGGGAAGCTGCCGTTTTCCATCCATCTCAGCCAGTCAATGGAACTCTCCCCCACCACTCTGAGAGTGGGACCCTCCTACTGGGCCTTCTGGAAATCCCTTAAAACCTGTTTGTTTGTAAATGAAATAAATAAATACATAAATAAATAAATACATCTTCATTTGAAGGTTCTCTGTAGCTTCAGAGATCAAACTTCACAGATTGTGAGTGTTCTTTGCATGGGCACAGGGGCATTCATAGTCCACAGAGCCAGGTTTCTAGAACCTACTACCTTCCATCCCATGGTATCAGGTTTCTTGCTATCCCGCTATGGGGATTGCGAGTAGCAAGTAGCTCACTTTGCCCTCGCAGTGAAAACTTGCACCAGAAAGATCTCAGGTGTCCTGTGTGTCAACAAAATAACTGGATTTGAAAGAACCATTCAATGCTTTTAGGAAAGGGCTGAATCCACAGGAGTAGCTGAAGCAGGTTTCAACCGCAGGCCATGACAGGGTCAGTAACCACCAAGTTAAAGTGGAGAAGTGTTTCCATCGGCCGACCATGTTCAAAGATGTCAGTGAGGTCAAACTGGACCATGGGCTTGAGTGGCTCAGAAAACATGGGTATCCATAGCCTTATCAATGGTATTGTTAAGTGACTTCAATTCAGCACTCCAACTAAGTCAATGCCTAGTCTGGGATGCCCAACGGTAGCCCTTATCTATATATTTTTATGACAGGTTCATAGATCTGGATGATAAACCCTTGTATAACGCCCCTCTCTTTGAATCCCTGTGACCTCGCTGAGCCAAGGAGTAGGTTTGTTTTGCAAATTAAAAGATTTATTTGAAAAATTAAACGATATATATATATATATCACACTTTTATAAATAAATTAATATTTGATAGCACACTTATGAATATGACAGTGATCAACATTGGATAATATTACACTAGCACACTTTTTTATAATCACTTCGGAGTTGGTATAGAAAAGATAAGGTAGCTGAGAATACTTTATGGTTTCCAGGAAATGCAATGATGGAAAAGAATGCAGCACAGGGATAAACTGATATGGTTTCAACAAGAGATAATATAATCACTTTTCCTTTTGACAATTCACTTCCCCCTATCCAATATAAGGAGATGGAAGAAGAGAACACAGTTTTCAGGGATACAATCAAAAGCAGTTCAGTTCCCCCCTGCCAAGCTTAGAGCAACCGGTATGCTTTTAAAATATGCAGAAATACTTTTAATGTGATTTGCAATGAAGTGAAAATATGCTAAAATGATTTTAATTCCCTATAGGAGATTCAGGGTGGGTGACAGCTACTTTGAATTAGTTCAGGTCAACGCTAGCAATGATTCATGAGGGATTATCAGGTTGAAAACGAATTTCAGCAATGGAAGCAAAAGACAGCTATTTTTGACAGGTGAAGAAATTGAGTCAAATTGCAATTCGCGGCACTTTTTCCGAGTGCGTCGATCGCGATTACGGAAAAACTATAAGGAGTAACAAATCGGAAAGTTTAGGTTCTTAGCTTTAAAATGAAAGTTAAATCTCGTTCCTAGCACGTGCGGTTCAAAAGATACGGACGATTTAATGGAGGTAGGTTCTCAGAAATAAAGTAAGATTCAAATGACAAATGGCACTTTCACAGATTTGGAATCACAGAATGGACACACAATTTCTATGCAGTTCTATATAGGTGGAAATGGTTTGAATTAGATTATTTTAAACTAAGAGATTGGTTTTGCACAGCTCTGGCTGGATACTCACTCCTAATTTTGGAAGGAATGGGCCTCGTCACAGATCTGGTCAACAGGTTTAGCTGCGGTTCTCTCTGCTCTGCTGGTCTGGATCTCTGGTTCTGGCAAACGTTCTTGGCACTGCACAGCGGTCTGGTCTGGGTCTGGTCTGCGGTTTGAATACAGCTCTGCTTTCTGGGTATGGTACTGGCACCGCCGTCTGGTCTGGGTCTCTGGTTCCAACAATAGTTCTAGCCAGAAGCGAACAGCACAGCCCGGCTGTTGAATAGTTTAGTTAGGTTGCTGGATTCTGAGGCCTCTGAAGGATTCAGCTTGTGGACTAGGCCTCTCTGCTACAAGTTCCGAAGTCTGGATTCTAAGTTCTGGTTCTGGAGTCTTCTGGCAAAGCGCTTCACAAGAAATCAGTTTGAAGTGGAAAGGGAATGTCTCCTTGGATCTCAGTGGCTCTTTTTATATCTTTTGAAAATGGGTGGGAAGGCTGACTTTCTATGCCCACCCCTCTGAGGATCCTGATAGGCTATAGGATTCTCTGTCGCCTGACTGGGGAACTGAATTGTGAGTCATCCTGTGTCATGAGACATCATTTTTATGGCATACAGAAAGAACACTCCCCTTGTCACTTTGCACACAAATCTATTTTTGACTTAAATGCATATTTATCTATGTACAATTTTTCTGATATTACATGTCCAGTTAACATATTTTCTGTGGCGCCAAACCATCCAATCCCTGTCTTTGTAAGATGTTGTGTTCACTTCTGACAGAATTCTGCCCTTTTCATCCAGAACACAACCTCTAAACTTTTCCAGAATTTACACAAATGTGCGCAAGGAATACGGGCATCAGATGATGAAGTGTCAGGTTTTTAACATACATACATTTGGAATAATACCCTATTTACCACTACTACCCCCCAGAACATACCACAGAGTCCTAACACCTCTTAAAATGTGCACAGAAAAATCACAGGAATAATGATGGTATTGATATAATTTTTGACAATTTTGTACTATGAATTATCCATCTTTCTAAAATTATGCTCTGGCCCAGTTGGGTGTGTTTAGGTCACAAAGCACATGGGGGAATTTATGGTTCCTCCCCGACTCCCAGCTCAGCTGGCTCACAGAGGCAGTGCCCCTCCCATTTCCTTCCAAGAGGAAGCCATTTACGACCCCCTGATTTAGCAATTGCTTGGAGCAAAGGGAACTTCATTGTTCTGTTTTCCTGCAGTCCCATGCACCCCTCCCCCGATTCAATCGGAGAGGTGTGATCTCCTTTTGGTGGGGCAGCAGAAGGCATGCCAGGCCTGTGAATACAGTTGCTGGGCAAGTTTCAACTCCTGTCGGGGGAAGATGCCGGGCAGAATTTAGTCCCTTTAAGCCAGGCTTCAGCCAAAGGTCACTTTTGTTCCCATTTTTCTTCATTCCCATCAAACGTACAATTTTGACACATGCAGCTAGAACGCTGATTCTAAGTTCAAAACCATGACATTTAAGCAGTTGCAACCTATGTGACACTCAAAAGTAGGTCACTCATTTATTTTAAACATTTCGATTTTAGTGGCTTTAAATCCCATTTCACTTAAGCTGCTGACATCCACAGCCCAGCCAGTTTTGTTATGAACATTATTTTAGGCTCTTCATCTTTCCAAATTTTGTATGCACACAAGACTTCATTCTACCAGACGTCTGCTGGTGTTCAGTAAGATTTTTGAATATCTTGCAATGTTTGAAATAGGCATTTTGAGCTTGCATTCAGAGAAACAAAGGTGATTTCAAAACGCTCTTTGAGCTAACAGGCACTGCTGTTTTTCCCTTGGCACCACGTTTCACTCATGGCGCTTCTGGCCCATCATGCTCGCACTGGTGGGTGGCGGGTCAGGCGACCATTTTGGTGTGCGCAAAAACTGCGAGGTTTTCCTGGATTCCGGCGCAAATTTGGGCTTTTCCGCCATCTTGGATTTTCTAAGCCCACAGCACCAAATGTTGCAGCATAATAACTTGAACATGGGTCGATACACCTGACAAGCCCCCCACCCGACTGCACTCTGATTTCGAGTCGAGGGGGAGTCGGGTGCAAAGGATGTTTTGATCCACGCACTGGGATGTCCGCATCATCTTCTTCTGATTCCACAGATGGCACAGTTCAGCATCTTTTCCTCCATCAGTGTGGATCGGTTGGTTCTCCTCGCCGGTCATGATGGGAGTTTCGGGCGGTACCTCGGGCCCCTCTGTCATTCCTGCGCCATGGGCGCATACATTTACGATCAATATGGACCTTATTTCCCATTTGCGAGACTTTGGTGCTTTTCTATTTTTCCCAACAAACTACACTTACCACAAGGCACTTGGCTATAACCATCTTTTCCTGGCCATTCGTATTCGCCATCTTCGGAACTACAATCCCCAGAAGCCCTAGGGATCTCCTCTGCTTCCACCAGCTGAGGAACAGAGAGGTAGGTGGCCGATTGTCTGCAGGTGTGCTTAGCCAGGTGCGACCAATTAGCCTGTCTCTGTGCTGGGCGGTATAAAAGCTGCTGCCTGCAGGGGCTCAGTCTCTTGCATTAAGAGTCCTTCCAGCACCTTTTTGCTTCGAGCTACGGATCTTTGTATGCGGTTCCTCCTTACTCCTGCTTTGGAACCAGTGCCCTGCCAGGCTCTCTACTTTGCAGCCGATCACGCTCTGTTGTTTTCCACCCTTCGCCAGTGCCCTGCCGGGCTCTCTGCTTTGCAGCCGATCACGCTCTGCTGCTCTCCAGCCTCCGCCCTTGCCCTGCCGGGCTCTCTGCTTTGCAGCCGATCACACTCTGCTGCTTTCCAGCCTCCACCTTTGCCCTTCCGGGCTTCTGCCTTGCAGCCGATCATGCTCAGCTGCTACCTTCCGCCCTGGTCTTCCAGGCTCCTGCCTTGCAGCCTGCCTCACTCCGGCTGCCTACAGTCCTTGTCCTCTGTGCTCCCTGCTCTGCAGCCTGCCTCACTCCGACTGCCTTCAGCCCTTGTACTCTGGGCTCCCTACCTTGCAGCTTACAGTCTTTTGCAGCCTTGTACAGTCAGCGGCCCTGCTCCTCTGGGCTTACTCCTTGCTGCCGGTCCTCCTGGCTCCTTGCCGCGCAGCCTGCTTCTCTCCGCTGCCAACAGCCATTGTCCTCGGGGCTTCCTACCTTGCAGCCGATCACGCTCCGCTGCTTGCTACCTACGGTGTTCAGTCATTTGGTCGACAGACAAATGGTCGACAGCCAAATGGTCGACGTAATTTGGTCGAAAGACAAATGGTCGAATTTTTTTTATTTATATATATATTTTTCAGGTTTTTGTTTCAAAAAAAGGGGTTTTTTTTAGCAAAAAAAGGGGGTTGGAGGGGACCACCCAAAAAAGAAAAAGTGAAAATACAAAACAAAAAATTCGACCATTTGTCTTTTGACCAAATTGCGTTGACCATTTGTCCTGTTGACCATTTATTTTCGACCAAATGACCTGTAACCGCTACCTAAAGCCTTTGTCCGCTGGGTTTTCAGCCTAGCAGCCCTCTACAGTCCTCTGCAGCCTTCTATGGTCAGCGGCCCTGCCCCCAGGGCTCACCCCTTGCTGCCCGGCCCTTCTGGGCTCTGTGCCGTCCAGTCTGCTTTACTCCACTGCCTTAAGCCCTTTCCCTCTGGGCTCCCTACCTTACAGCCCTGCTCATGTGGGCTTGCTCATTGCTTTCCTGCTCCTCTGAGCTCTCAACCTTGTTCCCTACTGTCCTCTGCTCTCCAATCCTGTTACACGACTTTCCCTTCATTTCCTTCTGCTAGTTTGCTATCAACTTCCTTTTCCTGGATTTGTCTGTAAGTATCTTCTCTTGTACTGTTTGTAGACCCTTTTGTACAGAGCTTGTCTGTTGGTTTCCATCAGGCAACCTCTGCCCCTTCCCTTGTCTCGTTTCTATGTTACAGACACCCATAGCTGTTGTTCCAAGCCATGAGCAAACAGCGTGGGCCTCTGTTATAGCAAACTGTGCAGAAGGCTAGAGTTTTTCCTAAGGTACGTGGAATACTCTTTCCCTATATCTGCATACACCCCTAGAGGGAATTATTCCTTGCTACACTTGCCTACTTTTCGTTCTCATTACTTTCGCTGAGTGTGTACTTATCTGTCCACCTTACTTCGGCACAACCACCCAAACCCTTCCTGGGTGTCCTGTGCCACTCTTAACAGGGTGCCATCCCGTGACACCCTCGGATCTTTGCTTCCGGTCCCCGGGTCATCCTCCTTGGTCAATCGCCATGGTTTATCTCTCCTAGGATGACAAAGCAAAGCGGCAGAAACATATTCGTAGACATTTCCCCACCACTATTAATGGTGGGGCGAACATATACATTTTATACATCAGGAGACATTTGCATTAAAGAATCAAAGAATTTTATAGGCTATGTGTGGAATATTTTAGGGTTGGACTTATAATCTGGAGCTGCCCCCTCTGGGATTGCAGAGGACTCCTCCAGTTGCTGCAGAGTGTGCTTGGGATGGCAACACTTTAGCTGATTTATATGGACCCACTTGTCTTCCCCTTCCACCAAACTACCCTTGGGGATGCGGATCTTGTAGGCGACTGGGGAGATCTTGTCAACAATTTCAAAAGGTCCCTTCCATGTAGGCAGAAATTTCCGCTGTTTGGCCTGGTTCCTTTGGAAATTGTATAGATAAACCCGGTCCCCTACATTGTATTCTTTCCTAGTAGTCTTCAAATCATAGTGAGCCTTCATGCTATCGGCTGATCTTTCTAGGTTTCGCTGAGCATAGGCAAAAGCATGTTGGAGGTGTTTCCTTAAATTTTCAACATACTCATGCATTGTGGAGGCATTGATCAATGTTTGCTCTTGGGTCCTGTAAAGCAAATGCTGGGGAAGCACCATCCTGCGTCCAGTCATCAGCTCAAACGGTGACATTTTAGTTGCAGATGAAGGGGTAGACCTGATGGCCCTTAGGACCAGAGGTAATCAGATATCCCAACTTGGCCCAGAATCTGCCACAAACTTTTTTAATGCTCACAATGGTTCGGTTGTACCCTTCTACTGCACCAGAAGAGGCTGGCCGGTAAGCAATGTGTAGCTTCCTTTTAACCCCCATTATCTCCCACATCTTAGACATTACTTTGCTGGTAAAATGGCTACCTCTGTCTGACTCGATCCTTTGGGGTGGACCGAAATGGGAAAAGATGCGGTTGATCATCAGGGCAGCTGCTGTTTCTGCATTGCAGTTAGGGGCCGGGAGACATTCCACCCATTTAGTAAATAACATGTCACCGTCAACATATACTTATTCCCCCTAGAGGAGCGAATCATGGGCCCTATGTAGTCGACTTGCAAATCTGACCATGGCATGTCATCCCCCTCTTTTGGAGTGGCGCACGGTGTGTGAGGGATTATGGCTGAAATTGTGCACACACAAGACACCCCTTCAAGTATTGGTCGAGGTCCTGCCCCATGTGTGGCCATTATGCAACCTCTCTTAAGATCTCAAGTGTTGTTTGAAACCCCCTATGACCGGCGGTGGCCACATCATGGGCGTGACTTAACATCAGGCTTCGGAATGAGGTAGGGACCACCCACTGATCATGGCCAGCTTGGGATTTCCTTACCAACAAACCGCCTTGGATTCAGAACATTTTTGGACATTTCATCAACACTCTAAGGTCCTCTTTCCCAATGTAATCGGTATCCGTCAGGGGAAAGTTCTCAGGGTCCTCAATGTGTTGGTAAAATTTACCAATTATTGGATCCCCTTTCTGAGCAGTAATCAAATCAGCATCTGGAGTCTCCTTACTCCATTGTGCAGTTGAAATATCATTGTGAGCATTTGTCTGGGACCTAGTGATAGCAGTGACCTAGATTTCCCCCAACAGGGACTCAATCTCTATCAGATTCCCTTGGATGGCCCCGGTTTTGGCCAGCATATCAGCTAAGTCATTTCCAGTTTTGTCTGGTCCCTCTCCTTTGGAGAGACCCTTGATCATCTTCCAGTAGATGGTCATCCCGTACGAGGTGACCAGATCATCAATGTTTTGGATTAACTTCCCATGTTTCAAGGGTTTGTTATTAGCATATAACATGCCTCTGGTTTTCCAATTAACCAGGTGCTCCACGAACCCGTTCCGTACATAATCTGAATCTCTGTTTATGACCGGTTTGTGGAGTTGATGTTGGACAGCAGTGAGGATGGCCTGATGCACAGCCATCAACTCTGCCACCTGACTACTTCGGGGACCAATCTTGTACCCAGCGGAGGGTTCTGGGGTCTCATTCACCCATGAATTCCTTACGCCAGCCACAAGTTCTTTTTCCCCGTTGTTGTCAACATGGTAAGAGCATCCATCCACATAGACAGTGGGCACTCCCTCACACTTGTCTTCTTCAAAGACTTTGTGTGGGGACTTAAGGTATGCCTCCATGTTGTCCTTGATTTTTAGACTTTCGTCCTCGAGACAGTTTTCTCTGGCACAATCATGCAAGTCAGCCAGACCTTGCGCGAGGGGACTCTTCTTGTTTTGGCCATATCTGACTTCCACAGGAAAGCCTTGCATTGACAGAATCCAGGAAGTAATTCGGGAATTACTCACATTTCCGTACCAGATTCTGTCACTTTGGAGATATTGCAGAGGCTGGTGTGGAGTCTCCAGTATGATGTGTTCCCCCTGGATAAACGGGAGGTAATTCTTCAATGCCCACACCATTGCCAGCAGTGCCTTCTCACAATCGTTGAATTTTTCCTCCACATAGGATAAAGTTTTGCTCACATAGGAGATTACTTTATTGACCTTGTCATGCTTTTGATATAATATTGCAGTCAAGCATGTATTAGAGAACCCTGTCTCCAAGAAAAACACCTTGTTTCTGACAGGGTAAGCTAGGCAAGGTGCTTGCCAGAGGCTTCTTTTGAGCTGTCTTACTGCCTCAGATTGTTCTGGACCCCATTCCCACTTGACCCCCCCCCCTTCAGGAGATGAATCAGGGGTCTGGTGATCTTTGCATAGCCCTCAATGAACTTTCTGCTGTAATTAGTCAATCCAAGGAGGCTCCTTAGTTCCCGCAGAGTTGTGGGGTCTTTCAGTTTCTGAAGTGCTTCCTCTTTCTTTACCTGGGGACAGAGACCTTGAGGAGTAATTGCATGCCCCAAGAAATTAACACGGGTTCTACACTACTGTGCTTTCTGAAAGGAAAGTTTTGCTCCGGCGGCCCTCAACTGTGTCAGAACATAATGGATCTCCGCTATGTGTTCCTCCACAGATGAACTTTTTATGAGGACATCATCTACATAAGCCAGGTTACCCCTTGCACCCAGGTCGGGCATGGCCATGTGTAGGAAAATGTTGAATTCATTGCCGGAGTTGAGGTATCCAAAGGGAGTCTGGGTCAATGTATACTGCTGGCCCCCAAAGGTAAAAGCCAGTTTGTATTGGTCCTCCCTACTGACAGGCACAGTCCAGTATCCATTGGTCAGGTCTATTGCAGTGAATACCTGTGACCCCTGGATCTGGGCCAGCCCTTGGTCAATGTAGGGAAGAGGCCATCGGGAAGTATGGACCGGTTTGTTGAGCTCCCTAAGGTCGGCGCAGAGTCTCCACTGGCCGTTTTGGTTTCAATATTCCCAGCACCTGATTATTGAAGGTGCTGTGTACTGGCTGGATTATTCCCGGGGACTCAAGGTTCTTAATTATTTCAGTAAGGGACTCCATGGATGTGAGAGGCAAGAGATATTGCTTCACAAACAATGGAGTCATGCCAGGGTCCGTGGGAATTGTCGTTGTGTGGATGTCGGTGCGACCACAGTCATATGAGTCCACCGCGAAGAGATCTTGGAAATCCAAGAAAACTTGTTTCAACTTTTGCTTCTGTTCCAGAGTCACACAGGCATCAGCTAGGTTGACTCTCTCTTCAATCATCTGCCTGAAGCCTGGAAAGACTTCTGGTTTTGCTATCTCAGCGGCCTCCTCCAGCTGGGTGGAGAAGTCCCTGGTCTGGGTGCTGATTTGAACTGGAGGCTTCAGGTGGGAAATCAGCCCTCATGGACCTGGAAAGTCACCTCATCCCTTCTGAAGTCACAAGTCACATCTTCCTTACCATAAGGGCAGGAAGTGTACACCAGGAAGTTCCCCCGATGCCGGGTAAAGATCCTGTCTGGTGTTGTATTGCCATCACTGTCACTGTCAAAACAGTCCTTGGGGATTGGTCCTAACAGTTCATTTCTTAAATCAATGGAGAAATGTCGGTCATCAACCGCCATTCAAATAATGGTGCCTGCGGCTAGAGTAATACTCTTTAAGTCGCTGTTATCCATCTCTATTGGAATGATGTCATGTTCTATGTTGACTAATGGTGTTGGGTTTACCCCCAACCCTTGCTGTTGGAGAGAAGCATTTAGATGAATATAAGCATCAGGGTTTTTCAATGTTTGTCCTCTTTTAACTTTCACTTCCAGGGAGAATTGTCGGGTCCTTTCTGGGATGGTGACTTCCTCTTTAATCTGAATTTCAACTGCGTAAGTTAGCAATTGAGCTGACCTAAATGCTTTTTCTGGATCATCAAAGCCCGTGGGATTATCCGCTAATTGGGACCAAGCTTTGAAGTTTATTAGGTCCAAACTAATGGCAAAGCGATTGAGAATATCACTGCCTAAATAAAAGGCGGCAGTGACGTCTTGCACGACCCAACAATTATGGACTATGCTCTTGCTGCCAATGGAGATTTTGAGCATACACCTGCTTGGCAGGAGATGTTTGGAATTGGGTGTTTCCAGATCCATTTCCCATTTGTCTATCAGTTTGAATGTGGGAATGGCTGGATCTTTTTGGAATTGGCGGAACATGGCTTCGCTGATGAAGCTCTTACCTTTGTTCACGCGTACTGAACAGGGATGAACAACTGCTCTCCAATTTGTTGAATATCAGCCAGGCTCTGAGCTGATTTCACATCTTTCTGGACAATTGGAGTGGGAATGTCTGATTGTGGATTAGTAAAGAATTTCAGAGTGTTTCCTTCCAGTGTGGAATACCACCTTAAACTGGAAGGAAAGTTGATTTTCAGAAATAGAGAGGACCCCCCATCACCAGTCTGTTGTCCTACTGCTATTACTGTCGCGTCTGGAATATGGTTGTTCTGGAAGTGAAATTCTACTTGATCAGATTTTTGTTCAACCATGTGGCATGTGCCGTTAAAACTAACATGTTTTAATTTTATTGGTCGGCTAGTCTGGGTCCAGAGGACCTTGTTTATGCAATCTATTAGGGGTGACAACCTTCTCAGGAGGTCATTCCCTAGGAGGTACCCTCTGGAGTCACTACTATGAACGGGTGTTTCACCTTGTGTCACCCAATTTTAATGTCCAAATCCGCAGTCCCCTCGATGGGAATTTCCTTCCCGTCAAAGTTTTGAAGTTGTCCAGGAAGAGAGGTGAGAGGAATTCGGTAATTCTCCCCCCTTCCTGCATTTAGTTCATCAAAGGCCCTTTTGGACAGAAGGGTGACTTGGGATACATTGTCCACCAGTGCCAAAATGTTACCCTGCCCCTGCACTTGTACCGGGGCATAGTATCTTCCCTCCTTCTCCTCAAGGGGGCACAGATAATGCACATTTTTGGACAACTGGTGGGCTAACTTTTTAGTTTTAGACATTGCGAGAGAAGAGATCTGGGCAGAATTCTGTGGAGAGTCATGGGAATCTGCAAGAAAAAGTTGGCAACTGGAAATCAGAGCCATTGTGGGTTCCCCTGGTTCTGGGCCGCCCCCCTTTTTGGAGGTAGTCACCAGAATGGGTTTGAACCAGGGGATTTTGATGCTGTTGGTTCTGGGATGAGATGATGGGCGGCACTAGCTCAGTCCCCACATCTACCAGGTCTGGATTTGGATCCCTTGGGACCCATTTTTCTTTGGGAGGAGCTCCCCCATCTCTGAAGGAGAAGATCATTTTCCCAGGATCCTCTGAGGGTCCCTCTCCCACAAATTGGAAGATCTGTACCTCCTGCACAAAATGGGTCTGTTTGGGTCCTTTGTTTCTCCTACCTCCTCTCTGCCCCTTGGGTGGCAGACTTTAAGGGGTAGGAGATTTTGTTTCCGGTTCCTTGGTTTCCAGGGGCTGTTTACAAGTGGGGAAGGATGCTTCCTCCAAGGCTTTACACCCCCCTTCCCCTTCTGCCTCCTCCCTGGGAACCGGTGGGTTATTGGGGTGCTGCCCCTGTCATTGTTCTAGAGCACCAGGTCCAGAGTTTGGGGCATTCTGCGCTGGCATGCTCATCTGAGGGTTCTGTTGTGCCCTCAGCATGTGACCCAGATCCCGTGCCATACTTTGGACCTGGCGTTCTAACTGTGAAACCCGCTCAGGCTGATACGGGATTCTATTTTCTCCCCTGGGCTGATCCCGGGAAGGGTAGATATACCTTCTCTGGTAGTACCCCGGGTTGGGAAGATTTGGGTACCCCTCCACCCTTGGCCTCCCCTCTCCCGGATTAAGTGGTCTGGGCTCAGGGAATTGGGGAAAGAAGGATGGATGATTTTGGGGTTGCAAATTGGGTGGATACCTGGGAAAAAAGTTCTGCCCAGTATTTGGGGAATTTCTTCCCTCTTGTGGGAAGTTAGGAGGGGAGTTCCCTGGGTGAGGTGCTTGGCTGGATCCCCCCCTTGCGCAGAGGAGTCCACACATAACCCAGGATGGGTCGGTTACCCTTGTAACAGGGACTTACATAATCAGGGGAATGAGGGATCCCATTTGTGGGACTACCTCCCTGACTCCCTGTTTGTGACTGGCCCGAGGACCTTCTGGGCTTAGAGTTATTCTGCGCAGGCAAGTTTTTAGGCCCCCCATCTCCAAATCTAAAATGGGGGCAACCTTTACCTCTGCCACCTTAGCAGCAGCAGGGGTGCTGGTTGATTTGGGGCTTTTCTGGACGCTATTTTTATTTTCTATGGGCTTCTGCACCTCGTAGATCCGGGTAGCCTGTTCAATGACCCAGTCTAGTGACCTTTTCTTGTGAAATTCTCTCACTAGCTGGGTCATTATGTATTTGGGTAAGGCATGGAAAAACGTATTTACAAACTCTTTACTGTCCGTGCGCACCCTTCTGGTAGTCTGCGCAAAAGCACGCTTCAATTCCTGCACAAATTCATGTGGGGCCTGATCCTCCCCACATTGCAACTTGTAGGCTGCCTTGCCAGCCACTTGGGGATTCTGGTGAACAGAAAAATGTTTCAAGATGGCCACCCTGTATGTGGACCATCTTGAATGGTTTTGGTCCTCCAGCCCCGCAAAGAAACGAGTATTCTGGGGAGAATGTCCATTTTACATACTGGATGCAAGTAATGGAAAGTCTCCATCATTTGCTCGTAAAGCTCCAAGTGTTCCCAAACAGAATACTTGGCGTTCTTGTGACAAGGGGTGATGACACTCCTTATTGCCTTAATCTGTTTTAAGGGGTCCTTAAGCAAGGCCCTTTTGCCTTATTGGCCTTTTTGATTCAGGTAACCCTGGTCCATTCATCCTCTGACTCAGAAGCACTGCTCCCAGAGGTGCCCGTCTGATTTTCCAGGTTTTCCCGGATTCTGCTAGCCTGGTAATGGCTGGCAGAATGTGGGGACCTGGTCTCCTGTGTCCTGTGATGCTCAGAGGAGTCTTCAGATCCCTCCTTGCTGCCAGGATTTGATGGGTACCCCTCCACCGACCTAACTGGGCAGAGGTTTTCAGGATGCCCTGAGTGGGCCTACTCTCCTGGGGTTCCCCACTAAATTGTATTGTACTTAGGTGCCCATACCCGGATGCCCGCCCATCCATTTCTGGGTGGTACTGGCCTATGAGCCCCATACTTTTGGCTGGATAGTAATCTGCCATCCCTGTGGCCCTGTGCTCATGTGCGCCAGGGGACATGGGGATGGCAGAGTCCAGGGACTGGGAGAGATGAAGGCCTCTGGCACTAGGGCTCCTGAGGTTATGCTTAGGTGTTTCCCTTTCCATGCGAACCTCATCTCTGTCAACCCCTGCTCCCTGTTGCCATGCAAAAGCCTGTGCTTTCAGTTCCTCAGTCAAGGCCTTACTAGACTCTATCAGTCTCTCCTGCATGACTACCTGTTGCTGGAGACTATCATTGTCCTTGCAGAGAGCCTCATTCTCTCTCTGTGCTTCCTGGTTTGTCCTGGAATACTGGGCCAGTCTTTGCTGCAGGAGGGTTACCTCCTGAGTCCCATCCCTACTGGCCTGCTCCTTTCTTGCCAGAGCATCTTCCACCCTCCTGGTGTGCTCTAACAAGTTCTGATGCTCTTTTTGGAGGTCACCCAGTCCCTGGAGGGCCAGGTGATTTTCTTCCATTTTTCTTTTTAAGTGGCAGACTTCCTGGCCTAAGGTATCCCTTTCCTGACTAAGAGCCTGCATCTGTGCCGCCAGGTCGTCCCTCTGCCTTTGAAAGGCACGAGCTTTCTGGCGCTCCTCCTCAAACTCTGTCTGGGTATCCAGGTCTTTCAGAATCAGTTTGTTGCTCTCTGCCTTCTCCCTATCTAGGTGGCTTTGCAGGGTGACTACCTGCTCTGCGCATGCCCTATTGAAGTCCAATTGTTGCTCCAGCTTTTTCTGGCTCTGCAGTAGGGCGTCCAAACCTTCTTGTTACTCCTTCTGCAAGGCCAGAAATCTGGTATCCTGGTCAGACTTTTCCTGTTGCAGGATGCCCATATCCTCTTTGATTTTAATGAGATACTGTCTACTCTCATTTTCTGATTCCTGGCTCCTGTGCAGCCTCTACTCAGAAGAGACCAGGTCAGATTGGGCATTCTCTAATGCCATCTGTTGCCTATTTGCCAGATCTTGGCCTTCAGCACATTTGTCCTGTGTGGCTCCCATGTATATATAAATATAAATATGAATATGCCGCTATCATGACAATCTTGTTGTGCTCATCTTTAGCTTTAGGGGCCATATATAGTTCACTCAGGGCCACATGTAATGGACCCTGATCTCTCCATATGTCTGACCCTGTTGTAGTGATCTGGGGTGTGATTGCCTGCAACCACACCGTCTGGTCCTGTTCCATCCATTCGCCTCTCACAAATAGCTTATGTAAGAGGTGCTCTCTGGCTATTTTGATATCTACCAAGGTCGTCATTCTGGAAATTGATTTCCTTCCTGACTTACAGAAGTTAGTATTTATTTTGCAAAACAGACCGTCTCCTTAGAGTGTCCTTCTTTTGAGGGGTGCTTTTACAGTGTAACACAGCGTGGTGATCCAACAGGATTTATGTATCCTGTCAGTTAGCACACTGTATTAAGCTGCACAAGTGGTAGTTCTAATCCAGATGTCCCGGCTTCAGCCCCCACTCTGTTAAGTGACTTCAATTCAGCACTCCAACTAAGTCAATGCCTAGTCTGGGATGCCCAAGGGAAGCCCTTATTTATATATTTTTATACAAGTTCATAGATATGGATGATAAACCCTTGTATAACGCCCCTCTCTTTGAATCCCCCTGACCTCAATGAGCCAAGAAGTAGGTTTGTTTTGCAAATTAAAAGATTTATTTGAAAAATTAAACTATATATATATATATATATATATATATATATATATATATATATATATATATATCCCACTTTTATAAATAAATTAATATTTGATAGCACATTTATGAATATGACAGTGATCAACAATGGATAATATTACACTAGCACACTTTTTTTTAATCACTTCGGAGTTGGTATAGAAAGGATAACGTAGCTCAGAATACTTTATGGTTTCCAGGAAATGCAATGATGGAAAAGAATGCAGCACAGGGATAAACTGATATGGTTTCAACAAGAGATAATATAATCACTTTTCCTTGTGACAATTCACTCCACCCATATGCAATATACGGAGATGGAAGGAGAGAACACAGTTTTCACAAATACAATCAAAAGCAGTTCAGTTCCCCCCTAGCAAGCTTAGAGCAACCAGTATGCGTTTAAAACATGCATAAACACTTTTAATGCGATTTGCAATGAAGTAAAAATATCCTAAAATGATTTTAATTCCCTATAGGACATTCAGAGTGGGTGACAGCTACTTTGAATTAGTTCAGGTCAACACTAGCAATGATTCATGAGGGATTATCAGGTGGAAAACGAATTTCAGCAATGGAAGCAAACGACAGCTATTTTTGACAGGTGAAGAAATGGATTCAAATTGCAATTCGCGACACTTTTTCCGAGTGCGTCGATCGCGATTACTGAAAAACTATAAGGAGTAGAAAGTCGGGCTTGTTGGAAAGCTTAGGTTCTTAGCTTTAAAATGAAAGTTAAATCTCGTTCCTAGAACGTGTGGTTCAAAAGATACGGACGATTTAATGGAGGTAGATTCTTAGAAATAAAGTAAGATTCAAATGACATATGACACTTTCACAGGTTTGAAATCAGAGAATGGACACACGATTTCTATGCAGTTCTAAATAGGTAGAAATGGTTTGAATTAGATTATTTTAAACTAAGGGATTGGTTTTGCACAGCTCTGGCTGGATGCTCACTCCTAATTTTGGAAGGAATGGGCCTCGTCACAGATCTGGTCAACAGGTTTAGCTGCGGTTCTCTCTGCTCTGCTGGTATGGATCTCTGGTTCTGGCAAAAGTTCTTGGCACTGCACAGTGGTCTGGTCTGGGTCTGGTCTGCGGTTTGGATACAGCTCTGCTTTCTAGGTCTGGTACTGGCAGCGCCGTCTGGTCTGGGTCTCTGGTTCCGGCAAAAGTTCTAGCCAGAAGCGAACAGCACAGCCCGGCTGTTGAATAGTTTAGTTAGGTTGCTGGATTCTGAGGCCTCTGAAGGATTCAGCTTGTGGGCTAGGCCTCTCTGCCACAAGTTCTGAAGTCTGGATTCTAAGTTCTGGTTCTGGAGTCTTCTGGCAAAGCGCTTCACAAGAAATCAGTTTGAAGTGGAAAGTGAATTTCTCCTTGGATCTCAGTGGCTCTTTTTATAGCTTTTGAAAATGGGTGGGAAGGCTGACTTTCTATGCCCAACCCTCTGAGGATCCTGATAGGCTATAGGATTCTCTGTCGCCTGACTGGGTAACTGAATTGTGAGTCATCCCGTGTCATGAGACATCATTTTTATGGCATACAGAAAGAACACTCACTTTGTCACTTTTCACACAAATCTATTTTTGACTTAAATGCATATTTATCTATGTGCAATTTTTCTGATATTATATGTCCAGTTAACATATTTTCTGTAGCGCAAAACCATCTGATCCCTGTCTTTGTAAGATGTTGTGTTCACTTCTGACAGAATTCTGCCCTTTTCATCCAGAACACAACCTCTAAACTTTTCCAGAATTTACACAAATGAGCGCAAGGAATATGGGCATCAGATGATGAAGTGTCAGATTTTTAACATACATACATTTGGAGTAATACCCTATTTTCCGCTACTACCCCCAGAAGATACCACAGAGTCCTAACACCTCTTAAAATGTGCAAAGAAAAATCACAGGAAAAATGATATTATTGATATAATTTTTGACAATTTTGTACTATGAATTATCCATCTTTCTAAAATTATGCTCTGGCCCAGATGGGCGTGTTTAGGTCACAAAGCACATGGGAAATTTATGGTTCCTCCCCGACTCCCAGCTCAGCTGGCTCACAGAGGCAGTGCCCCTCCCATTTCCTTCCAAGAGGAAGCCATTTACGACCCCCTGATTTAGCAATTGCTTGGAGCAAAGGGAAGTTCATTGTTCTGTTTTCCTGCAGTCCCAGGCACCCCTCCCCCAATTCAATCAGAGAGGTGTAATCTCCTTTTGGTGGGGCAGCAGAAGGCATGCCAGGCCTGTGAGTACAGTTGCTGGGCAAGTTTCAACTCCTGTCGGGGGTAGTTGCCGGGCACAATTCATTCCCTTTAAGCCAGGCTTCAGCCAAAGGTCACTTTTGTTCCCATTTTTGTTCATTCAAATCAAACTTACAATTTTGACACATGCAGCTAGAACGCATGTGTCAACATTTAAGCAGTTGCAACCTATGTGACACTCAAAAGTAGGTCACTCATTTATTTTAAACATTTCGATTTTAAGGGCTTTAAATCCCATTTCACTTAAGCTGCTGACATCCACAGCCCAGACAGTTTTGTTATGAACATTATTTTAGGCTCTTCATCTTTCCAAATGTTGTATGTACACAAGACTTCATTCTACCAGACATCTGCTGGTGTTCAGTAAGATTTTTGAATATCTTTCAATGTTTGAAATAGGCATTTTGAGCTTGCATTCAGAGGAACAAAGGTGATTTCATAGCGCTCTTTGAGCTAACAGGCACTGCTGTTTTTCCCTTGGGACCACGTTTCACTCATGGCGCTTCTGGCCCATCACGCTCGCACTGGTGGGTGGCGGGTCAGGCAACCATTTTGGTGTGCGCAAAAACTGCGTGGTTTTCCTGGATTCTGGTGCAAATGTGGGCTTTTCCGCCATCTTGGATTTTCTAAGCCCACAGCACCAAATGTTGCAGCATAATAACTTGAGCGTGGGTCGATACACCTGACAGTATTCATAAAAAAATAAATATAGTTTCCCAAAGGTTGAAGCCTGCTTGAAATCAAATTTTGGTGAGGTATTCGACCATTGCCATCCTGTAATTCACAGGCTATTGTTGTCAGATCCTCATTCTGACTGTACGAATCATCAGGCAAGGCCTCTACATCATAAAGGGCTGCAACCCATATGATATAGGCTCACCTTCTTCTAAGTTAATGTTTGGGGCAGTGTGACTTTACGACCATCCAGTGTGGCATTGACCAGCAGGAACCTTCCATCCTCATCTCGGACCACTCCCAAGGTCTTAAAGGAAATCCCCTTGCACACCAAGATGGCAACCCCTCGTTTCATCAACCCGCTTGAGGCAAAGAATCTGGTGGGATAAAGCCTATCATTTAGGCAAAATTCGTCAGCCAGTTGTAAATGGGTATCCTGAAGAAACAGGAATGATGCATCTAAGGACTTCAGCCTATGGAGAAGTGCTTTACGTTTCAGGGGGGAGTTCAGGCCTTGCACATTAAGTGAGATGAATTTAAAACTAATGGTTGCCGTGGTACAGTCGCTCATGTTTTTGCCTTAATTTGGCCCTCCTAACAAAATCAGGAGTAGGATACTTCTTTGGATCGAACATTGCGGTGCAACATGAATAAGGATTGTGGTGAGTTGAAACATAACATCTCCCTACCGGGTAAACTCAAGAAAAAGGTTAAGGTAAAAACAGATAAAAACCAAATAAACAAGCTACTTTCATCGAAAATTGCATTATTCCTAGTCCCCGATGAAATTTAAACCAGATGTGAAATATGTCAGGCGCCATCCATTCTGGTGCCCAAGTCGGCTATTAGACAGAAATTTCTAATGCCCTGAATAGAGCTAACCAGGAATTCAAGAGTGGTTGGGAATTGCCGTACTTTCAAATGTACATTGGCTTAAATGGGTTAGTCCCTTTCCGATACCTCGGTGCAGGTTGTAGGTGAGGTACCCTTAGGAGCAGTTCAGGCGGAAGAAGGAGAGGCATATAACACTGTCCAGGATCTCCCACCCCGCCGAGGAAAATCCCCTTCTCCAGAGAGCATTGGGGGCCAGGCAGAGATCCGAAAAGGTGGTTGTTTCTTCTCATTGAATATTGTGCCTCTCGCCAGCGGTCAGTTCAGGTTGCTGCCCAACTTTCTCCCTCCGACAGGACTGGAGACAAACCCTCTTGTGGGGCTTTAGTTGCTTTCTCTAGACCGGACTCCTGGCGTGGGTTTGCTGCGGATTGGGGCCGGCGTCGAGACCTCCCGCGCCCAGCCTTTGACGGGGGCCATAAGGCTGGGCCTTGTTCTAAGACATGACCCATCTTTGATGTAAATTGACTCCTAGAAACCTGATCATAGTCGAGTGAAGTGTCAGTGCTACCCAGTGCTAAAGTCAGGGCCACAACTTAGACACTCAAAAGCAGAGATGAACAGCACTAGAGGAGAAGCCTACACAGGTGGGGATAGGGCCAAGAAAGCAGCCATGTGCTTGCAACCTGACGTTGCGCCACTACAGACATCAAGACTGAAGCTGCCAGGACTTTGGCGAAGATGTCATGCATAAGGTACCTGAATGCTTCCCACTCTTCTGAAGTCGAGGAGATACCATGGACCAGTATCTTAGGTGGCCAGTCCTCAGAGGTGTTTGCATCATTCCTGGTGTGGAAGTGATGCCTATACATTCTGGAGGAGGAAGAAGAGTTGATTTGTTGTGTCATTGGGAGAGTAGGCCCTCTTGGAATGTGCTTTTGGTCAGCTTCTGATAAATGGTCTTCATCCTGCTGCATCTCTCACATTGGAATATGGAGCAAGGTGAAGAGATGAGCAGCACAATCCCATAGAGCTTTCAAATTAATAGACTGGTAGGAGCCACAGTACTCAGTATTCTGCCCCACCCCGAAGTAGTGGAGGCATACATTTTAGGAATCCAACAATGACATCTGCCACCCTCAAACACTGAGACCTTCATGTTATTAGGTATGACACAGCAAAAAGAATTAAAACAACCTAGTGGCATCTCAAAGAACAGTGCACACAAAAAGAAATGGAAGTCATGGCTCACTGTTGGCTCGATTGATTAAGGGATAGAAAAAGGCTACTTTCATGCCCAATATATTTAACAATGTGTAACTTAATGAGATACGTAAATGTTGAATGGCCAAGTCATATCTTCTGTTTCTGATATTCTGTTCTTTTTTGTCTCGTATACTGCATTATATGAACACATGACAATATATTTTTGAGTGATTTAGAAGAATTACGTGTTTAGTTTATTAACTTTAACAGCCCGAAGAAGCACATGATAGTGGTTGCATATTGATTTAATTTCACTATGTGAAACATGAGTTGGCCAATTGGATATTGTTTTTTTGTTTTTTTAAATCCATTGCAAAATAATGTGGTTAATAGAATATTGTTTTCTAGTAACCCACAGAAACATATTAAATTAAAGAGAATGCATTTACCTTTTCTTTTAAGAAACTAATGGCTATTAAATTAGATTGACTAACTACATTTAGTTTACATGTATCATTTCGACATTTTTGAATGATTAGTAATAAAAGATCAATGGAAAGAAAGAGCTCAAGAAATGAACCCTGTATATAATGTAAGGTTTCAGATATAACAAGTAATGGTCAAGTGTTCACATTCCTATTCCTTCTGCATTTCTAAATCTATATCTGCTGCTGCTTAGAGAGCAATCTAGACCATTATAGATAACACATTGATCTTCTGTAATCTTATTGATTTGAAAAGGGTTAGATTCAGATGATTGTATATTATACACTGACTTCACACAGTGAAACTAGAGAGAAGTAGACAAGAGAGCTTTGTCTGCACCTAGGGGATGTCTGGATATTCCTTTTTCTAATAAAACCATAAGTGGAGAAACTCTTCGAGAAATGTATGCCAATAAGAAAAACTATGCAAAAAAGGAATTAGCAAATACTGGGAGGTAGTAAGGAAGATGATCAGCAGCTGCCAAGAATATAGGATGAACACCTGACTCAATCATCACTGACGATGAGTAAACTACTAATTAAACATGCAGAGAAATGTACATGATAAAGTATAAGCACAAATCGTACAAATAAAGAGGAAATTAAGAAAAATTATAAGACTGAAACAAAAAAGAAAATCCTTTATCACAATTGATCAGATTTGGAGAAACATTCAAGATGAAATAAAATTGAAAAAATGGAGACAATACTTCAGGATCATAGAGCTTATCGATAGAAATCGGTTTATACATGTTGACTAAAATATAATCAGAAATCAGATATGAAGGCAACAACACCAACAAGGACAGGAGTATAGATAGTGAAGGCAATTCCCTGTTTACACTCATGACAGAATGAATGCAACCCTCTAGGGAAATAGGCCAAGAAATAGTTTGCAAGGATAACATGGTTTAATTGTACAGAATTAAGGACTCTGCTGCTGTAGAACGTTCTGGCAGCATCTGCATGAATGATACATTATAAGGGCACACAGCATCATTAGTGACATCTTTACATACAGTAAAAATATGCAAGCCTGGTTGGTGAGGCCCTATGCATGGGCCTGCTCATAGGGAATGCCATGCTGCAATTGGTTAACTTTCTCCTCCGTCTGTCAGTCCCCACGTAGGTCAGCGGGGCTCAACACTCTGCAGAGTGAAGGTCAGGTCTCTCATAAATTACATTGTGAAAACTGTTACGATACACTAAGCCGAATACTACATCACTATCGCATACACCTGGGAGGCTCAGGGCTGGTGTCACGGGGAAGGGAGGAAGAAATACAGTTACACTGACCCACACATTCTGTGCTTTTTTGATACCGCTCCTCTTGTATCCAAGGTTTTCACACTCGATTTGATCTATAATTTATCCCTCCATGTACCCCAGGATCAGGTAAGTGGTGTGGGCCATGGCTCTTGGTAGGCTGGGTGGGGGTTTCGAGGCCTCCTGGCAGCTTGTCTGTGATGAATGGGCACTGCATGGAGCCTGGTGTTGTCTTACTGCCTTCCAGGGTGCATTCCTCCCAGTGATACAAAGTAATTGTAACAATAAAGGGACAGGAGGCGGATTCCGCAAGAACTGATTATGCGGACCCATCCTGTCTTAATGATCTGGGCCTAGTAGATTCCTTTCATGGAGCTAAGAGTTGTGCAGCACAGCCATGCAGATCCATGCATTTGCCATAATTACAAAATGACATCTGTTTCTATGCACACACTATGGTTATGCATCTATCGTTCTCACTATATTATATCCCTACTGAGTTTCATAGCACGGTCCTCTCCCAACTCATACACTACATGATTTCATATCGGATTCGCCTCACCTTAAAGTGCCTAGGCGGGTGGCATAGGCTCATTTCCATCCCGACAATAGTGTGGAGGAAAGTCATGGGAACAGTATTGAAAGAAAGTCTTCAGGCACTGTACCTAAAAGAAGCTACTGGGCGGAGATACAGTGATACAAGAAAGGCAACAAATATGCTATGATTCAGGAAAAGATTACCTCTTTAGAAAGACAACAAGGAAAGCACAGACTACAGTAAAAGAGGTGCCAGAAGAAAATGGAACAGAGTCTAGAGAATCACAAAATCAAAAATTAAACAAGCATGCAACAATGAATAAACAATAATACAGACATCAATCTCCTGTACGTCTGTCAGGACAAACATTAAAGTACTAACAAAGCGATTGTCTTTGTCTCCAAGTGCTCCCCCCTATCCAGTGGAAATATTTACACCACACCGGAGCCCTTTCTGCTCCTGCTTGCAAGCACTGTCACTTATCATTTTGTTTTATACTTTTGTCTTTTCTTATTGCATGCGCCAGTAATCGTTTTCTCATAACATTAATATCTAACTAATGCTTTGGCATTCTATTTCGCTTAATTGTCAAGCGCACATTATTCCAGTAGTAATATGCTCCCTTTCCTTTTGGATCGTTTTGTCCGATATCGCTTTGTTTCACTTATCGAGTATTTTTTAGGTATTTTCCTTCTGTATTTACTTATGGCATTTATACTTAATCAATGGATGAATTAATGTACTTGTTAACTTAACCACACACGTTTTATTTGCACGCGCCATACAATGGTTGTTTCCCTATGATGTCACTGGTGCGGCGTTGTCCTACGGCACTGTTAGGCGCCACTCTTTGGATTGTTTACCCATTACATAATCGGTGCGACGTATTTTTTGCACGACGCCGCTTTCGTCACCATTGTGACGTTCGTGTTAGTATTTATTTGACCAACGCTATCAGGATGGTTGCTTTCTGGGAATTCCCTTCTACAATTGAATGCTCGATTTTACGAGTAAGTTTGCTGTGGTTATTGTTGCTTTTCCTTTCTCGCATTTTGTGCGAAAATATAACTATCCATGTTTTACATACTCTGCTGCTATTAGGTTTAGTGTGGCAAGTTATGAATATATTAACTTTCCTACAGGTTATATATTGATACTCCATTGTGGCGTCTACACTTCTTTGGCACGGGTTACCAGTTTCCCATTTGATTACTCAAACGCTCCATTAGGTATGTGCTTTCATTGTGACATTATATGTCAATTCTTGATTTGTTTTGATCTATGACTCGGGTCCTTATATTATACGTTTTGTTTGGATACCAGCACAGAGAGCGTGTTTAGGAATACACTAGTACAATTGACTTACGTTTGGTAAGTGGTTTACTTATTTTACTAGCATGCATGCTTACACTGGATTTGAGGCAGCTCTGTTCATGTCTCCTGCTCCATCCACTTTTGATGGGGTATTTACTAGATTTTAGTGTTTCTGTTGTTATTTACGCTACTGCTACTAAGGTGATTGGTGCTTGCTGTGCACGAGTGGTGGCTCCGGTGATTTGTGCATCCTATGGGTTTTTTTCATCTACCCCCCACTATATATTCTAATGATGTATATATTCAGTGAGTTCTTAATACATGTCAATACATTTCATGGTTACATTACCGTACACTCCATTACTCAGTATTATTTTTATTTGTTTTATCATATTGCTTTCTTTTCTTTGCAACTGTCTTCGCTTCCTTTGCTCCACTCTTCAACCCGGGTATGTGGTACGCTAATATATTTACATATCTCTATATGTGTAATATTTATGACCTTTAATGTTGGTTGTTGTATTATTTTGTATTTATCTTTGATTTGTCATTAATCTTCTCATGTCTTTGACCATATTCAATTGTGTTTTGTAACATGATAATTTGCTTTCGGCTTTGTGTACACAAAATTAATTCAGCCTTGAGAATGACCAGCGTGTCGAAACACGTGTCGGCTGTTTCTGTTTCAATTAAAGCATCAACAATCTTATCATTGTGCCTTACTGTTTTGAGTGTAAAGCGCATCACCACCTCACCTCTTCCTTTACCAGTTTCCAGTACCAGCCAGGTTGGACTGGCTGGCGCAGGTGGTTCTTGTGCATGCACTACAATTTGTATTACGATACCTCAGTGTAATCAGTGATCACTAGCGAACAGACCCTTGTTTGCGAACCCACAGTGTTTTTCTCTGACTATTTACATTTAGGGTCAAATTGAAATTTAAAAAAAAGCTTCATGAAATATATCATACATCGTATGAAAAAATATTTTAGTAGCCAATATTTGTGAACATACAATTCATAATATAAACAATATATAACAATGAATGTCCTTTAGAGAACAATTAAAATTCAATATAAGGCACTGCAATCATTACAAGACAATATATACAGGATTATAAAACAAGCTGACAAATGTGGCAATATTGTCTTACCAGACAAAAGCATTTGGTGGAAGTGTGGTTGGTGAGGTGTGGTTGCTGTCTCGCTGCCCCGCTAACTTCTTTTCGCTGGTCCACGCTGACTGATTGTGACAAAATCGAAGATTGTATACCAAAGTTCCTATTGGCCAATTCAACTGGTATGAACTCTTAATAAGACTGCGAGTGGCATTGGCTAACTGGCTAACTAGAAATGGCTAACAATCTACAGTCACCCCTAACACTCACCTTGTTTCTATGGTATTTCGCTTTTGTTTTCTGGTACTAGAGTTACAGCCCCACCCCCGCTCCCAGCAGCCTTATCAACATTTGGTGGAAGTGCGGTTGGTGAAGTGTGGTTGCTGCCTCGCTGTCTAGCGAGAGTGCGTGAGGCGGAGGCAAGTTAAAACTCTGCGTCTGAGTTGGAAGTGCACTATTGTTAGCCCAGGTAACAGTTTGCATATTGACATGGTTGTAAATAATTATTTATTGAAGATAGGGATTTACGCATATTCCGCCCAAGCGGAAATTGCCATACACGGTGGCATTGAATAATGAAAGTTCAATGCCAAATAAGGTTTTGTTAACCATACCTCTGTTAACACTAAAAAAAATGCAATGATCGGCATCTATTACATCCGATATTCTGACTTGTTGTACGTTTGAGCAGTCATGTAGATAAAAAGATCAGTGTGTAATGATCCCAGCAGCAGAACAAATACGTTAAGGGGAGTCTCCAAGGTGGACATGGCCCCGCCGGAGTGTCCCGAAGAGGGCAGTAATGTATTACAAACATGTGTACAGGGAGAAATAACGGGCACACAGACTTCGTGTGAATTCACTGATGTAACATTAGAATCTGCCTGTCTCAATGGTGAATTACAACCATTAGGCTTGCCCGCCAGAGACATGAATATTGTAATGGAACCGGTGTTGTGCTCTGTCTTAACCCAACATAAATTACGTAAAGCACATGTGGCCCTAACGATGGCTGGGGAAATTGATGAGGATACCTTAGATTTTATGAATATATCTAATAAACCAAGTGCTGAAACCCAAGATATGGTGTACATTTGCTCAAGCACTGGGGACTTAATTCAATTACATGAAGAACAAACATGTGACAAATCAGCTACTCCCGAAGTCTTTATAGCAGCCCCTAATTCTTTAGATATGTGTGGGCCTCGTACGGATGTAGTTCAATCACCAACAGTGCTGGATAAATCACATATTCAATATGTCGATGAGTCACCATCTTTTATAGCGCCAACACCAGGGCGTTCGAGATTTAATAAGGTAGCCCAGGAGACTGAATTTTATATCCATAATAATCAACAGAAGAGGTTTTCCTTTCCTGAACCCCCAGCACTCAATAACATGATGAGTGCAAAGAACACTGCATAATTAGCGGTATCCAAATTGTATGAGATTTTAGATGGAAAAATAAACAATCAAACACTGATTATAGAACAGTTGCTAACACAGCTGGAAATCTCTGTGAAATCTCGTTCAAATCAAAATCAGCGAAGAACAAGTCAGGTGCTCGATAAAGCAATATATCCCCAGACACAGATTCAAGTCAAATAAGGGAGGATGTGTTGCTCTGAATCGGACAAAAGCATTTATGTAGAAATAGGTATTTCTCATTTGCACACAAAAGGAATGTACAAGATAGTAACAGGAAATCCCTAGACCAAATTAATGGAGAACACTGAGGATAAGATAACGTACTGGGCCACAGAAGATTTCATAATCAAAAAAAGATATCATGCAGAGTTTAGTTAAACATCCAGTGACACCTAGTAATCATTTTCTTCCAATGGTTCACAAATAAATGTGTTAAATTGCCTCCATCATGACAAATAGTCATTGGGATAGGTTCAGTGCCATATCCTATCTCAGAATTCACAGAAAATATCTTAAATCTGATTGTCAGCAGTTTGCCTTCTTATCGTTTTATGTAAGAGACACAAGGCACATTCTACAACAATTAGACGTTTTCAACTGGGGCATTGATGTGTGGTTGGTAATGCTAGATGTAGTAGCACTATATACATCAATTGAAGACAAATATGCTCTGGAAGCGGTAAAATAGGTTTTGGACAAGAAAACAGTATAATTTTACCAAGAACAATGTATGAATATAGATCATTTGGAACACATACTGAACTACAATCTGTTCATTTTTAATGGAGTACTTTACTAACAACTTCAGGGGGTTGCCGGGGTTCAAAATGTTTTCCATCAGTGGCCAACCTATTTATACAGTTCATGGAAGAATGTCATACACCAAACATTTGCTACGAAAAAGAAATCTGAAAATGGGCTTTTTGTATAGATTATATGATCTTCAAAGCAGTGAGGCATAATTGATTAACTTGACTACCTCATTGAATAATGTTAGATTTGGAATTCAATTTCTATTCATTGCAACATCTGAAAAGACAGAAATAAACCTTCTTGATTTGAAGGAGTTTGTAATTAACAATGGCATAGAAACTACAATATATCACAAACCAACAAGTGAAGACTACACTATTGGCCTCCATTTCACACACAAACAGAAAACCAATCAGAAATATAGTATTAGGAGAGTTCATTAGGATGAAAAGAAATTGCAGACATAAGAAGTCATTTAATATACATTGTTGTATTGTGGAGCAAAGATTTTTGGAAAGGCACTGTGACTGTTATACCATCGATAAAACCAACATATTATCCTATAGGTAATACAGAATGATGTTGTTCACACAAAAAAAAAACAAGCTACATAATAATACATGTCTACTTATCAAAAAATACAGTAACCATATTGTTCAGAAAATATGAGGTAAATATTGAAACATGTTATGGGTAGATTAGGAATTACATTCTCTTTTAGATACTCAACATAGAATAATATATGAAAAGATAAAACATTGAGAAATATGCGCTCACAGAGCTTGATAAAAAATATAGATTCAGAACAAAAAAGTTCAATGTGGTTACCTAATTCACTAAGAGGCTTTTTAAATGTGGCTCTTTCAGTCTTTGCAAATCTGTGCAAAACAATATATAGGAATTGTGTAACACTGAATGTATAAACTCTTATATACCTGTGTTTAAAAACTGCAATAGCAACTATGTAGTCTATGTCATAACATGCTTTTGCATGAAGATCTATGTTCGTAGCACAATCAGACATCTTAAATGCAGAATACATGAACCTCAACGATCAATCAAGCTGCCAAAGAAAGGCAACCTCTTGCCCTACATTGGAAAGCAGGGCATCCTAAAAACAAATTGGAAGATATAAGGTTCTGTGGAATTGTTAGAGTGACACCATCAAAAAGAGGAGGAATAGAGAAAATCATTCATGTCGTTGAAAGAAAAATTTTCAATTTCAAGCCATTTCTAAATTAATCTCTGTAACGATGCTTTGTGTTAATTAGTAATGAGGCACTATGTGAGATAAAAGGACTAGCCTTGTTGTCTGGTGAAATTATTCTTAATTTTCACATAATGTATTTATTTTGTAACTATAATTAGTGAAAACCAATTTGTATGTGACTTTACCACCTTATGCTTATGAGAAGAACAAATGCATAGACTATATAATGAGGTAAAATTAGGTTTGTATTAATGTAGTGTTTTTCAATGATATTAACACATTGAAATAAATTCATAGAATTCATAATCATAGGTTAATAAAGCAAAGCAAAACAAAAAACATATTTAAGTCCCTGTTACCATCTTTAACACAAGGTGGTGGCAATATTTATGGAGAACATAGTGGTTAAACTTAGTGTCAGAAAGAAAACTGGTGAAAAATATCTAACTAGATCTGATGACATAATAATTATAATAAAGCATGAGATGGCTTACTGTTACAGACAGATTACAAGTGTGGTAACAAGTCTCCTCTTCTATGCCTATGGAACAGATATTGTAGGAAGACCGTCTGGGATGTTCTCCGAGACTGCTACGTAAGAACATAATCTGACTTCCTTCTCCATTAAATGTAGTATATGTAAGGATGCAAAATGCCACAGAGTAGTGACACCAACGGGCACATGTTTGTGGTTGTCATGCAGCTATGCCAATGCTCTTGAATTGAGATAAGCGCTACTAACAAGAAACAATATTGAAGATATCTGTTTCTTTAATCCATCATTGTCAGACTGTCATTAAATGTATCTTTTTACACAAGTTATACTAAGGAAACATAATTTAAATGGAACTGAAGAATTATGCAATGAACTAGAATCTGGGATTTTGCGACCATGGTATACACTTTACAAAGGCAAATAATATGTTCAAGAATCATGATATACTTTATGAATAATACTATCTAAAGGCTTGTTAATAATTGAAAGTAATGTACAAATGTGTGTTTATGCTAACTGTACACATTGAAGAGTTAATCAAGTTGCAGAATTGATTCAAGGGAAATATAAAAATTCACAAAAATTGATTGGCAAGCTCTAACAAGAAAATTACCATTTTAGGGACATAGGGCCTCATTCCAACTTTGCCAGTCCGGAGACAACAGTGCCGGTAAGCTTACTGGCACCATTCTTTACTGATTGGCAAAGCACAAGTTGGCACAGCGGCCAAGGTAGGCAGACCGTCACGGTGCCGGTGCTTCTGTGGTCCCCACTCCCATAGAGTCATGAGGCACAACATTTTACCGTCACCTGACTACCGGACCGGCAGGGTTAGAATCCCTCAATGTTACCGGAAAGCCAGGTGCCGTTAAAATGTACAAGTCTGCGGCAACCTGCCGGTTTTACTGGCACAGTTACCGCCGGACTTGTAATGAGGCCCATAGTAAACCTAATTAGAGATGTATGGTCTTCTCATGAGGGATCAGGAGTATATTTGTTACTCTAGATACAATATTTCTAGATCCATCTAACTTGTGCAACATCAAACTGTAAGATGTAATAAAATAATATGGAGAAATTAAATTGATACTTTTTTATTGAAGTAAGCAAAAATCACAATCGTATCCTTTAAATGGGAAATGAGAAGGCTGAATGGCCAAGTTCTATTTTCTATTTTTGATCATTTGTTTATTTTAGTCTGCTTTCCCTCTTTTCTCATATAAATCCTTTTTTTGAAACTGTATCATATGAACACATGACAATATATTTGTGGCATCATGAATGATAGTATGTGCTGGGAAGTGCTTGTTGAATGTTTGAGGTACTGCAAAATAGAAGGGGGCACGAAGTTTTGGGTTTGGGACTTGGAGAATGGAAGCTGGACATGGAAGATGTAGATAGAGAAAGAGAACTCACAGGCTCCATGGATTGGACCCTCTGTCACGAGGGAGAAAGACATGGGAGCAGTTGAAATGCCATGAAATAGAAAGGCAGAGGCATCCATCCCTGCTGGAAATGTGGGAGAAGTACTGATACATTTAAAGCTTTGGAGTTTGGGAGTGCCTTGTGCAGCCACCTGGAGCGAGGAAGTCCGTTGGAGCTGTTGTTACACAGGAGCTCTGGTGTGCTCCGGTGCGCTCCATGTTCAATGGTGAGTGGTGATTTCACTGCCACCGCTGTGGAGAATGGTGGGCACTGGAACTCTTCCAAGTGTTGGTTTCAGGTGAGACCAATCAAAGTAAATGGGCTGCTGAGACGTGCTGGTAAGTGTGGAGTAAAAGAAAAGGACCTACTGAAACATGCCGAAATGTGCCGCGATGTGTTGAGAGGTGCCTGTTAGGATTTGAACAGACACACAGGAAGACTCTGCAGCAGCTTTAAACCCTTTATTAGTCAGGTTCCATATCTACGGGAGAACGGCCACCAGCAGGAGCAGCACAACCGTCCTCCTCCCTTCTCCACAATCTCCCTCAGCACTCTAGAACCCAGAACCTTTAACAGTGCATACCATCTGGATTCCACCGTAACCAAGGGTTGTAAGATGCACTGTTAAGCTGCATGCATAAGAAGTAATAACTTGGGTAAATTACACAACGATATGGACATTACACAATGATATGTACAGTGGGTAGTATAGCATGTTACCCATCCTAACAGTGCCCCAGCACGTTTGAGGATTTAGAAAAGAACACTGAGATGCAGTTTAGGTTTCGTTTCTTTGATTTGGATCTGTAATGGAGAAGTGTGACATTTTGTTCCAGCATGCGCTAAAGGAAAGGGGTTTCTTCCTTCTTACTTGGACGTTAGATAGCAGGTGCACTTAATGTGTTTCCCATGGAAGTGAATTATTGCAGTTAATTTGCAAATGTGCAGTTGTTGGTTTGCAATGGTATATTGCTGCGAGTATATTTTAATATGAAATAATGTTCACGTCTGCAGTTATAGCTCATATTGATGTTTAGAAGATGCCTTGCACAGTGAATGACATGAGTGCGTGCATTGTGAGGACATATTTTGATGCAGCAAAGCGTGTTCATGAAATTTCCCCCACTTCTCGAATTATATAGTAGTGAAGTTCTAAAGTAATGCTTTGCATTGTGCGTGGCTTCATGAGTGAGTGATCTTGAAGTGGTTTGAGTGATGTGCTTGTTGCAGATTCATGATCACATTGTTTCATGTGTTTGAATGCATATTTCGGAAGCAGTGAACAGATTATAGCGTTCTTAATCATTTATGCCGGGAATAAGAAATAGTACATGTTTTCGAACACCGGATCATGACTTATTTATAAGCTGTTAATTGATGGTGTGATGCATTCAATGCCCTGTTAGTGTTGAATGATTATGTTGTTTACATGTATGGTAATTATTGACGTGGTAATGCAGCATTGCTGTGTGTATGTTAGTTGGGTGTTTTGATGTGACAAGTTGATTTTTATGCAGCCTGGTTGGTGCAAGCGTACGCTGACTGGAATTGTTGTACAACATTTAGTCAAAATGTTTTAATGCCATTTGCATGTATTAAATTGGTTTAGGGTGTATACTGTGTAATAAAGATGCAAGTTCAATGCTGTATGAAGGAGCGCACTTATAAGCTGCGAGAGTAGCACTGTAAAAGGATAGGGGTCTCATTCTGATGCTTCTGTAAGAAAACCCATAATAAAACTAATGCATAAGTACAGGGGCACAGGTAAGTATAATCAAACTTAGTATTCAGATATAACGCAGTAAAATAGGCCTTAAAAGCTTGCTTTTGCAGAAAACATGTGTTGTCCTTTTGTTTGCGGAGAAAGCTGCTGTGACTGGTGCAGAGTCTGTGATCCCAGGTCAGTGCTGAAGGATGTACACAGTGGTTGTTATTTTTCGAGGTCATTGATTAGAGCCCACAGGTCTCCCCAATGATTAATGAATGCATGACCATTTTATATTTCAAAATCACTTGTAATTTATGATTTTCTAATGAAGCCAAAAGGAACCATGTGGTTTCCAATTGCCTGTAGTACAGTTCCTCTCGAAAAAGGGATAGAGTATCCCCGATGTGCAACATTTGTGTAACAGTGAGTCTGTGGTTCAAGGCTCTGATGGGGGCATGGTGGGTAGCGCTTCCCATGCGAACCAGGATGAGGCTACAAGGGCAATCGATTAAAGTTCTGCTGGTCATCTCAAATGTTTCAAATGTTTCAATGAATTAATTTTGTGTTGTTGGAATTGGGGGTGGATTGTGGTGCCTTTTGACTACTTTTGTAATATTTTGTTGAGTCTTTCGAGGCAACCCCCGACACAACTGTATGCCATGTAGATGACACTTTCAAACATGTAGTTAGCATTCTTCTAAATGTTTCTCTGTGTCATATGTAATGTAGTGCCGGAACACCTCTATTTTTCATGACGCTGGATTGTTTTCATCTATTGTGCAGTTGTGTTGTTGTGGTGTGAGCTGGATGTATTTGGGGAGTATCGTTTAGTGTAGGTTGTACGCTGTGGATGTTTTCATGGATGTATGGTGTGATCATCACTCATGGAAAGCTGATGCTCCTTTGTGTAGTAATTGAGGAGTGTTGTGTTTTGGTGCAATTGTGTTGCACCAGTGATAGTGTTTTGTTGTGTTTGTGCAGTTCTGTAGCATCAGTGTTAATATTTTGTCGTAGTGGTGCAGTGTGTAGCACTTTGGGTGAAGTTGTAGTATCTGTGCAGTTGTGTAGCACCAATAGTAGAGGAGAATGTTGTGAACCAGTGATTTTCAGCTGCATGAGAGCAGTTTTATCAGAGCATTGTCATGCCAGTTATGAGTAGGTCGTTGTAATGACACCAGTTGTTTGGAGGTGTTTTGGAGTTGTTGTAGGACATTCTGACACTAGTAGTTTGCAGGTGCTTGGAGTTGTTTTGGCAGCACTTTCTTACACCAGTTATGTGTAGGTGTATTGTAGTTGTTGTAGGAGGTTTAGACACCGGTTATTAGTAGGTGTTCTTGGGTTAGTGCACTAGAGTACAATCGGTTAGCAGGAATAGTTGAATACTTATATTATTTTAATTTAATTTTGGTGTAGATAACCTGTGTTTGGGTGATAGGAGGAGTTACATGTTTCCATGGGTATCCACGTTTGTCTGTCATAACATGCTTCTCCCTTGCAGTGGTGTTATGTTTAGTGTGTTATTTTTTTGGTTAGTCACATTTCTGTCCTTTCATGCGTTTATGTGTTTCTTAGGGAGAGGTGGGTGTGTTGGTATTTGGGATGTTGGTCTGTGGTTGTGTTTTGGAAGTTGGTGTCATGACAGGATTTTGGTTGTGCTGTGTTGGTTGCTCTGGTTTGTTGAGCGTGGTTGTGCCCAGGAGTGGCAGTCCTGGGGCTGGGGTGTGGTAGACCTTGGCATAAGAATGTTAGGTAGTATTGATGGTCATGAGTGTAGGTTAGGTATCTGCTTGTTGTGAACAGGTTGTGCACTCGTGTGATCAGGTCATGCTCAGGTGTGGCAGGCAAGGGCAAGAGGTGCAATGGTCTTATTGCGATTGTAAGTTCTCCTGTTGCGTATTGTTTGTATGTATGGTGTTGGTTCTGCGTGGTTGTCTTGCTGGATTGGTAGAGTGGTTTCTTTTTTTTTTGTCCAAATCTTTTTATTGAAACATCGATAAAACATTGAATTCATCAAAAGAATCAGAGCCAGTGGCAATATTACTTCATCACATGAGTCTCAAATCGACAGTCAGTACCGCCCCATTGTAACTCATCCATTGTGTCAGCTTCGTCTTTATGCACATAAAGGCTAAAATTCATCGTTTGTCACTGCGATTACAACATTAATTAATCTTTTAAACAATGCATCAACATTTCATTTTAACAGCTTTATAATTCCTCTAGGAAATATATTTCATGAACAACCTCTGGGAGTAGAGTAGTTTAGCTTAGTATTCTGTAGCGTACTTAACTAAGGAAGAGTGGGAGAAAAAAAAAGGAAAATTCTCACCAAAATCACCAAAATTACAAATAGCTCACAGCATTGCCCTCAGGGGCGCTGTAGCACTCCCCCCCGTCCTGATTTCAAACGAGTGGATACCTCCTTCGTTTCAGGAGCTTGTCAGGGCTGGAGAAGATATTTAACCAATCTAGGCTGGAAGAGCATGTGTTCTTTCTCTGCAACATCGTTCAGAAATGGGTCCCAGATATTTGTGAATTTGGCTGTCTGATTTTCCATTGCAGCCATTAGTTTATCTATTCCAAGAAGTTCCCAAACCTTACCCCACCAGTACGCTATGTGGGGGGCCCTCTAGTTCTTTCCAAAATTGAGCTCGCGTAAGGCGGGCCCCATAAGTAATTGTGTGATTAGCAGAGCTCTAGGACCCGACTGCGGATAAGACCCATCATCTGGAGTGTCGCCCAATAACAATATTAACGGGTCCATGGGGAGGAGGGTTCCGCATATGTCCTTAATTTTTGACCTGATCTCCAGCCAGAAGGATTGAAAGACTGTACAGTGCCACCATAGGTGCCCCAAGTCTCTCTTTGCCCCGCAGCCATGCCAACATATATCAGTGTAGTCTACACTCATTGCGAGTAATCTCTGAAGGGAGAAGTACCATCAGTAGCAGATCTTAAGTGCGCATTCCCTGATTGCCATGCATCTGGAGGACCTATCTGCTCTGTCCCAGATTCTCTGCCATGACTCCGGAGACACCTCTATCCCCAACTCTCTCTCCCATGCCAACATATAAGAGAGTTTCTCATCTTCTGGGACGTTTTCTAGAAGGCGAAAGCAAGTTGCTACTTTATGTGAGCTTTGACCTTCCGAGACCGTTATCTCTAAACCTGAGGGGGGCCTAGTGGCAGCCTTTTTGGTGGTACAATGCCTGAGCTGTATATATCTAAATCTCTCCGTCTCTGTGAGGTTAAATTTATCCTTGCACTGGGTGAAGGCCAATGGGTTATTGTCAACATAGAGCTCTTGCAGTCTCAGAGGTCCCGTTCCTGACCAGTTTTGGTATGAACTGGGATGGAGCCCTGGAGTGAAGGCTGGATTCTGCGTAATTGGGAAGAGGGGGCCCAGTCCCGGGTGGCCCTTAGCGTGCAATGCCTGTCCCAACAACGAAGAGTGGATCCCGTGGTTGGGAGGAGGGGCCTCCGGGAGACCCGTGCCTCTCGCGGTAGGAAGGGGAGATGAGAGAGAGGAACCCCGGAGAACAGTTGTTCAATGTCTCACCATTTGGGGGGTCAACTTGGAAAGCCCAGCCCAGGATTGGGGGCAATTTGGGTTGCTCGATAATATCTCAAGATAGAGGGGAGCCCAAGACCTCCCAGCTGCCTGCTTCTGTTGAGAATCTTACGGCGAATTCTGGATGTTCTTCACTGCCAGATAAAGCGGTTTATTTCTTTCTGCAAATCTAGTAATTTTTGCTCTGGTATTTGGACAGGAAGCGCTTCAATTGTGTGAAGGAGCCGAGGTAGCAAGGTCATTTTAACGGCACTTATGCGCCCCAACCACAATATCTCCTGGGCGGCCCATTTTTGTAGAGACTCCTTGGCATCTTTTAGCAGCGGGGGAATGTTATCTCTCACCAGACCCGAATAGGTCAGTGTCAGGTGCACCCCGAGGTTTGTGATTTTGGATTTTCCCCAACTAAGGGAGAAGGTGTTCTGTAAGGCGTTTAGCACCTGTGGTTTTTCAGACAAATTCAGGCCACTCGATTTGGTCATGTTTATTGTGAAGCCTGAGATCTGCGCAAAATGTTCAAGCAGACCCATAAGCGGGGGACCGAAATCTGAGCCTCTCTTAAGAAACAGAGCACATCATCCGCATAGAGCGCTACTTTGTGACACTGGCCTCCCACCTCGAACCACTGAATTTCGGTTTGGAGGCGGATGTGTTGGGCTAGTGGTTCCATTGCTAGTGCAAAGACCAATGGTGATAGGGGACACCCCTGCCTGGTCCCCCTGCCGAGGGTTATCTGTGGTGTCCAGTGGGCGTTGACTGGTATTCGGGTGGAGGGAATCCAGAAATTGGACAGGATCAGTTTAGAGAATTGTGGGCCGAACCCAAATCCCTTCAGGAATAATTGCATATAGTTCCATGACATACTATCAAATGCCCTATGGGCATCTAAGGATAGCAGTGAGAGGGGACCTGGTATGGAGGGGGCTAGAGCTATTAGATCTATTGTTCTACGAATATTGTCGTGTGCCGCTCGGCCCTGGCTAAAGCCTGTCTTATCCCTGTCTATTAGTGTAGGTAATACCTCCCCCAATCGTCGCGCTATGATTTTCCTAAACAGCTTGGCATCAGTATTGAGCAAGGCTATGGGCCGGTAGGATGCACACTCTGCCGGATCTTTTCCAGGTTTTAGAAATGGGGTTGTATTTGATTCAGCCATGGATTGTGTGACGGAACCCGATTCCAATATAATATTAAATATATTTGTGAGGTGCAGTGTGAGTTCTTTAGTGAAGGTTTTATAAAACTTGTTTGTGAATCCATCTGGGCCCGGAGCCTTGCCGATAGGGAGGGATTTGATGGCAAATTCAACTTCCTCCACAGATATTGGGTCTTCTAATGATTCTTGTGAGGACTGTGGCAGCTGTGGCAGATCAGCCTTGCTTATGAAATGTTTGGCAGATTGCAGGTCCCCCTTGTGCGGGGTTGCATGCTCCCTGAAAAATTCCCCTACAATATGATGTTTGCCCTCTTCAGAGTAGGTGCCTTTGCCTGATTTATCCCACAGAAAATCTATTCTGTTTTGCTTAGTCTGTTTCCCTAATTTGGCTGCTAATAATTTGTTAGCCTTGTTTCCCTTTGTGTAAAAAAATTGTTTGGTACACATCATACAGTAGGCCGCCCTCCACATGTGGTGTGCCTCAAGCGCTTTCTTCGCCATCCGCAGGTCTCTCAATGAGCGCTGTGAGGGTTTCTTCTTGGGCACTTCCTCTAGTCTAAGGGATTCCCCCTCCAGATGATCCTGAAGTAATCTCCTAGCTCTCCCCTGTTGTGCTGCCTGTTCTATTAAGTGTCTCCTAATCACTGCTTTGCTTGCCTCCCAGATCGTACCCCAGCTCACATTGCCAGTATCATTCTCTCTATAGTATAGCTCCATGGTTTCAGTAATATGTGCACAGATCACTGGGTAATCTAACAGGAAGTCATTTAGTCTCTAGAGGGGATTCATGGGGGGCTAGCTTGGGGAGGGATTATGGACAATAAAACCAGGGAGTGGTCTGCAAGCGCTTCAGGGAGTATATCCACTTCCACTACATTCTGGATGAGTGAGTCTGAGATGAAAAACATGTCCAACTTTGAGAATCCCCCGTGAACTGCCGAGAAATATGTGTAGTTCCTCTCTTCCTGCTGACAGTATCTCCACACTTCGATCAGGGAATGTTCCTTCAACAATGAGGTAAGAGCCTTGAAGTTGTTCCTATCATTTAATGTTGGTGGTAGCGTTTTGTCAACCAGGGGGTTGATCACTGCATTAAAATCCCCTCCCAAGATCACCTCCCCTCAGCATGATCAAATAAGGCTTTCGATAATTTCATGAAAAACAGGTCTTGGTTAATTTTTGGGGCATAGATGGAAAAGAGTGTGATTTTACGACCATCCAGTGTGGCATTGACCAGCAGGAACATTCCCTTCTCATCTCGGACCACTCCCAAGGTCTTAAAGGAAATCCCCTTGCGCACCAAGATGGCAACCCCTCGTTTCTTCAACCCGCTTGAGGCAAAGAATCTGGTGGGATAAAGCCCATCATTTAGGCGGAATTCGTCAGCCGGTTGTAAATGGGTCTCCTAAAGAAACAGGAATGATGCATCTAAGGACTTCAGCCTATGGAGGAGTGCTTTACGTTTCAGGGGGGAGTTCAGGAGTTGCACATTAAGTGAGATGAATTTATAACTAAGGGTTGCCATGGTACAGTCGCTCAGGTTTTCGCTTTAAGTAGGCCCCCCTGAGAAAATCAGGAGTAGGATACTTCTTTGGATCGAACATTGCGGTGCAAAATGAATAATGATTGTGGTGAGTTGAAACATAACATCTCCCTACCGGCTTCAGGGTGAGGGTAAACTCAAGAAAAAGGTTAAGGTAAAAACAGATGAAACCAAATAAACAAGCTACATTCATCGAAAATTACATTATTCCTAGTCCACGAGGAAATTTAAACCAGATGTGAAATATGTTGGACGCCATCCATTACGGCGCCCAAGTCGGCTATTAGACAGACATTTCTAATGCCCTGAATAGAGCTAACCAGGAATTCAAGAGTAGTGAGGAATCGCTGTACTTTCAAATATACATTGGTTGAAATGGGTTAGTCCCTTTCCGATACCTCGTTACAGGTTGTAGGTGAGGCACCCTTAGGCGCAGTTCGGGCGGAAGAAGGAGAGGCATATAACGCTGTCCAGGATCTCCCGCCCTGCCAGTTAAAATCCCCTTCTCCAGAGAGCATTGGGGGCCAGGCAGAGATCTGAAAGCCGGTCGTTTCTTCTCATTGAAGAGTGCGCCTCTCGCCAGCAGTCAGTTCAGGTTGATGTCTCAACTCTCTCCCTCCGAGAGGACTGGAGGCGAACCCTCTTCTGGGGCTTTAGTTGCTTTCTCTAGACCGGACTCATGGCGTAGGTTTGCTGTGGATTGGGGCCGGCGTCGAGACCACCTGTGCCTAGCCTTTGATGGAGGCCACAAGGCTGGGCCTTCTTCTAAGACATGACCCATCTTTGATATAAATTGACTAGAAAACCGATCATAGTCGAGTGAAATGCCAGTGCTACCCAGTGCTAAAGTCAGGGCCACAACTTAGACACTGAAAATCAGAGATGAACAGCACTGGAGGGGAAGCCTACACAGGTGGGGATATGGCCAAGAAAGCAGCCATGTGGTTGCAACCTGATGTTGCGCCACTAAAGACATCAAGTCTGAAGCTGCCAGGACCTTGGCGAAGATGTCATGCATAAGGTACCTGAATGCTTCCCACTCTTCTGAAGTCGAGGAGATACCATGGACCAGTATCTAAGGTGGCAAGTCCTCAGAGGTGTTGTCATCATTCCTGGAGTGGAAGTGATGCCTATACATTCTGGAGGAGGAAGAAGAGTTTATTTGTTGTGTCATTGGGAGAGTAGGCCCTCTTAGAATGTTCTTTCTTTATGTGCTTTTGGTCTTCATCCTGCTGCATCTCTCACATTGGAATAAGGAGCAAGTTGAAGAGATGAGCAACACAATCCCATAGAGCTTTCAAATTAATAGACTGGTAGGAGCCACAGTACTCAGTATTCTGCTCCTCACCGAAGTAGTGGAAGCATACATTTTAGGAATCCAACAATGACATCTGCCACCCTCAAACACTGAGACCTTCATTTTATTAGGTATGACTGTGGGATGTTTTACCCATGCAGCCAAGCCCTACCATAAAACTGTGCAGTACTGGCATTGAAAACATCACGATGGCCAGAACTCCCCAGAGAGTGCACAGGGAAAACATGAAGAATAGGCTCCCACCCATTTTTGCCTATGTTGTGAGCACAGGAGGGCACTGCCTAAAACCACCATTGGGATACACACACAGTAGCCTGAAACCATTGGGAATGGCAATGCTGATTGCCAAAAGCAACCCAGAACTGTGGGAAATTAATTTTCTTAATGTCAAAAATGGATGCAGTACCGGTGCTCACCACTATCAGAAAGCCAGCGTTTTAAAACCACCAGACTTTTGTGTAAAACTGAACAAATGAACCAAAACCAGGCCAAGGAAAGACTTGCTAAGAGGTGGATACAATGTAAAACTATATTCTGAAATGACTTGAGGGAAGTAAATATTTAATGTATATATAAAAAATAGCTGCATGTAAGTTGGATTTGAATGTAGAAAACTGGGAACAAAAGTGACATTTAGCTGAATTCTGCCTGACAGCAACCCCCGACAGGAGTTGAAACTTGATCAAACTGCATTCCCAGGCCTGGCTGCCTCCTGCTTCCCCACCAAAAGGAGATGACACCTCTCTGATTAGATTAGGGGAGGGGCACCTGCAGGAGGTTGAACAAAGCCTTGTCCTGGACTCAGGCAAATGTTAAATTGGGGGGTTGTAAAATGGCTTCCTCTTGGGAGAAACTGGGAGGGGCAGTGCCTGTGAGAGCCAGCTGAGCTTGGGGGAAGTGGATAAACCAGTTATTCCACCATGTGATGTGGGAAGCCACACCCCTTTTTGACCAGGGCATAATTTTAAAAAAGATAGATAACTCATAGTACGGACTTGTCAGAATTATATAAGTAATATCATTATTCTTGTGATTTTTCTGTGCACGTTTTAAGAGGTGTTAGGACCCTGTGGTGTATTCTGGGGGGTTGCTAGCGGAAAATAGGGTCTTACTCCAAATGTCTGCATGTTAAAAATCTGACACTTCATCAATTAATGTCCATACTCCTTGCGCACATTTGTGTAATTTTTGGTAAATGTCCGATATTGGTAAACTGACCAAAAAGCGCAAAATGTTGTCATTTTTTAATGCAAGCCCCCAGGAAGATCAGAGGCGGACAAGCATGGACCATAAGGAATATATAATATGTACATGTAATTTCAACAAATTGTGTATCGGGGAAATATGTAATTGAATCAAATATAGATTTGTGGGCAAATTGACCAGGGGAGGATCCTCTGACCCATAAACAGACCTCATCATGATGACAATCCATTTCCTTCCCCCAATCATGGGAGAGGGGAGAATTGGGCCAATGACAAGTAGAGAGGGGCAGGCTTAGCTAGGCCCAGGCACACACCCATTTTCAAAACACATAAAAAGGAACATTGAAACCCAGGTAGAGACATTCACTTTCCACTTTCTTGCGGGACGCTTTGCCGGGAGACTCCAGACTTCAAATCCATCAACCTCCAGAGACCAGAGATCCAGAGAGACCAGAGATCCAGAGAGACCAGAGATCCAGAGAGACCAGAACCGGTGCTTGACAGACCGAGAGAGCAGAGCTGACCCAGATAGCCGGGACTTCAGAACCACCCGCCGGAAGTCCCGTCCAACCTGACCAGACCTTGACGGCTTATTTCAAAAATATAGTGTGAGTACTCACTGTGCAAAACCAATCTCTTAGTTGAATTAATCTAATCCAAACTATTTTAACCTAAGTGGAACTGCCTCCTAGAAATCCTGTCATCTGTCATTCTAAAGCTGTGAGCTGTCATCTGTCATTCTAAAGCTGCAAACTGTCACCTGTCATTTTGAGTTTTACTTTAAATCCGAAAATCTACCTTTATTAAATCCGTCTCTCTTTGGAGCGTTTGGGCTAGGAACGAAGTTTAACTTTCATTTTAAAGCTGGGATTCTAGGCTTTCCAACGGACCTAGAACTGACTGGCTACTCTTTATAGTGCCTCCATAATCGCGAAATGATTTCTTCATCTGTAAAGATCGGCAGCTTTTGCTTCTCTTTGCTAAAATTCGTTTGCAATCTGCTAATCATTCATAGAACATTGCTAAAGGGAGCCTGAACTAATATAAAGTATCTCTCCCTCACCCTGAACCTCCTATAGGGAATTAAAAGCAATTTTAACATTTTTCACTTCCTTGCCACCACATTACAAAGCACTCTTGCCCGTGTTTTAAAAAGCATACCTGTTGTCTAAGCTTGCTGGGGGGGGGAACTGAATTCCGTATTGTATTTGATTGTATTCCTGAAGACTGTGTGTGTTACTTCCATCTCCTTGCATTGCATATAGGGGGGGGGTGAATTGCCACCAGGGGAAAAGTGAACATATTATCGCTTGTGAAACCATATCAGTTTATTTTCTGTACTGCATTTATTCCACCTTGCATTTGCTTGAAACCATAAAGCATTTCAGCTACCTCATCCTCTATACTACTTCTAAGTAACCAAATCAGTTTACCAGTAGAACATTATCCCTCGTTGATCACTGTCATATTTTAAGTGTGATATCCAATATTAATTTATTATAAAAGTGTGATAGATATATATTGTTATATTTCTCAAATAAACCTTTTTAATTTGCAAAACAGACCTACTTCTTGGCTCAGTGGGGTCAGGGGGATTCTAAGAGAGGGGTGTTATATAAGGGTTGTCATGAACTGTACCTAAAAATATATCAATAAGGGTTTCCCTCAGCATCCCAGACTAGGCATTGACTTAGCTGTAGTGTTGAAGTGAAGCCGCTTAACATGACACAGCAAAATTAATTAAAACAACCTAGTGGAATCTCAAAGAACAGTGCACACAAAAAGAAATGGAAGTCATGGCTCACTGTTGGCTCCATATATACTGCCGCCAAAGTCAGGTTTGGCATAATGGAGCTGAATTGTAAGCACACATTGTCCCCTAGTAGCTGAATAAGTTTGTAAATATAGCTTGTGCTGGAGAAGATATTTCTAAAATTAGACATCTGTGGGAGGAAGAATCCAATAGAATGATTAAGGCATAGAAAAAGGCTACTTCCATGCCCAATGGGATGAAGTTTTAGTTGACCACAAATATATTTGTATTGTGTAACTAAATGAGATACGTAAATGTTGAATGGCCAAGTCATATCTTCTGTTTCTGATATTCTGTTCTTTTTTGTCTCGTTTCTCTCTTTTTCTCAAATAAATCCTTTTTTGTACACTGCATTATATGAACACATGACAATATATTTTTGTGTGATTTAGAAGAAGTAAGTATTTAGTTTATTAACTTTAACAGCCGAAGAAGCACATGATAGTGATTGCATATTGATTTCATTTCACTATGTGAAACATGAGTTGGCCATTTGGATATAGTTTTTTTGTTTTTTAATGTGGTTAATAGACTATTGTTTTATAGTAACCCACATAAACATATCAAATTAAAGAGAATGCATGTACCTTTTCTTTTAAGTAACTAATGGCTATTAAATTAGATTGACTAACTACATTTAGTTTCCATGTATCATTTCCACATTTTTGAATGATTAGTAATAAATGATCAATGCAAAGAAAGCGCTCACGAAATGAAGCATGTATGTAATGTAAGGTTTCAGATATAACAAGTAATGGTCAAGTGTTCACATTTCTCTTCCTTCTGCATTTCTATATTTATATCTGCTGCTGCTTAAGAGCAATCTAGACCAGGATAGAGAACACATTGATCTTCTGTAATCTTATTGATTTGAAAAGGGTTAGATTCAGATGATTGTATATTATACGCAGAGTTCAGACAGTGAAACTAGAGAGAAGTAGAGAAGAGAGCTTAGTCTGCACCTATGCGATGGCTGGATATTCCATTTTCTAATAAAACCCTAAGTGGAGAAACTCTTTGAGAAAAGTATGCCAATTAGAAAAACTATGCAAAAAAAGAAATAAGCAAATACTGGGAGGTAGTAAGGAAGCTGATCAGCAGCTGCCAAGAATATAGGATGAAAACCTGACTCAATCATCACTGACAATGAGTAAACTACTAATTAAACATGCAGAGAAATGTACATGATAAAGTATAAGCACAAATCGTACAAATAAAGAGGAAATTAAGAAAAATTATAAGACTGAAACAAAAAAGAAAATCCTTTATCACAATTGATCAGATTTGGAGAGACATTCAAGATGAAATAAAATTGAAAAAATTGAGACAATACTTCAGGATTATAGAGCTTATCGATAGACATCTGTTTATACATGTTGACTAAAATATAATCAGAAAACAGATATGAAGGCAATAACACCAACAAGGACACCAGTCTGCTTGGATGCAGAGAGTAAAGATAGTGAAGGCAATTCCCTGTTTACGCTCATGCCGGAATGAATGCAACCCTTTAGGGAAATGGGCCAAGAAATAGTTTGCAAGGATAACATGGTTTAATTGTACAGAATACAAAATATTAGCTAAGGACTCTGCTGCTGTAGAACGTTCTGGCGGCATCTGCATGAATGATCCATTATAAGGGCACACAGCGTCATCAGTGACATCATTACATACAGTAAAAATATGCAAGCCTGGTTGGTGAGGCCCTATGTATGGGTCTGCTCCATAGGGAATGCCATGCTGAAATTGGTTCACTTTCTCCTCTGTCTGTCAGTCCCCACGTGGGTCAGCGGGGCTCATCTCTCCGCAGAGTGAAGGTCAGGTCTCTCATAAGTTACATTGGGAAAACTCTTACGATACACTAAGCCGAATACTACATCACTATGGCATACACCTGGGAGGCTCAGGGCTGGTGTCAAGGGGAAGGGAGGAAGAAATACAGTTGCACTGACCCACACATTCTGTGCTTTTTTGATACCGCTCCTCTCGCACCCAAGGTTTTCACACGCGATTTGATCTATAATTTATCCCTCCGTGTACCCCATTTAACAAAGGATGTATTTATGTAAAGAGGTGAAAAAGTCGTTCATGCTTAGATCTGTTATGGCCAGTAGGTTTACGATTTGGGCTGGGGTCGTTCACTTTCTTAGAAGGCAGGTGTGTGGGGATCAGGTCAGTGGTGTGGGCCATGGCTCTTGGTAGGCTGGGTGGGGGTTGAAGGCCTCCTGGAAGCTTGTCTGTGATGAATGGGCACTGCAAGGAGCCTGGTGTTGTCTCACTGCCTTGCAACAATGAAGGGACAGGAGGCCGATTCCGCGAGAACTGGTTATGCGGACCCATCCTGTCTTAATGATCTGGGCCTAGTAGAGTCCTTTCATGGAGATAAGAGTTGTGCAGCACAGCCATGCAGATCTATGCATTTGCAATAATTACAAAATGGCATATCCTTCTATGCACACACTAGGGTTATGCATCTATCGTTCTCACTATATTATAAGAAAGGCAACAAATATGCTACGATTCAGGAAAAGATTACTTCTTTAGAAAAACAACAAGGAAAGCACAGAATACAGAAAAAGAGGTGCCAGAAAAAAATGAAACAGAGTCTAGAGAATCACAAGATCAAAAATTAAACAAGCATGCAACAATGAATAAACAATAATACAGACATCAATCTCCTGGTCGTCTGTCAGCACAGACATTAAAGTGCTACCAAAGCGATTGCCTTTGTCTCCAAATGTCCACCCATATCCAGTGGAAATATATACAAACCTATTTACATTTAGCGACAAATTGAAATTTTATTCATGAAATATATCTTACATTGTATGAAAAAATATTTTGGTAGCAAATATTCGTTAACATACAATTCATGAAATAAACAATATATAACAATGAATGTTTGAGTTTATTGTCACTGATTAAGGGATTAGACATCAAACAAGTGCAAGCTCCCACAAATATTTGACATTTAAATCAAAATGTGTACCACATTGTTCAAATGAAAATGGTATAAATAGACTATAGAAAAAGAGGTGCCAGAAGAAAATGGAACAGAGTGAAGAGAATCACAAGATCAAAAATGAAACAAGCATGTAACAATGAATACAAAATAATACAGACATCAATCTCCTGTACGTCTGTCAGGACAGGCATTAAAGTACTACCAAAGTGATTGCCTTTGTCTCCAAATGCTCACCCCTATCCAGTGGAAATATATACAGACATTTAGGGTCAAATTGAAATTTTAAAAAAGCTTCATGAAATATATCATACATCGTATGAAAAAATATTTTGGTAGCCAATATATGTGAACATACACTTCATAATATAAACAATATATAACAATGAATGTCCTTTAGAGAACAAGGACCATCTGGGTTTATTGTCACTGATTAAGGGATTGGACATTGAACAAGTGCAAGCTCCCACAAATATTTGACATTTAAATCAAAATGTATACCACCTTTTTCAAATGAAAATAGGATAAATACATTTTGTTGATTTAGTAGTTTAAGTTATCAACAAAATAGAGGATAAATGGATTCAGAAAACATTATTTATTAAATTAAATCGAATAAGTAAAGTTCAATATAAGGCACTGCAATCATTACAAGACAATATATACAGGATTATAAAACAAGCTGACAAATGTGGCAATATTGTCTTACCAGACAAAAGCATTTGGTGGAAATGCGGTTGGTGAAGTGTGGTTGCTGTCTCGCTGCCCCGCTAACTTCTTTTCACTCGTCCACGCTCACTTATTGTGACAAAATCGAAGATTGTATACAAACGTTCCTATTGGCCAATTCAACTGGTATGAACTCTTAATAAGACTGCGAGTGGCATTGGCTAACTGGGTAACTAGCAATGGCTAATGATCTACAGTCACCCCTAACACTCACCTTCTTTCTATGGTATTTCGCTTTTTTTTCTGGCACTAGAGTTACAGCCCCACCTCCGTTCCCAGCAGCCTTATCAACGGGGTGTACGAGCATTGGCGTGCGCACATTTGGTGGAAGTGCAGTTGGTGAAGTGTGGTTGCTGTCTCACTGTCTAGCGGGAGAGCGTGAGGCCAAGGCGAGTTAAAACTCTGCATCCGAGTTGGAAGTGTACTATTGTTAGCCCAGGTAACAGTTTGCATATTGACATGGTTGTAAATAATTATTTATTGAAGACAGGGATGTCGCATATTCCGCCCTTGTGGAAATTGCCATCGACGGTGGCATTGAATAATGAAAGTTCAATGCCAAATAAGGTTTTGTTAACCATACCTCTGTTAACATGCAAAAAAATGCAACGATCGGCATCTATTACATCCGATATTCAGACTTTTTGTACGTTTGATCAGTCATGTAGATAAAAAGATCAGTGTGTAATGATCCTAGCAGCAGATGCGAACACGTTAAGGGGAGTCTCCGAAGTGGACATGGCCCCGCCGGAATGTGCCGAAGAGGGCAGTAATGTATTACAAACATGTGTACAGGGAGAAATAACGGGCACACAGACTTCGTGTGAATTCACTGATGTAACATTAGAATCTGCCTGTCTCAATGGTGAATTACAAGCATTAGGCTTGCCCGCCAGAGACATGATTATTGTAATGGAACCAGTGTTGTGCTCTGTCTTAGCCCAACATAAATTACGTAAAGCACATGAGGCCCTAACGATGGCAGGGGAAATTGATGAGGATGCCTTAGATTTTATGAATATATCTAATAAATCAACTGCTGAAACCCAAGATATGTTGTACATTTGCTCAAACACTGGGGACTTAATTCAATTACATGAAGAACAAACATGTGACAAATCTGCTACTCTTGAAGTCTTTATAGCAGCCCCTAATTCTTTAGATATGTGTGGGCCTCGTACAGAAGTAGTTCAATCACCAACAGTGCTGGATGAATCACATATTCAATATGTAGATGAGTCATCAGCGAAGAACAAGTCAGGGGCTTGATAAAGCAATATATCCCCAGACACAGATTCAAGTCGATAAAGGGAGGATGTCTTGCTCCGAATCGGACAAAAGCATTTATGTAGAAATAGGTATTTCTCATTTGCACACAAAAGGAATGTACAAGATAGTAACAGGAAATCCATGGACCGAATTAATGGAGAACACTGAGGATAAGATAATGTACTGGGCCAGAGAAGATTTCATAATCAAAAAAGATAGCATACAGTGGTTAGTTAAACATCCAGTGACACGTAATAATCATTTTCCAATGATTCACAAATAAATGTGTTAAATTGCCTCCATCATGACAAGTAGTCATTGGGATAGGTTCAGTGCCATATCCTATCTCAGAAAATATCTTAAATCCGATTGTCAGCAGTTTGCCTTCTTATTGTCTTATGTAAGAGACACAAGGCACATTCTATAACAATTAGAGGTTTTCAACTGGGAAATTGATGTGTGGTTGGTAATGCTAGATGTAGTAGCACTATATACATCAATTGAAGACAAATATGCTCTGGAAGCGGTAAAATAGGTTTTGGACAAGAAAACAGTATAATTTTACGAAGAACAATGTATGAATATAGATCTTTTGGAACACATAGTGAATTACAATCTGTTTATTTTCAATGGAGTACTTTACTAACAACTTCAGGGAGTTGCCATGGGTTCAAAATGTTCTCCATCAGTGGCAAACCTATTTATACAGTTCATGGAAGAATGTCGTACACCAAACATTTGCTACGAAAAAGAAATCTGAAAATGGGCTTTTTGTATAGATTATATGATCTTCAAAGCAGTGAGGCATAATTGATTAACTTGTCTACATCATTGAATAATATTAGATTTGGAATTCAATTTCTATTCTTTGCAACATCTGATAAAACAGAAATAAACCTTCTTGATTTGAAGGACTTTGTAATTAACAATGGCATAGAAACTACAATATATAACAAACCAACAAGTGAAGACTACACTATTGGCCTCCATTTCACACACAAATGGAAAACCAATCGGAAATATAGTATTAGGAGAGTTCATTAGGATGAAAAGAAATTGCAGACATAAGAAGTAATTTAATAAACTTTGTTGTATTGTGGAACAAAGATGTTTGGAAAGGCACTGTGACTGTTATATCATCGATAAAGCCAAAATATTATCCTCTAGGTAATACAGAATGATGTTGTTCACACAAAAAAAGAACAAGCTACATAATAATAAATGTCTACTTATCAAACAATACAGTAACCATAGTGTTCAGAAAATATGAGGTAAATATTGAAACATATTATGGGTAGATTAGGAATTACATTCTCTTTTAGATACTCAACATAGAATAATATATGAAAAGATAAAACATTGAGAAATATGCGCTCACAGAGCTTCATAAACAACATAGATTCAGAACAAAAAAGTTCAATGTGGTTACCTAATTCACTAAGAGGCTTTTTAAATGTGGCTCTTTCAGTCTTTGCAAATCTGTGCAAAATAATATATAGGAATTGTGTAACAGTGAATATATAAACTCTTATATACCTGTGTTTAAAAACTGCAACAGCAACTATGTAGTCTATGTCATAACATGCTTTTGTATGAAGATCTATGTTCGTAGCACAATCAGACATCTTAAATGCAGAATACATGAACCTCAAAGATCAATCAAGCTGCCAAAGAAAGGCAACCTCTTGCCCTACATTGGAAAGCAGGGCATCCTAAAAACAAATTGGAAGATATAAGGTTCTGTGGAATTGTTAGAGTGACACCATCAAAAAGAGGAGAAATAGAGAAAATCATCTATGTCGTTGAAAGAAGATTTTTCAATTTCCAGCCATTTCCAAGGACTGGACAAAGCACAAGTTGAATGAATTTCTGTAACAATGTGATGTGTTAATTAGTATTGAGGCACTAGTGAGATCAAAGGACTAGCCTTGTTTTCTGTTGAAATTATTCTTTATTTTCACGTAATGGGCCTCATCACGACTTCGGCGGTAACCCTTAAATCCGGCGGTAGCACTATTACCGCCGGATTTAAGGGTCCGCCGAATCAGGGCTTCGGCGGATTTCGCCCCAGCTCTGAGCTGGGGGGAAATCTGCCAAAAATTTGCGCTATTACCGCCGGCAGGAAATCCGCCGGCGGTATTAGTGCAAAGATTCCCCATTGAGCCCAATGGGGAATGGGGCATTCCCGAATGGGCTCAGTGGGGAATTGGGACTTACATTACCGCCGAACTTGTGATCCGGCGCTATTAGCGCCGGGGAGTTCAGCGGTAGGGCTAATACCGCCTGCGCTAATAGCGTTACCGTTACCGGCCAAGTCGTGATGAGGCCCATTATTTATTTTGTAACTGTATAATTAGTGTAAACCAATTTGTATGTGACTTCACCACCTTATGCTTATGAGAAGAACAAATGCATAGACTATATAATGAGGTAAAATTAGGTTTGCATAAATGCAGTGTTTTTCAATGATATTAACACATTGAAATAAATTGATATAATCTTTGCTTTTCAGGTGTTTGGAAAAATAGAATAACACATTGATGCATTGATGTAAGTAAGTTAATAAAGCAAGAAATACATATTGAAGTCCCTGTTATCATCTTTAACACAAGGTGGTGGCAATATTTATAGAGAACATAGTGGTTAAACTTATTGTACCTCATTACGACCTCGGCGGTAGCTATGCCGCTATTGGCAGCATGGCTGCCGCCGAAATCGCGTCCGGGTCCGGGTCCTCAGAATGAGGAATTACCGGGCTGAATGGGAATGGGAGAGGGAGCAAACAACGGGCCATTACGAGTTGGCCCGTTGTTTGCTCCCTCTTCCCCTCGTGGGACCCGGTAAGCACACCTGGTTTGACCAGGCGTTGCTTCCTGGGTCCCGCGAGGGGACCTCGTAATTAGGCGGTATGGGGTAAACGGCACCGTCACCTTTTACGGCGCCGTTTACCCCGTACCGCCAGGGTCGCAATGAGGCCCATTGTCAGAAAGAAAACTGCTGAAAAATATCTAACTAGATCTGATGACATAATAATTATAACAAAGCATGAGATGGCTAACTATGACAGACAGATTACAAGTGTGGTAACAAGTCCCCTTTTCTATGCCTACGGAACAGATATTGTAGGAAGACGGCCTGGAATGTTCTCCGAGACTGCTATGTAAGAACATAATCTGACTTCTTTCTCCATTAAATGGAGTATATATATATGGATGCAAAATGCCACAGAGTAGTGACACCAATGGGCACATGCTTGTGGTTATCATGCTGCTATGTCAATGCTCTTGAATGGAGATAAGCACTACTAACAAGAAACAATATTGAAGATGTCTGTTGCTTTAATCCATCATTGTCAGACTGTCATTAATTGTATCTTTTTACACACATTATACTAAGTTATACTGCCTATTGTGATTTGTCTCAGAGCATTCTGTGTACTTTGCATACTGTGTTTCAGGCCCACTAAGTTAAAGTCGAATCTGCCTATTGTGATTTGTCTCAGAGCATTCTGTATACTTTGCATACTGTGTTTCAGGCCCACTCTGCTAAAGTCGAATCTGCCTATTGTGATTTGTCTCAGAGCATTCTGTGTACTGTGCATACTGTGTCTCAGGCCCACTTAGCTAAAAGATGAATTTGTCTACTGTGACCCATTTCTCCCTACTAATATGCCAGGCCACTCTACCCTATATAGCCTTATGCTACTTATCACTCTTCAACTGTTCATCAGTCTAGTAGCCCACCCCAATGCTACCCTCCTAGCTGAGAAGAAATCCCTCCCTCCTAACTCCCCCAGCATGGCACCCGAGCCTAGTAGTCTTGCCTATTCTAACTACCAGTCCTCAGGAGATTATACTACGATCCCTTGTACTACATACAATACAAATCTTAAATTATGCAGCAGACTTTCCAAAATTTACGAGCCTCTTACCAGATCTTTACCACCTTCCAACAAGAAAACTAATTGTTGCCACATTACGATACCTACTAGTGTCAAATGGCCCATTACCCTACCCACTTGTCATATATCCGATACTCAGACTCCCACACTCATTTCCAAGGCATTGGTCCCCAATAGCCTTACCCTTTGCCTAACCACAATCAAAGAAGATAATCAACCCTTCAAACAAGCTCTCCTTAATGCAAGGTCTCTGGTGGCTCATGCTATCAACATAGCCAACCTAATCACAGAAGACAGCCTAGACTTCCTAGCCATAACCGAATAATGGTTGCACAATGCCGCAGGACCTGCACTCACGCTAGCTGTCCCCAGAAGGATATACCATTTTCAGACAAGACAGAGATGGTTCCCGGGGCAGTGGAATAGCTATCATATCCAGAGAGAGTTTATCTATGAGAATAGTCACCCCACATGACCTGCAATCATGCAAATCCCTCTCTATCAAGCTACCACTAAAGAACTCCCAATCACTCACCAGGCATATAGTTCACAGACCCCCTCGTCCTATTGGCATATTTGAAGAGGACCTGCATAAATTAATTGCTAGTAATCTCAAACCCACCTCCCAAGTACTGTTGCTTGGTGACTTTAACTTAGGCCTGAACGATCCTTCGGACAAACAGACCCTGCAAATAGTAAACTCCCTCAATGCATTAGGATTAACACAAAAGGTGAACGCTCCCACACATATCAAGGGTAGAACCCTGGACTGGGTAGCCGACCACAACTGCATAGCCACTACCACCTCTATCTCTCCCCTCTCTTGGACTGACCATTTCCTCGTGTCCTTGACACTCTCCACTACCAGACAAAGACTCTGCCAGACAGCCTTGATCCAAGCACTTTGGTGCAAAATATAACAAGATCATGCTCTCCACTTTGGACAAAGTCGCCCTTATCAAACTGAGAGCTAGTAAAGCCAAACTACACATTAACAAGTGGTTCACTCCACAATTAAAGGACCTGCGACTATTAAAAAGAAAATGTGAAACTGACTGGCGGCTTTGCCCCTCCCATGAGAACAAAAAGAAGCTAGCGTCCACTGCATCACATTATAAAAAAGAAATCTGCCAGGCAAAAAGAAACTCTTACAATGAACGTATAGCTAATTCCAACTCTAGTATGAAAGAATTATTCACAATCCAAAAAGAACTTGAGTCCCCTATCTCTTCACCCGATATCTGTATCAAAGACAAGAACTGGTGTTCAGAGATGCAACAAGCACTAACCAATAAAATAAATACTCTCCAAACCAAAATAAAAAATAAGAAAGACTCTCTGAACTTATCTCAACCAACTCACTACCCTCTACCAAATGCAAATATCTCTGATCCTAATATCACATTGCATACTTGCTGATCCAAAAACAACTTGAACAATACAAACTCCTAGGGGTTCGACAATCAGGATTCCGACCATTACACGGGACGGAAACTGCACTGATAGATCTGAAGACTCAGATCGATGAGTTGAGAGATCAAGGGAAAACAGCATTATTGCTGTTACGTGATCTCTTAGCTGCATTCAACCTGGTCGATCATAAGGTCCTCTGTAGGCATCTTGATGCCGCAGCCCATTTCTTCATAGGCACTGTTAAGTGGATAGAATCATTCTTGAGTGACAGAACTAGCAGAGTATTCTCACCCTCTGCATCTGCGGATCCTACCCCTATCATGTGCGGGGTCCCTCAGGGTTCCTGTGTGTCCTCCACTCTGTACAACATATTCACCATGCCACTGTTCGATGATCTGGACCTTCTGGGTGTTACGTACACTAACTACGCAGATGACACTCAGATTCTCTTCTCACTTTCTGGGGATCAAGGCAGGGACCTGGAATTGGTGAATAGAATCTATCTCATCATTCAGGCATAGATGGCCACTCACGGCCTATGCCTGAATGATGACAAGACAAAGTTGATAATCCTTGGCTCCCACTCCAACATTTCCAAACTAGGTCATGAATATGTCTCCTTCATCATTGATGGCAATAACACCATTGTCTCTAAGGAGGTAAAAACACTTGCAGGGTAATTCATAGAATTTCGCAGAAAAGTGTCGCAAGAGGCTGGCGCAGAGTGTCCGCGTGCGATTGTCTGCGCCAGGCGTGTGCGCCAAAACCGATTTCCGCGCACAGCGTATTCATGGATTCTAGGCTCCCAAACCAGCCGTGGCGCAGAGTATCGCAGCGAACCTGCAGCAGCGCCAGTAGCGCCCCCAAGAACGCCCTCGCGCAAGGAAAAGCCATCAAAATCGCTAAATCATCGCAAAGGGCTGCGCTAACCCTGGACCAGTTGATAGGGCTGCCAAACAAGGAACGCAAAGCGGGTAACGTGCATATCAGGGGTACGCGGGAAGTTTTACATGCGATTAGCCAGGGTACGTGTATGACAGGGGTACGCGTGCAGTTAAACACGCGATTAGCCAGGGTACGTGTATTACAGGGGTACGCGGGAATTTTCACACGCGATTTGGCTGGGTACGTGTATGACAGGGGTACGCGTGAAGTTTTACACGCGATTAGCCAGGGTACGTGTATTACAGAGGTGCGCAGGAATAATCACACGCGATTTGGCTGGGTATGTGTACTACAGGGGTGCGCGGGAGTTATCACACGCGATTTGGCTGGGTACGTGTATTACAGGGGTGCGCGGGAATAATCACACGCGATTAGGCTGGGTGGGTCCTCACAGGTGTACCCTGTACACCCTCCACGGCCCCTGCAGGCAGCCCACAAAACAGGGGACTACCCTGCACACCTGCTCATGTCTCCCACCACCCCCACCCCCCCAGCAGTGTGGGGCACCCTACACCAGGCCCCCACCCATGTCTCCCACCAACCCCACCCCCCAGTCACCATGGGCAGCCTCCACCAGGCCCCCACTCATGTCTCCCACCACCCCACCCCCCAGCAGTGCAGGGGCAGCCTCCACCAGGCCCCCACCCATGTCTACCACCACCCCCACCCCCCAGCCACCATGGGCAGCCTCCACCAGGCCCCCACTCATGTCTCCCACCACTCCCACCCCCCCAGCAGTGCAGGGGCAGCCTCCACCAGACCCCACCCATGTCTACCACCACCCCCACCCCCCAGCCACCATGGGCATCCCCCACCAGGCCCCCACCCATGTCTCCCACCACCCCCAACCCCCAGCCACCATGGGCAGCCTCCACCAGGCCCCCACTCATGTCTCCCACCACCCCCACCCCCCAGCAGTGCAGGGGCAGCACCACCAGGCCCCCACTCATGTCCAACTCATGTCTCCCACCGCCCCCACCCCCCCAGCCACCATGGGCATCCCCCACCAGGCCCCCACTCATGTATCCCACCACCCCCACCCCCCAGCCACCATGGGCAGCCTCCACCAGGCCCCCACTCATGTCTCCCACCACCCCCACCCCCCCCCAGCAGTGCAGGGGCATCCCCCACCAGGCCACCACCCATGTCTCCCACCACCCCCACCCCCCAGCCACCATGGACAGCCTCCACCAGGCCCCCGCTCATGTCTCCCACCACCCCCACGCCCCCAGCCACCATGGGCATCCCCCACCAGGCCCCCACTCATGTCTGACACCCACCCCCACCCCCCAGCCACCATGGGCAGCTCCCACCAGGCCCCCACTCATGTCTCCCACCACCCCCACCCCCCAGCCACCATGGGCATCCCCCACCAGGCCCCCACTCATGTCTCCCACCACCCCCACCCCCCAGCCACCATGGGCAGCCCCCACCAGGCCCCCACCCATGTCTCCAACCACCCCCACCCCCCAGCCACCATGGGCAGCCTCCACCAGGCCCCCACTCATGTCTCCCACCACCCCCACCCCCCCAGCAGTGCAGGGGCAGCCTCCACCAGGCCCCCACCCATGTCTACCACCACCCCCAGCCACCATGGGCATCCCCCACCAGGCCCTCACCCATGTCTCCCACCACCACCACCCCCCAGCCACCATGGGCAGCCTCCACCAGGCCCCCACTCATGTCTCCCACCACCCCCACCCCCCCAGCAGTGCAGGGGCATCCCCCACCAGGCCCCCACCCATGTCTCCCACCACCCCCACCCCAGAGCCACCATGGGCAGCCTCCACCAGGCCCCCACTCATGTCTCCCACCACCCCCACCCCCCAGCAGTGCAGGGGCAGCACCACCAGGCCCCCACTCATGTCCAACTCATGTCTCAGTTAGGGAGAATTCTCTGTTTAGGCTGAATTTCCTAACCTAGTGAGTCCCCCAGCAGCTTTGCTGGATTTCTGGAGTTTGTTTTTTCCATCCTGCCAAGAGTGAGACTCTTTTCTCCCACTCTTGGACATGTATGTGTGTGTAATTCCTTTGAAATGTCAATGTGTTCGATGGGCTATGGGGTCTTTTACTCCATAGGGTCTCATATGTTTTTCTATGTGTGTTACACCGCACCCTACGTGCCGTAACACTGGGGCGTCCTAGCGGACCCCCACCATAGACTCCATACCCGGGGACTGACTACTGTCTCCCCGGGCATGTAAAGTCACCATTGGCTTTACTAGACCTAAATTTACTAACAGGACTAGTACCAACCATCTTATTGTGCTTATTGTGGACGTACTAGTAGGGGTAATTTGATTACTCCTCGACCTGTTACTCGAGGGGGCACTGTCCCGTCCCCCCTCGTCGAGTTTTGGCTGGTGGCAGTGGAAACTACTTGTTATGTTCGACCCCGAGCATAACCCTATGGGATTCGTCCCATTGTTGGAGATTACTACTTTTTCTCGTTAATCTCTAACGTACCACCGATCTACTTATCGTAAATAAGTTTATCGGATGGTATTTTCTGCCAGAACTCGGTTTGTAAAATGGCGTCTATGTTCGTCGCTGTGACTCCTAAACCAAAGGTTGAGCCTTTTGTTCCACATTTGGCGGGCCTCTGTACAGAGACCCTTCTGTCTGGGTTACATCAGGGGTGTGGGAGGGAGTTTAGGCACCCTGGACCGAGTTGCCACTTAGCATGTGTTGATTGACAGCTAGGCTGAATGAATGGGGGTTTTCTGCATAAAAGGAGGGGTTTTGGGACTGGATCTTCAGAAGTCGCCACAGGACCTACGAATCCGACGAGGGTAACGCTGAGCCAACCTGCATGACGACACCTCCGGTGGAGCCCTGCGGAACCGACTCACCACTTCCCGATGACAGAGGAGATCTCCCTGCCGGAGAGTCTCTTCCCCTGACTGGTGGGAACAACCAGTCCCCTTTGCTTTTTATTCGCCTCAGGACGCAGTGGTCGAGTTGCCCGTGCGGAGCACCTCGGCAACCGGATAGCCACTACACCTGAACCGCGACCAAAAGGTGGTGCCTTGTGACGGAGCACTCCGCGGCTGGTCTCTTCCCTGGTGGTGCACCGGACTTCATTTTCTTCGACGACGAGATCATCTCTACTCTTGGCAAAGACCTGACGTGCATCCACCACCAGGAACAACTGCCCCTGCCGGAGCTGCCCTCCACAACAAGGTACTGTGTCCGCCTGGCTTCCCTTTCGATCGGTTCGAGTGAGGTGTCTTAATCCTCTCCGTTCCGTTGGGTCGCCTCCAAGCTTTTCTCATTCTTTGTTCTGAACTGGTTCAACCTGCCAATTACAAATTGCTACACAGACTTGAATGCATCTCCACTAGAGACTTTTTGGGACATCGCGCCTTGCCTCTCTCCGAGTGGGTCTGGCCTCTGAACTTTATGATCTATTGTAATACTTGCCTTCCTGCCTTGCATTTAATCCACGTAGGATTGAACTGTGTTGATTTCATAACCTGCCTATCTTTTTTTCTCTCCCTTCCTAACTAATATTTGAGTGTCATCTAGGTTGAGGTATACACCTCTGTCTGAAAATAAGTGGTACCAGTAGAACCTAGAGTTGTCGATATTTTGCTAGGGGGATTGATCGTTTTCTACTTCGTAGAGTAATTGTGTTTGGGATTGTTTGCCGTGATTTGCTTAAGTGTTTTCCATAGATGTTGTGTTATAAATAAATACCTTGATATCTTTACACTAAGCCTCGTTGCGTGTTTGCTTGTCTTGCTGTGAAGAATTGCCCTATTTTGTATACTCCACATACTGCTCAACTTTTCTTGAGAGAAGTCTGACTGCTCAGCCACAGCTACCACGTGAATCTGTGTGGTGCAGGCTGCTACCAAGTGGGTGCACCGCCAACGCCTGTAGTCCTAAACCTTTTGCAGTGGTCCCAGAGGGAACTGCACAGGTTTCCGCCTAACACTGGTGTACAGCGGTGGGATTTGTATCGAGTATACAGTTTAGAGTGCTTTTCGACACTGTAGGATAACTAACCACAAAACTTTCAAAAACATGTCTACGATGGAAACTTACAGTCAAGAGTCTTTGTCAGGTGAAAATACTGAGAGTTTGCGAGCTCTCTGTAGGCAAGCAAATCTTTCTGTAAGAGGCAAGAAGTTAGAATTAATTGAGAGATTGCTGGCGAACCAAAGTCTGGGTACGGGTTCACAGGAACCAATCTCCCCAGCGAATGTAGACGACAGTAATGGTGTTGATCTGAATCGTAATTCTGATGATAGCGATGAAGAGGCTGACGAGGACGGAGAGGCTAACGGAACGGTCTCCCCCGCTCCTCTACCTGCCTTACCAGCTGTGCCTACGGGGCCCATACCAGGTCCCACAAGTAACCCTGCTTATTTTGAACTTGAAAAAATGAAGCTCGAACCAGAATACAAACGGTTCTTGGCTCAATCTGAACGAAACTAAGAACTTGAGTTCAGACAGGTGAATGCCCAGGCTGAGCAGAAGCAAGCAGAGTTAAGACTCAGAGAAATAGAACTTAATCACGAATTAGAGATGAAAAAGTTGTCTATGGAAAATGCTTCTCTCTCCTCTGGTTCCTCTAGGAGCTCTAGTCCCAAAAGACCCCGGATGCCGAAGGAGTTAGTGGGTATGTATGAACCGAGATTGGATGTGTTGGATTGGCTGAAACTGTTTGAATACAATCATGGGCTCCAGGTCATCACCGGGAATGCTTTGCTTCCCTGGTTGTTCTCTAGGCTCCCTCCTGTTGCGACTGATGTGGTAATGGAGTTGGGGGAGGCGGATAAGACGGATTACGAAAGTATGAAACTAGCTTTGATAGCTAGATTCGGGAAGACCCCTTCCCAGTATCTTAAGAGGTTTAGAACCCTCAAAAAGCATGATGGTACCCCTTGGGCTACCTGGGTGAGTGAAGGGTTGAAAAACTTAGAGGGATGGATTAAGGGTTACAAAGTGAACACTTATGAGGGTATGAGAAATCTTTTCATGTTGGAGTCTATTTATGATGCCTGTTCTCCTGAGCTCAGACAGCACTTGGCTGATTCGAAGGAATTGGATTCCAGGGCGCTAGCTAAGGCTGCTGACTTGTGGGTTGCCAACAGGGCTACTCATAAGGATTCTGGGGCAACTCAGAAAAAGGATGAGGGAAAACCGCCTAAAAAAGACTCAAAAGAGAATTCAAATAACTCACCTTCCAAAGAGGGCCCCAAACAAAACCAGAAGGGTAAGCCACTGGGAAAACCACAGCAGAATAGTGTGTCTTCTGGTGCCAAACCGGAAGGAGGTCAGAACAAGCCACCATTCCAGAAAGCATTCGGTAAATGCTTTATTTGTGGCTCGACTGACCACGTGAAAGGAGATCCCAGATGTAAGGGTAAACCTTCAGGGGTCCAGCTTGTCTCCTTAGCCTTCGCTCCAGAGGAGGAAGTCCAAATGGCAAGTGGAAACTTTCTACTGCTAGCTGACGAACCCATTGGAGTCTCAGCCAGCGTTTCTTTAGTATCTCTGGGGTTGTGGGAACAACAGAATTTAGATGTCTATAATTCTATCCCCAATAATACTAAAGAGTATTATAAGGACAGTGTCCAGGTGAATGGTCAGGAGACCCCTGCCATTAGGGACACTGGGGCCAGCATAACTGTGGTGGATAAATCGTTTTTTCAGGCTGAGGATGTTGCTAAGGCACCCAAACGCCTCACCAAGTTAGCTGGAGGGCCTGTGCAGATGCTTCCCCAATTACCAGTTCTCATCCAGTGTAACGACATGACTGTAAAGATACCTGTCAGCATACAGAGTGAGATACCAGGACGCGTACTGTTGGGTAACGATTTGAAAACTCTCGGAGTTGTATCGCATAGTCCCAGACCTCCTAGTAAACGGTTACAGGAGCTAACCAGACCCGCAAGAGAGAGGACCATGCGCGGTACTCTCCAGGAGATGATGAAGAAAGAAATCACTCCTGCTCCACTGGAATTGTCGGCCGCTGTCTCCAAGAAATCAGAAGCGAAGGGGAAACCTAAGACTTCTATCCCGAAACCAGCCGCCAGCATTCCAGTGCTGCCGACACGGACTTCCCCGCGGTTGTCCAACGTCACACCCGTAACTCCACCTCCAGCCGAGGCTGAGAGGGAGGTACAACCCTGCGTGGTAGAATTAGACTCTGAGGAAGAGCTAATGGGAGGCCAGGAACTCATTGGAGATCTGGATCCTGTTGACCATCCTGAGCTGCAGTCTTTACTGGCAGAAGGTGGACCCAGCAGGGCAGACTTCAGTAAGGGACAGAGAGAATGTCCAACTCTGGAAGGTCTTCGCCACCAGGCAGAAGCTCAGGCTGAAGGGCAAGAGCCTGGGAAATACAGGTTGCACTGGGAAGATGGCCTCTTCTACAGTGAACCGATCGAGTCTGCACCTGGAGACTACAAACTACTTGTAGTACCCCAAGAGAACAGACCACAGTTCTTGCAGTTAGCCCACGAGATTCCTTTGGCTGATCACTTGAGTTTCAAGAAGACTAAGGAAAGGCTCTCTCTCTATTTCTATTGGCCAAAGATGGGGGCCGAAGTAGAAAAACACTGCAAGAGCTGCCACACCTGCCAGACCTCTGGTAAGCTTGGCTCCAAGTCCTGGGAGTCCCATTTGAGAGAGTAGGGATTGACATTGTTGGTCCCCTTGATCCTCCAACCACCTCAGGCAACAGGTTTATACTTGTTGCAGTAGACCATGCTACTAGGTATCCTGAGGCAATTCCTATGAGGACTGTTACGGCTCCGGTTGTGGCTAAGGCCCTCCTTGGTATTTTTACCAGGGTCGGGTTTCCTAAGGAAGTAATCTCTGACAGGGGGTCAAACTTTATGTCCCACTACATGAAAGCCATGTGGAAAACCTGTGGAGTTACTTACAAGTTCTAAACAGCCTACCACCCACAAACCAACGGGTGGTAGAACGGTTCAACCGAACCATGAAGAGCATGATAGGTGCTTTAGAGGAACCCCTTAAGCGTAAGTGGGACCTTCTACTGCCATGCCTTCTCTTTGCTTATAGAGAAGTCCCTCAGGAGGGAGTAGGTTACTCTCCCTTCGAACTACTCTATGGTCATCCCGTCACAGGTCCATTGGCCCTGATTAAGGAGGGGTTGGAGAGTGCTCCTTCCCCCAAGCCAGTCAGAGTGACTGACTACGTGATAGGTCTCCGGAGGAGAATGTCGCACATGATGACAGAAGCAAGCGATAACTTGAAAGCTGGACAAGCATTGGTCAAGCACTGGCACGATCAAAAGGCTAACATGGTTGAGTTCGCTCAAGACCAGCTCGTTCTCGTTATGATCCCAACAAGGCAGAGGGCTTTGCAAGATAAGTGGATGGGACCCTACCGAGTAGTGGGTAAACTCGGAAAGGTTAACTATCTGGTGGACTTAGGCAATCCCAAGGAGGCTCCGACGGTCTTTCACACCAACCGACTTAAAGCGTATGTCTCACGACCTGATGTAGGAGCGTTGCTTCTAGCATCATCCGAGGAAGAAGAAGAGAGTGAAGCTCTTCCGGATCTCTTCAGAGGCTTACCTTTAGATGAAAAAATTGAAGGAGTGAATCTCTCCTCCAATCTGACACCCAAGCAACAAGAAGAGTGCAAATCTATGTTGAATCAGTTTGCCTCTCTGTTCTCGCTTTCACCAGGCTTGACCCCTTGGGGCCAGCACGATATACTCACTGGTGACTGTCTGCCTGTCAAGACCAGAGGATACCACATGTCAGAAAGCGTACAAACCCACATCAAAGGTGAGGTCAGCAAGATGCTTGATCTCGGGGTAATAGAGCCCTCTACTAGTCCATGGTCTAGCCCAGTTGTGTTAGTACCAAAGGCCGGATCTAAAGAACTTAGATTCTGCGTGGATTATCGAGCTCTTAATGCAGTCACCAAGACTGATGCCCACCCTTTGCCAAGAACAGATGAGTTGGTGGATAAACTTGGCGCCGCCAAGTTCCTCAGCACATTTGACTTGATGTCAGGCTATTGGCAAATAGCCCTGACAGACCATGCCAAGGAGAAAACTGCATTTTCTACCCCCGTTAGCTTATACCAGTTTAAGGTAATGCCTTTCGGATTGAAGAATGCACCTGCTACGTTTCAACGGATGGTAAACCAGGTTCTGAATGGGATGGAGGACTTCTGCATGGCATACTTGGATGACATCGCAGTGTTCAGCCATTCCTGGGAAGCACATGTAACCCACCTGAGAGATGTTTTGCAGGCTCTTGGACGAGCCAATCTGACCATAAAGGCGAGTAAATGCCAAATTGGACAGAGTAAGGTAGTCTATCTTGGGCATGAGGTAGGCGGTGGAGAAATAAGGCCTTTGCTCAGTAAGATTGAAGCTGTGCAAAATTGGACAACACCGACTACTCAAACCCAGGTGAGAGCCTTCCTAGGCCTCACTGGGTATTACAGGAATTTCATAGAGAACTATGGGACCATAGCTTCTCCACTGAATGTCATCTCCTCGCCAAAATTTCCTAAAAAGGTTAAATGGAACGAGGAGTGCAATCAGGCTTTTGAAAACCTGAAAAAGGCTCTTTGCCAAGCCCCAGTACTCAGAGCTCCTGATTACCGCCAACACTTCATTGTGCAGACAGATGCTTCCAATGTAGGGATAGGTGCCGTACTCAGTCAACTGGATGGGAAAGGTAGGGAGCACCCCGTTTGCTTCATCAGCCGCAAGCTGAAGGATCCTGAGACAAGGTGGGCAACAATCGAAAGAGAGTGCTTTGCTATCGTGTGGGCTCTGAGGAAGTTTAGGCCGTACTTGTATGGTTCTACTTTTGTCATTCAGACTGACCACCAACCCTTGAGATGGCTAATGCAAATGAAAGGGGAAAACCCAAAACTATTGAGATGGTCGATCTGCCTGCAAGGGTTTGACTTCACCATTGAGCACAGGTCAGGATGTCACCACCAAAATGCTGATGGTCTCTCTAGGATGTATGTCATCGACTAGAGGTATGAGATTCATCCAGGAGTGGATTAAATCCTCCTGTCCCTTAGTCTGGGGGGGGCGAGTGTTAGGGAGAATTCTCTGTTTAGGCTGAATTTCCTAACCTAGTGAGTCCCCCAGCAGCTTTGCTGGATTTCTGGAGTTTGTTTTTCCATCCTGCCAAGAGTGAGACGCTTTTCTCCCACTCTTGGACATGTATGTGTGTGTAATTCCTTTGAAATGTCAATGTGTTCGATGGGCTATGGGGTCTTTTACTCCATAGGGTCTCATATGTTTTTCTATGTGTGTTACACCGCACCCTACGTGCCGTAACACTGGGGCGTCCTAGCGGACCCCCACCATAGACTCCATACCCGGGGACTGACTACTGTCTCCCCGGGCATGTAAAGTCACCATTGGCTTTACTAGATCTAAATTTACTAACAGGACTAGTACCAACCATCTTATTGTGGACGTACTAGTAGGGGTAATTCGATTACTCCTAGACCTGTTACTCGAGGGGGCACTGTCCCGTCCCCCCTCGTCGAGTTTTGGCTGGTGGCAGTGGAAACTACTTGTTATGTTCGACCCCGAGCATAACCCTATGGGATTCGTCCCATTGTTGGAGATTACTACTTTTTCTCGTTAATCTCTAACGTACCACCGATCTACTTATCGTAAATAAGTTTATCGGATGGTATTTTCTGCCAGAACTCGGTTTGTAAAATGGCGTCTGTGTTTGTCGCTGTGACTCCTAAACCAAAGGTTGAGCCCTTTGTTCCACTTTTGGCAGGCCTCTGTACAGAGACCCTCCAAAGTGATGCCATTCTGTCTGGGTTACCTCAGGGGTGTGGGAGGGGGTTTAGGCACCCTGGACCGAGTTGCCTTGCCAACTCAGGTCGCACTCTGGAGTGATTGGCCCAAGTGGTGAGCGTTCTCGCTCACCACTTAGCATGTGTTGATTGACAGCTAGGCTGAATTAATGGGGGTTTTCTGCATAAAAGCAGGGCTTTTGGGACTGGATCTTCAGAAGTCGCCACAGGACCTAAGAATCCGACGAGGGTAACGCTGAGCCGACCTGCACGACGACACCTCCGGTGGAGCCCTGCGGAACCGACTAACCACTTCCCGACGACAGAGGAGATCTCACTGCCGGAGAGTCTCTTCCCCTGACTGGTGGGAACAACCAGTCCCCTTTGCTTTTTATTCGCCTCAGGACGCAGTGGTCGAATTGCCCGTGCAGAGCACCTCGGCAACCGGATAGCAACTACCCCTGAACCACGACCAAAAGGTGGTGCCTTGTGACGGAGCACTCCGCGGCTGGTCTCTTCCCTGGTGGTGCACCGGACTTCATTTTCTTCGACGACGAGATCATCTCTACTCTTGGCAAAGACCCGACGTGCATCCACCACCAGGAACAACTGCCCCTGCCGGAGCTGCCCTCCACAACAAGGTACCGTGTCCGCCTGGCTTCCCTTTCGATCGGTTCGAGTGAGGTGTCTTAATCCTCTCCGTTCCGTTGGGTCGCCTCCAAGCTTTTCTCATTCTTTGTTCTGAACTGGTTCAACCTGCCGATAACAAATTGCTACACAGACTTGAATGCATCTCCACTAGAGACTTTTTGGGACATCGCGCCTTGCCTCTCTCCGAGTGGGTCTGGCCTCTGAACTTTATGATCTATTGTAATACTTGCCTTCCTGCCTTGCATTTTATCCGCATAGGATTGAACTGTGTTGATTTTATAAGCTGCCTATCTTTTTTTCTCTCCCTTCCTAACTAATATTCGAGTGTCATCTAGGTTGAGGTATACACCTCTGTCTGAAAATAAGTGGTACCAGTAGAACCTAGAGTTGTCGATATTTTGCTAGGGGGATTGATCGTTTTCTACTTCGTAGAGTAATTGTGTTTGGGATTGTTTGCCGTGATTTGCTTTAGTGTTTTCCATAGATGTTGTGTTATAAATAAATACCTTGATATCTTTACACTAAGCCTCGTTGCGTGTTTGCTTGTCTTGCTGTAAAAAATTGCCCTATTTTGTATACTCCACATACCTCTCAACTTTTCTTGAGAGAAGTCTGACTGCTCAGCCACAGCTACCACGTGAATCTGTGTGGTGCAGGCTGCTACCAAGTGGGTTCACCGCCAACGCCTGTAGTCCTAAACCTTTTGCAGTGGTCCCAGAGGGAACTGCACAGGTTTCCGCCTAACAGTCTCCCACCACCCCCACCCCCCCAGCCACCATGGGCATCCCCCACTAGGCCCCCACTCATGTCTCCCACCACCCACACCCCCCAGCCACCATGGGCAGCCTCCACCAGGCCCCCACTCATGTTTCCCACCACCCCCACCCCCCCAGCAGTGGAGGGGCAGCCTCCACCAGGCCCCCACCCATGTCTCCCACCCCCCAGCCACCATGGGCAGCCTCATCCAGGCCCCCACTTATGTCTCCCACCACCCCCACCCCCCCAGCCACCATGGGCATCCCCCACCAGGCCCCCACTCATGTCTCCCACCACCCCCACCACCCAGCCACCATGGGCAGCACCCACCAGGCCCCCACCCATGTCTCCCACCACCCCCACCCCCCAGCCACCATAGGCAGCCTCCACCAGGCCCCCACTCTTGTCTCCCACCACCCCCACCCCCATAAGTGCAGGGGCAGCCTCCACCAGGCCCCCACCCATGTCTACCACCACCCCCACCCCCCAGCCACCATGGGCATCCCCCACCAGGCCCCCACCCATGTCTCCCACCACCCCCACCCCCCAGCCACCATGGGCAGCCTCCACCAGGCCCCCACTCATGTCCCCCACCACCCCCACCCCCCCAGCAGTGCAGGGGCATCCCCCACCAGGCCCCCACCCATGTCTCCCACCACCCCCACCCCGGAGCCACCATGGGCAGCCTCCACCAGGCCCCCACTCATGTCTACCACCACCCCCACCCCCCAGCAGTGCAGGGGCAGCACCACCAGGCCCCCACTCATGTCCAACTCATGTCTCCCACCACCCCCACCCCACCAGCCACCGTGGGCATCCCCCACCAGGCCCCCACTCATTTCTCCCACCACCCCCACCCCCCAGCCACCATGGGCAGCCCCCACCAGGTCCCCACCCATGTCTCCCACCACCCCCACCCCGCAGCCATCATGGGCAGCCTCCACCAGGCCCCCACTCATGTCTCCCACCACCCCCATCCCCCAGCAGTGCTGGGGCAGCACCACCAGGCCCCCACTCATGTCCAACTCATGTCTCCCACCACCCCCACCCCCCCAGCCACCATGGGCATCCCCCACCAGGCCCCCACTCATGTCTCCCACGCACCCCCACCCCCCAGGCCACCATGGGCAGCCCCCACCAGGCCCCACTCCTGTCTCCCACCACCCCCACCCCCCAGCCACCATGGGCAACCCCCACCAGGCCCCCACTCATGTCTCCCACCACCCCCACCCCCCAGCCACCATGGGCATCCCCCACCAGGCCCCCACTCATGTCTCCCACCCCCCCACCGCCCAGCCACCATGGGCAGCCCCCACCAGGCCCCCACCCATGTCTCCCACCACCCTGACCCCTCAGCCACCATGGGCAGCCTCCACCAGGCCCCCACTCATGTCTCCCACCACCCCACCCCCCCAGCAGTGCAGGGGCAGCCTCCACCAGGCCCCCACCCATGTCTACCACCACCCCCACCCTCCAGCCACCTTGGGCATCCCCCACCAGGCCCCCACCCATGTCTCCCACCACCCCCACCCCCCAGCCACCATGGGCAGCCTCCACCAGGACCCCACTCATGTCTCCCACCACCCCCACCCCCCCAGCAGTGCAGGGGCATCCCCCACCAGGCCCCCACCCATGTCTCCCACCACCCCCACCCCCAGCCACCATGGGCAGCCTCCACCAGGCCCCCACTCATGTCTCCCACCACCCCCACCCCCCAGCAGTGCAGGGGCAGCACCACCAGGCCCCCACTCATGTCCAACTCATGTCTCCCACCACCCCCACCCCCGCTGCCACCATGGGCATCCCCCACCAGGCCCCCACTCATGTCTCCCACCACCCCCACCCCCAGCCACCATGGGCAGCCCCCACCAGGCCCCCACTCATGTCTCCCACCACCCCCAACCCCCCAGCAGTGCAGGGGCAGCCTCCATCAGGCCCCCACCCATGTCTCCCACCACCCCCACCCCCCAGCCACCATGGGCAGCCTCCACCAGGCCCCCACTCATGTCTCCCACCACCCCCACCCCCCAGCCACCATGGGCAGCCTCCACCAGGCCCCCACTCATGTCTCCCACCATCCCCACCCCCCCAGCAGTGCAGGGGCATCCCACACCAGGCCACCACCCATGTCTCCCACCACCCCCATCCCCCAGCCACCATGGCCATCCCCCACCAGGCCCCCACTCATGTCTCACACCACCCCCACCCCCCCAGCCACAATGGGCATCCCCACCAGGCCCCCACTCATGTCTCCCACCACCCCCACCACCCAGCCACCATGGGCAGCACCCACCAGGCCCCCACCCATGTCTCCCACCACCCCCTCCCCCCAGCCACCATAGGCAGCCTCCACCAGGCCCCCACTCTTGTCTCCCACCACCCCCACCCCCCCATAAGTGCAGGGGCAGCCTCCACCAGGCCCCCACCCATGTCTACCACCACCCCCACCCCCCAGCCACCATGGGCCTCCCCCACCAGACCCCCACCCATGTCTCCCACCACCCCCACCCCCCAGCCACCATGGGCAGCCTCCACCAGGCCCCCACTCATGTCCCCCACCACCCCCACCCCTCCAGCAGTGCAGGGGCATCCCCCACCAGGCCCCCACCCATGTCTCCCACCACCCCCACCCCGGAGCCACCATGGGCAGCCTCCACCAGGCCCCCACTCATGTCTCCCACCACCCCCACCCCCCAGCAGTGCAGGGGCAGCACCACCAGGCCCCCACTCATGTCCAACTCATGTCTCCCACCACCCCCACCCCACCAGCCACCATGGGCATCCCCCACCAGGCCCCCACTCATGTCTCCCACCACCCCCACCCCCCAGCCACCATGGGCAGCCCCTACCAGGCCCCCACCCATGTCTAACACCACCCCCACCCAGAAGCAACCATGGGCAGCCTCCACCAGGCCCCCACTCATGTCTCCCACCACCCCCACCCCCCAGCAGTGCAGGGGCAGCACCACCAGGCCCAAACGCATGTCCAACTCATGTCTCCCACCACCCCCACCCCCCAGCCACCATGGGCATCCCCCACCAGGCCCCCACTCATGTCTCCCAGCCACGATGGGCAGCCCCCACCAGGCCCCCACTCATGTCTCCCACCACCCCCACCCCCAGCCACCATGGGCATCCCCCACCAGGCCCCCACTCATGTCTCCCACCCCCCACCCCCCAGCCACCATGCACAGTCCCCACCGGGCCCCCACCCATGTCTCCCACCACCCCCACCCCCCAGCTTCCATGGGCAGCCTCCACCAGGCCCCCACTCATGTCTCCCTCCACCCCCACCCCCCAGCCACCATGGGCATCCCCCACCAGGCCCCCACTCATGTCTCCCACCACCCCACCCCCCCAGCAGTGCAGGGGCATCCCCCACCAGGCCACCACCCATGTCTCCCACCACCCCCACCCCCCAGCCACCATGGGCAGCCTCCACCAGGCCCCCACTCATGTTTCCCACAACCCCCACCCCCCCAGCCACCATGGGCATCCCCCACCAGGCCCCCACTCATGTCTCCCACCCACCCCCACCCCCCAGCCACCATGGGCAGCCCCCACCAGGCCCCCACTCATGTCTCCCACCACCCCACCCCCCAGCCACCATGGGCATCCCCCACCAGGCCCCCACTCATGTCTCCCACCACCCCCACCCCCCAGCCACCATCGGCAGCCCCCACCAGGCCCCCACCCATGTCTCCCACCACCCCCACCCCCCAGCCACCATGGGCAGCCTCCACCAGGCCCCCACTCATGTCTCCCACCACCCCCCCAGCCACCATGGGCATCCCCCACCAGGCCCCCACTCATGTCTCCCGCCACCCCCACCCCCCAGCCACCATGGGCAGCCTCCACCAGGCTCCCACTCATGTCTCCCACCATCCCCACCCCCCCAGCAGTGCAGGGGCATCCCACACCAGGCCACCACCCATGTCTCCCACCATCCCCATCCCCCAGCCACCATGGCCATCCCCCACCAGGCCCCCACTCATGTCTCCCACCACCCCCACCCCCCAGCCACCATGGGCATCCCCCACCAGGCCCCCACTCATGTCTCCCACCACCCCACCCCCCCAGCAGTGCAGGGGCATCCCCCACCAGGCCACCACCCATGTCTCCCACCACCCCCACCCCCCAGCCACCATGGGCAGCCTCCACCAGGCCCCCACTCATGTTTCCCACAACCCCCACCCCCCCAGCCACCATGGGCATCCCCCACCAGGCCCCCACTCATGTCTCCCACCCACCCCCACCCCCCAGCCACCATGGGCAGCCCCCACCAGGCCCCCACTCATGTCTCCCACCACCCCACCCCCCAGCCACCATGGGCATCCCCCACCAGGCCCCCACTCATGTCTCCCACCACCCCCACCCCCCAGCCACCATCGGCAGCCCCACCAGGCCCCCACCCATGTCTCCCACCACCCCCACCCCCCAGCCACCATGGGCAGCCTCCACCAGGCCCCCACTCATGTCTCCCACCACCCCCACCCCCCCAGCAGTGCAGGGGCAGCCTCCACCAGGCCCCCACCCATGTCTACCACCACCCCCACCCCCCAGCCACAATGGGCATCCCCCACCAGGCCCCCACTCATGTCTCCCACCACCCCCACCCCCAGCCACCATGGGCAGCCCCCACCAGGCCCCCACTCATGTCTCCCACCACCCCCACCCCCCAGCAGTGCAGGGGCAGCCTCCACCAGGCCCCCACCCATGTCTCCCACCACCCCACCCCCCAGCCACCATGGGCAGCCTCCACCAGGCCCCCACTCATGTCTCCCACCACCCCCCCAGCCACCATGGGCATCCCCCACCAGGCCCCCACTCATGTCTCCCACCACCCCCACCCCCCAGCCACCATGGGCAGCCTCCACCAGGCCCCCACTCATGTCTCCCACCATCCCCACCCCCCCAGCAGTGCAGGGGCATCCCACACCAGGCCACCACCCATGTCTCCCACCACCCCCATCCCCCAGCCACCATGGCCATCCCCCACCAGGCCCCCACTCATGTCTCCCACCACCCCCACCCCCCCAGCCACCATGGGCATCCCCACCAGGCCCCCACTCATGTCTCCCACCACCCCCACCACCCAGCCACCATGGGCAGCACCCACCAGGCCCCCACCCATGTCTCCCACCACCCCCTCCCCCCAGCCACCATAGGCAGCCTCCACCAGGCCCCCACTCTTGTCTCCCACCACCCCCACCCCCCCATAAGTGCAGGGGCAGCCTCCACCAGGCCCCCACCCATGTCTACCACCACCCCCACCCCCCAGCCACCATGGGCATCCCCCACCAGGCCCCCACCCATGTCTCCCACCACCCCCACCCCCCAGCCACCATGGGCAGCCTCCACCAGGCCCTCACTCATGTCCCCCACCACCCCCACCCCCCCAGCAGTGCAGGGGCATCCCCCACCAGGCCCCCACTCATGTCTCCCACCACCCCCACCCCGGAGCCACCATGGGCAGCCTCCACCAGGCCCCCACTCATGTCTCCCACCACCCCCAACCCCCAGCAGTGCAGGGGCAGCACCACCAGGCCCCCACTCATGTCCAACTCATGTCTCCCACCACCCCCACCCCACCAGCCACCATGGGCATCCCCCACCAGGCCCCCACTCATGTCTCCCACCACCCCCACCCCCAAGCCACCATGGGCAGCCCCCACCAGGCCCCCACCCATGTCTAACACCACCCCCACCCAGCAGCAACCATGGGCAGCCTCCACCAGGCCCCCACTCATGTCTCCCACCACCCCCACCCCCCAGCAGTGCAGGGGCAGCACCACCAGGCCCCCACTCATGTCCAACTCATGTCTCCCACCACCCCCACCCCCCCAGCCACCATGGGCATCCCCCACCAGGCACCCACTCATGTCTCCCACCCACCCCCACCACCCAGCCACGATGGGCAGCCCCCACCAGGCCCCCACTCATGTCTCCCACCACCCCCACCCCCCAGCCACCATGGGCATCCCCCACCAGGCCCCCACTCATGTCTCCCACCCCCCCACCCCCCAGCCACCATGCGCAGTCCCCACTGGGCCCCCACCCATGTCTCCCACCACCCCACCCCCCAGCCACCATGGGCAGCCTCCACCAGGCCCCCACTCATGTCTCCCACCACCCCCACCCCCCAGCCACCATGGGCATCCCCCACCAGGCCCCCACTCATGTCTCCCACCACCCCACCCCCCCAGCAGTGCAGGGGCATCCCCCACCAGGCCACCACCCATGTCTCCCACCACCCCCACCCCCCAGCCACCATGGGCAGCCTCCACCAGGCCCCCACTCATGTTTCCCACAACCCCGACCCCCCCAGCCACCATGGGCATCCCCCACCAGGCCCACACTCATGTCTCCCACCCACCCCCACCCCCCAGCCACCATGGGCAGCCCCCACCAGGCCCCCACTCATGTCTCCCACCACCCCCACCCCCCAGCCACCATGGGCATCCGCCACCAGGCCCCCACTCATGTCTCCCACCACCCCCACCCCCCAGCCACCATGGGCAGCCCCCACCAGGCCCCCACCCATGTCTCCCACCACCCCCACCCCCCAGCCACCATGGGCAGCCTCCACCAGGCCCCCACTCATGTCTCCCACCACCCTCACCCCCCCAGCAGTGCAGGGGCAGCCTCCACCAGGCCCCCACCCATGTCTACCACCACCCCCACCCCCCAGCCACAATGGCCATCCCCCACCAGGCCCCCACCCATGTCTCCCACCACCCCTACCCCCCAGCCACCATGGGCAGCCTCCACCAGGCCCCCACCCATGTCTACCACCACCCCCACCCCCCAGCCACCATGGCATCCCCCACCAGGCCCCCACCCATGTCTCCCACCACCCCCACCCCCCAGCAGTGCAGGGGCAGCACCACCAGGCCCCCACCCATGTCTCCCACCACCCCCACCCCGGAGCCACCATGGGCAGCCTCCACCAGGCCCCCACTCATGTCTCCCACCACCCCCACCCCCCAGCAGTGCAGGGGCAGCACCACCAGGCCCCCACTCATGTCCAACTCATGTCTCCCACCACCCCCACCCCACCAGCCACCATGGGCATCCCCCAACAGGCCCCCACTCATGTCTCCCACCACCCCCACCCCCCAGCCACCATGGGCAGCCCCCACCAGGCCCCCACCCATGTCTAACACCACCCCCACCCAGCAGCAACCATGGGCAGCCTCCACCAGGCCCCCACTCATGTCTCCCACCACCCCCACCCCCCAGCAGTGCAGGGGCAGCACCACCAGGCCCCCACTCATGTCCAACTCATGTCTCCCACCACCCCCACCCCCCAGCCACCATGGGCATCCCCCACCAGGCCCCCACTCATGTCTCCCACCCACCCCCACCATCCAGCTTCGATGGGCAGCCCCCACCAGGCCCCCACTCATGTCTCCCACCACCCCCACCCCCAGCCACCATGGGCATCCCCCACCAGGCCCCCACTCATGTCTCCCACCCCCCCACCCCCCAGCCACCATGCGCAGTCCCCACCAGGCCCCCACCCATGTCTCCCACCACCCCCACCCCCCAGCCACCATGGGCAGCCTCCACCAGGCCCCCACTCATGTCTCCCACCACCCCCACCCCCCAGCCACCATGGGCATCCCCCACCAGGCCCCCACTCATGTCTCCCACCACCCCACCCCCCCAGCAGTGCAGGGGCATCCCCCACCAGGCCACCACCCATGTCTCCCACCACCCCCACCCCCCAGCCACCATGGGCAGCCTCCACCAGGCCCCCACTCATGTTTCCCACAACCCCCACCCCCCCAGCCACCATGGGCATCCCCCACCAGGCCCCCACTCATGTCTCCCACCCACCCCCACCCCCCAGCCACCATGGGCAGCCCCCACCAGGCCCCCACTCATGTCTCCCACCACCCCCACCCCCCAGCCACCATGGGCATCCCCCACCAGGCCCCCACTCATGTCTCCCACCACCCCCACCCCCCAGCCACCATGGGCAGCCCCCACCAGGCCCCCACCCATGTCTCCCACCACCCCCACCCCCCAGCCACCATGGGCAGCCTCCACCAGGCCCCCACTCATGTCTCCCACCACCCCCACCCCCCCAGCAGTGCAGGGGCAGCCTCCACCAGGCCCCCACCCATGTCTACCACCACCCCCACCCCCCAGCCACAATGGGCATCCCCCACCAGGCCCCCACCCATGTCTCCCACCACCCCTACCCCCAGCCACCATGGCCAGCCTCCACCAGGCCCCCACCCATGTCTACCACCACCCCCACCCCCCAGCCACCATGGGCATCCCCCACCAGGACCCCACCCATGTCTCCCACCACCCCCACCCCCCAGCAGTGCAGGGGCAGCACCACCAGGCCCCCACTCATGTCCAACTCATGTCTCACACCACCCCCACCCTCCCAGCCACCATGGGCATCCCCCACCAGGCCCCCACTCATGTCTCCCACCACGCCCACCCCCCAGCCACCATGGGCAGCCTCCACCAGGCCCCCACTCATGTCTCCCACTACCCCCACCCCCCCAGCAGTGCAGGGGCATCCCCCACCAGGCCACCACCCATGTCTCCCACTACCCCCACCCCCCAGCCACCATGGGCAGCCTCCACCAGGCCCCCACTCATGTCTCCCACCACCCCCACCCCCCAGCCACCATGGGCATCCCCCACCAGGCCCCCACTCTTGTCTCCCACCACCCCCACCCCCCCATAAGTGCAGGGGCAGCCTCCACCAGGCCCCCACCCATGTCTACCACCACACCCACCCCCCAGCCACCATGGGCATCCCCCACCAGGCCCCCACCCATGTCTCCCACCACCCCCACCCTCCAGCCACCATGGGCAGCCTCCACCAGGCCCCCACTCATGTCCCCCACCACCCCCACCCCCCCAGCAGTGCAGGGGCATCCCCCACCAGGCCCCCACCCATGTCTCCCACCACCCCCACCCCGGAGCCACCATGGGCAGCCTCCACCAGGCCCCCACTCATGTCTCCCACCACCCCCACCCCCCAGCAGTGCAGGGGCAGCACCACCAGGCCCCAACTCATGTCCAACTCATGTCTCCCACCAACCCCACCCCACCAGCCACCATGGGCATCCCCCACCAGGCCCCCACTCATGTCTCCCACCACCCCCACCCCCCAGCCACCATGGGCATCCCCCACTAGGCCCCCACTCATGTCTTCCACCCACCCCCACCCCCCAGCCACCATGGGCAGTCCCCACCAGGCCCCCACTCAAGTTTCCCACCACCCCCAGCCCCCCAGCAGTGCAGGGGCAGCCTCCACCAGGCCCCCACCCATGTCTCCCACCACCCCCACCCCCCAGCCACCATGGGCAGCCTCATCCAGGCCCCCACTCATGTCTCCCACCACCCCCCCAGCCACCATGGGCATCCCCCACCAGGCCCCCACTCATGTCTCCCACCACCCACACCCCCCAGCCACCATGGGCAGCCTCCACCAGGCCCCCACTCATGTCTCCCACCATCCCCACCCCCCCAGCAGTGCAGGGGCATCCCCCACCAGGCCACCACCCATGTCTCCCACCACCCCCATCCCCCAGCCACCAGGGCCATCCCCCACCAGGCCCCCACTTATGTCTCCCACCACCCCCACCCCCCCAGCCACCATGGGCATCCCCCACCAGGCCCCCACTCATGTCTCCCACCACCCCCACCCCCCAGCCACCATGGGCAGCGCCCACCAGGCCCCCACCCATGTCTCCCACCACCCCCACCCCCCAGCCACCATAGGCAGCCTCCACAAGGCCCCCACTCTTGTCTCCCACCACCCCCACCCCCATAAGTGCAGGGGCAGCCTCCACCAGGCCCCCACCCATGTCTACCACCACCCCCACCCCCCAGCCACCATGGGCATCCCCCACCAGGCCCCCACCCATGTCTCCCACCACCCCCACCCCCCAGCCACCATGGGCAGCCTCCACCAGGCCCCCACTCATGTCCCCCACCACCCCCACCCCCCCAGCAGTGCAGGGGCATCCCCCACCAGGCCCCCACCCATGTCTCCCACCACCCCCACCCCGGAGCCACCATAGGCAGCCTCCACCAGGCCCCCACTCATGTCTCCCACCACCCCCACCCCCCAGCAGTGCAGGGGCTGCACCACCAGGCCCCCACTCATGTCCAACTCATGTCTCCCACCACCCCCACCCCACCAGCCACCGTGGGCATCCCCCACTAGGCCCCCACTCATTTCTTCCACCACCCCCACCCCCTGCCACCATGGGCAGCCCCCACCAGGTCCCCACCATGTCTCCCACCACCCCCACCCCGCAGCCATCATGGGCAGCCTCCACCAGGCCCCCACTCATGTCTCCCACCACCCCACCCCCCAGCAGTGCTGGGGCAGCACCACCAGGCACCCACTCATGTCCAACTCATGTCTCCCACCACCCCCACCCCCCCAGCCACCATGGGCATCCCCCACCAGGCCCCCACTCATGTCTGCCACGCACCCCCACCCCCCAGCCACCATGGGCTGCCCCCACCAGGCCCCCACTCCTGTCTCCCACCACCCCCACCCCCCAGCCACCATGGGCATCCCCCACCAGGCCCCCACTCATGTCTCCCACCACCCCCACCCCCCAGCCACCATGAGCATCCCCCACCAGGCCCCCACTTATGTCTCCCACCCCCCCACCACCCAGCCACCATGGGCAGCCCCCACCAGGCCCCCACCCATGTCTCCCACCACCCCGACCCCTCAGCCACCATGGGCAGCCTCCACCAGGCCCCCACTCATGTCTCCCACCACCCCCACCCCCCCAGCAGTGCAGGGGCAGCCTCCACCAGGCCCCCACCCATGTCTACCACCACCCCCACCCCCAAGCCACCATGGGCATCCCCCACCAGGCCCCCACCCATGTCTCCCACCACCCCCACCCCCCAGCCACCATGGGCAGCCTCCACCAGGCCCCCACTCATGTCTCCCACCACCCCCACCCCCCCAGCAGTGCAGGGGCATCCCCCACCAGGCCCCCACCCATGTCTCCCTCCACCCCCACCCCCAGCCACCATGGGCAGCCTCCACCAGGCCCCCACTCATGTCTCCCACCACCCCCACCCCCAGCAGTGCAGGGGCAGCACCACCAGGCCCCCACTCATGTCCAACTCATGTCTCCCAACACCCCCACCCCCCCTGCCACCATGGGCATCCCCCACCAGGCCCCCACTCATGTCTCCCACCACCCCCACCCCCAGCCACCATGGGCAGCCCCCACCAGGCCCCCACTCATGTCTCCCTCCACCCCCACCCCCCCAGCAGTGCAGGGGCAGCCTCCACCAGGCCCCCACCCATGTCTCCCACCACCCCCACCCCCCAGCCACCATGGGCAGCCTCCACCAGGCCCCCACTCATGTCTCCCACCACCCCCCCAGCCACCATGGGCATCCCCCCACCAGGCCCCCACTCATGTCTCCCACCACCCCCACCCCCCAGCCACCATGGGCAGCCTCCACCAGGCCCCCACTCATGTCTCCCACCATCCCCACCCCCCCAGCAGTGCAGGGGCATCCCACACCAGGCCACCACCCATGTCTCCCACCACCCCCATCCCCCAGCCACCATGGCCATCCCCCACCAGGCCCCCACTCATGTCTCCCACCACCCCAACCCCCCCAGCCACCATGGGCATCCCCACCAGGCCCCCACTCATGTCTCCCACCACCCCCACCACCCAGCCACCATGGGCAGCACCCACCAGGCCCCCACCCATGTCTCCCACCACCCCCTCCCGCCAGCCACCATAGACAGCCTCCACCAGGCCCCCACTCTTGTCTCCCACCACCCCCACCCCCCCATAAGTGCAGGGGCAGCCTCCACCAGGCCCCCACCCATGTCTACCACCACCCCCACCCCCCAGCCACCATGGGCATCCCCCACCAGGCCCCCACCCATGTCTCCCACCACCCCCACCCCCCAGCAACCATGGGCAGCCTCCACCATGCCCCCACTCATTTCCCCCACCACCCCCACCCCCCCAGCAGTGCAGGGGCATCCCCCACCAGTCCCCCACCCATGTCTCCCACCACCCCCACCCCGGAGCCACCATGGGCAGCCTCCACCAGGCCCCCACTCATGTCTCCCACCACCCCCACCCCCCAGCAGTGCAGGGGCAGCACCACCAGGCCCCCACTCATGTCCAACTCATGTCTCCCACCACCCCCACCAGCCACCATGGGCATCCCCCACCAGGCCCCCACTCATGTCTCCCACCACCCCCACCCCCCAGCCACCATGGGCAGCCCCCACCAGGCCCCCACCCATGTCTAACACCACCCCCACCCAGCAGCAACCATGGGCAGCCTCCACCAGGCCCCCACTCATGTCTCCCACCACTCCCACCCCCCAGCAGTGCAGGGGCATCCGACACCAGGCCACCACCCATGTCTCCCACCACCCCCATCCCCCAGCCACCATGGCCATCCCCCACCAGGCCCCCACTCATGTCACCCACCACCCCCACCCCCCCAGCCACCATGGGCATCCCCACCAGGCCCCCACTCATGTCTCCCACCGCCCCCACCACCCATTCACCATGGGCAGCACCCACCAGGCCCCCACCCATGTCTCCCACCACCCCCTCCCGCCAGCCACCATAGGCAGCCTCCACCAGGCCCCCACTCTTGTCTCCCACCACCCCCACCCCCCCATAAGTGCAGAGGCAGCCTCCACCAGGCCCCCACCCATGTCTACCACCACCCCCACCCACCAGCCACCATGGGCATCCCCCACCAGGCCCCCACCCATGTCTCCCACCACCCCCACCCCCCAGCCACCATGGGCAGCCTCCACCAGGCCCCCACTCATGTCCCCCCACCACCCCCACCCCCCAGCAGTGCAGGGGCATCCCCCACCAGGCCCCCACCCATGTCTCCCACCACCCCCACCCCGGAGCCACCATAGGCAGCCTCCACCAGGCCCCCACTCATGTCTCCCACCACCCCCACCCCCCAGCAGTGCAGGGGCTGCACCACCAGGCCCCCACTCATGTCCAACTCATGTCTCCCACCACCTCCACCCCACCAGCCACCGTGGGCATCCCCCACTAGGCCCCCACTCATTTCTCCCACCACCCCCACCCCCTGCCACCATGGGCAGCCCCCACCAGGTCCCCACCCATGTCTCCCACCACCCCCACCCCGCAGCCATCATGGGCAGCCTCCACCAGGCCACCACTCATGTCTCCCACCACCCCCACCCCCCAGCAGTGCTGGGGCAGCACCACCAGGCCCCCACTCATGTCCAACTCATGTCTCCCACCACCCCCACCCCCTCAGCCACCATGGGCATCCCCCACCAGGCCCCCACTCATGTCTCCCACGCACCCCCACCCCCCAGCCACCATGGGCAGCCCCCACCAGGCCCCCACTCCTGTCTCCCACCACCCCCACCCCCCAGCCACCATGGGCATCCCCCACCAGGCCCCCACTCATGTCTCCCACCACCCCCACCCCCCAGCCACCATGGGCATCCCCCACCAGGCCCCCACTCATGTCTCCCACCCCCCCACCACCCAGCCACCATGGGCAGCCCCCACCAGGCCCCCACCCATGTCTCCCACCACCCCGACCCCTCAGCCACCATGGGCAGCCTCCACCAGGCCCCCACTCATGTCTCCCACCACCCCCACCCCCCCAGCAGTGCAGGGGCAGCCTCCACCAGGCCCCCACCCATGTCTACCACCACCCCCACCCCCAAGCCACCATGGGCATCCCCCACCAGGCCCCCACCCATGTCTCCCACCACCCCCACCCCCCAGCCACCATGGGCAGCCTCCACCAGGCCCCCACTCATGTCTCCACCACCCCCCCAGCAGTGCAGGGGCATCCCCCACCAGGCCCCACCCATGTCTCCCTCCACCCCCACCCCCAGCCACCATGGGCAGCCTCCACCAGGCCCCCACTCATGTCTCCCACCACCCCCACCCCCCAGCAGTGCAGGGGCAGCACCACCAGGCCCCCACTCATGTCCAACTCATGTCTCCCACCACCCCCACCCCCAGCCACCATGGGCAGCCCCCACCAGGCCCCCACTCATGTCTCCCTCCACCCCCACCCCCCCAGCAGTGCAGGGGCAGCCTCCACCAGGCCCCCACCCATGTCTCCCACCACCCCCACCCCCAAGCCACCATGGGCAGCCTCCACCAGGCCCCCACTCATGTCTCCCACCACCCCCCCAGCCACCATGGGCATCCCCCACCAGGCCCCCACTCATGTCTCCCACCACCCCCACCCCCCAGCCACCATGGGCAGCCTCCACCAGGCCCCCACTCATGTCTCCCACCATCCCCACCCCCCCAGCAGTGCAGGGGCATCCCACACCAGGCCACCACCCATGTCTCCCACCACCCCCATCCCCCAGCCACCATGGCCATCCCCCACCAGGCCCCCACTCATGTCTCCCACCACCCCCACCCCCCCAGCCACCATGGGCATCCCCACCAGGCCCCCACTCATGTCTCCCACCACCCCCACCACCCAGCCACCATGGGCAGCACCCACCAGGCCCCCACCCATGTCTCCCACCACCCCCTCCCCCCAGCCACCATAGACAGCCGCCACCAGGCCCCCACTCTTGTCTCCCACCACCCCCACCCCCCCATAAGTGCAGGGGCAGCCTCCACCAGGCCCTCACCCATGTCTACCACCACCCCCACCCCCCAGCCACCATGGGCATCCCCCACCAGGCCCCCACCCATGTCTCCCACCACCCCCACCCCCCAGCCACCATGGGCAGCCTCCACCATGCCCCCACTCATGTCCCCCACCACCCCCACCCCCCCAGCAGTGCAGGGGCATCCCCCACCAGGCCCCCACCCATGTCTCCCACCACCCCCACCCCGGAGCCACCATGGGCAGCCTCCACCAGGCCCCCACTCATGTCTCCCACCACCCCCACCCCCCAGCAGTGCAGGGGCAGCACCACCAGGCCCCCACTCATGTCCAACTCATGTCTCCCACCACCCCCACCCCACCAGCCACCATGGGCATCCCCCACCAGGCCCCCACTCATGTCTCCCACCACCCCCGGACCCCCAGCCACCATGGGCAGCCCCCACCAGGCCCCCACCCATGTCTAACACCACCCCCACCCAGCAGCAACCATGGGCAGCCTCCACCAGGCCCCCACTCATGTCTCCCACCACTCCCACCCGCCAGCAGTGCAGGGGCATCCCACACCAGGCCACCACCCATGTCTCCCACCACCCCCATCCCCCAGCCACCATGGCCATCCCCCACCAGGCCCCCACTCATGTCTCCCACCACCCCCACCCCCCCAGCCACCATGGGCATCCCCACCAGGAACCCACTCATGTCTCCCACCACCCCCACCACCCAGCCACCATGGGCAGCACCCACCAGGCCCCCACCCATGTCTCCCACCACCCCCTCCCCCCAGCCACCATAGGCAGCCTCCACCAGGCCCCCACTCTTGTCTCCCACCACCCCCACCCCCCCATAAGTGCAGAGGCAGCCTCCACCAGGCCCCCACCCATGTCTACCACCACCCCCACCCCCCAGCCACCATGGGCATCCCCCACCAGGCCCCCACCCATGTCTCCCACCACCCCCACCCCCCCAGCCACCATGGGCAGCTTCCACCAGGCCCCCACTCATGTCCCCCACCACCCCCACCCCTCCAGCAGTGCAGGGGCATCCCCCACCAGGGCCCCACCCATGTCTCCCACCACCCCCACCCCGGAGCCACCATGGGCAGCCTCCACCAGGCCCCCACTCATGTCTCCCACCACCCCCACCCCCCAGCAGTGCAGGGGCAGCACCACCAGGCCCCCACTCATGTCCAACTCATGTCTCCCACCACCCCACCCCACCAGCCACCCACCAGGCCCCCACTCATGTCTCCCACCACCCCCACCCCCCAGCCACCATGGGCAGCCCCCACCAGGCCCCCACCCATGTCTAACACCACCCCCACCCAGCAGCAACCATGGGCAGCCTCCACAAGGCCCCCACTCATGTCTCCCACCACCCCCACCCCCCAGCAGTGCAGGGGCAGCACCACCAGGCCCCCACTCATGTCCAACTCATGTCAGTCACACCGCCACCCCCCCAGCCACCATGGGCATCCCCCACCAGGCCCCCACTCATGTCTCCCGCCCACCCCCACCACCCAGCCACGATGGGCAGCCCCCACCAGGCCCCCACTCATGTCTCCCACCACCCCCACCCCCAGCCACCATGGGCATCCCCCATCAGGCCCCCACTCATGTCTCCCACCCCCCCACCCCCCAGCCACCATGCGCAGTCCCCACCGGGCCCCCACCCATGTCTCCCACCACCCCCACCCCCCAGCCACCATGGGCAGCCGCCACCAGGCCCCCACTCATGTCTCCCACCACCCCCACCCCCCAGCCACCATGGGCATCCCCCACCAGGCCCCCACTCATGTCTCCCACCACCCCACCCCCCCAGCAGTGCAGGGGCATCCCCCACCAGGCCACCACCCATGTCTCCCACCACCCCCACCCCCCAGCCACCATGGGCAGCCTCCACCAGGCCCCCACTCATGTTTCCCACAACCCCCACCCCCCCAGCCACCATGGGCATCCCCCACCAGGCCCCCACTCATGTCTCCCACCCACCCCCACCCCCCAGCCACCATGGGCAGCCCCCACCAGGCCCCCACTCATGTCTCCCACCACCCCCATCCCCCAGCCACCATGGGCATCCCCCACCAGGCCCCCACTCATGTCTCCCACCACCCCCAGCCACCATGGGCAGCCCCCACCCATGTCTCCCACCACCCCCACCCCCCAGCCACCATGGGCAGCCTCCACCAGGCCCCCACTCATGTCTCCCACCACCCCCACCCCCCCAGCAGTGCAGGGGCAGCCTCCACCAGGCCCCCACCCATGTCTACCACCACCCCCACCCCCCAGCCACAATGGGCATCCCCCACCAGGCCCCCACTCATGTCTCCCACCACCCCCACCCCCAGCCACCATGGGCAGCCCCCACCAGGCCCCCACTCATGTCTCCCAGCACCCCCACCCCCCAGCCACCATGGGCAGCCTCCACCAGGCCCCCACTCATGTCTCCCACCATCCCCACCCCCCAGCAGTGCAGGGGCATCCCACACCAGGCACCACCCATGTCTCCCACCACCCCCATCCCCCAGCCACCATGGCCATCCCCCACCAGGCCCCCACTCATGTCTCCCACCACCCCCACCCCTCCAGCCACCATGGGCATCCCCACCAGGCCCACACTCATGTCTCCCACCACCCCCACCACCCAGCCACCATGGGCAGCCTCCACCAGGCCCCCACTCATGTCTCCCACCACCCCCACCCCTCCAGCCACCATGGGCATCCCCACCAGGCCCCCACCCATGTCTCCCACCACCCCCTCCCCCCAGCCACCATAGGCAGCCTCCACCAGGCCCCCACTCTTGTCTCCCACCACCCCCACCCCCCATAAGTGCAGGGGCAGCCTCCACCAGGCCCCCACCCATGTCTACCACCACCCCCCACCCCCCAGCCACCATGGGCATCCCCCACCAGGCCCCCACCCATGTCTCCCACCACCCCCACCCCCAGCCACCATGGGCAGCCTCCACCAGGCCCCCACTCATGTCCCCCACCACCCCCACCCCCCCAGCAGTGCAGGGGCATCCCCCACCAGGCCCCCACCCATGTCTCCCACCACCCCCACCCCGGAGCCACCATGGGCAGCCTCCACCAGGCCCCCACTCATGTCTCCCACCACCCCACCCCCCAGCAGTGCAGGGGCAGCACCACCAGGCCCCCACGCATGTCCAACTCATGTCTCCCACCACCCCCACCCCACCAGCCACCATGGGCATCCCCCACCAGGCCCCCACTCATGTCTCCCACCACCCCCACCCGCCAGCCACTATGGGCAGCCCCCACCAGGCCCCACCCATGTCTAACACCACCCCCACCCAGCAGCAACCATGGGCAGCCT